>NW_019154097.1:17369442-17696590 GCF_002288905.1 Enhydra lutris kenyoni | reverse complement strand
TTTAAGATTTTATTTATTTATTTGACAGACAGAGATCACAAGTAGGCAGAGAGGCAGGCAGAGAGAGAGGAAGGGAAGCAGGCTCCCCGCTGAGCAGAGAGCCCTATGCGGTACTTGATCCCAAGACCCTGGGATCATGACCTAAGCCGAAGGCAGAAGCTTAATCCACTGAGCCACCCAGGCACCCTGGGGATACGTTTCTTAAGGGTACAAACCTGCAACTAGTAGATAAGCAAGTCATATTTAAGAACTCAGGGAATAAATTCAACAAAGAGGTGAACATTTAGCAAATAATATAAAATTTTTAAAATAAATCATACTTGTCATCCTAATTTTAAAAAAGTTAGATAGTCATAGTTATCATTTTCCATTGTATGTTGAATGTCGGATTTCTTGCTAGAAAATTTTTGCAATAACTAGAATGGAAGGAAACATCTTATTTCAATGTATTTGGCAAAGAGGAAAGTTTTTCACAAACATATTAGTCACGATTTCTGATTGTTCTGCTGTTACACCTGAACAGCTTGCTTGAAAATATTCATCTAAAATTCCTTTCACGTTTCCTCCAGTTAAAATATTCTGCAATTCCTTGCAGGAAAGCTATGTGAAGAGAATATAAACGAGTGTAACTCTAGTCCTTGTTTAAATAAAGGAACCTGCATTGATGGCTTGGCTAGCTATCTCTGGCACCTGTATAAAAGGATACACAGGTGAGACATTTCCATTCTTCCTGCATTGTTGCATTGTCCTGCAAAGCACCACAAATCACTACATTTTTAAACATCATATTATGTTTATGTTCATTTTCTGATTTTGTAACTGTGCTGTGATTAGCCAAGAGAAAGTCCTTATTTTTGAGGAAATTCACGCTGAAGTATTTTGGGGTCAAATGGCATCAAGGGTGCAGTTACTCCCAAATTGCTTAGAAAAAACTGTGTGTGTAAGAGAGAAAATGAGAGAGGGAGAGAGAAAGGAGACAGAAAGAAAAAGAGACATAGAGAAGACAAGAGTTTATATGCTAAGATAAACATTCAAGAAGGAACTGGAAATAAATAGATGCTAAACAATATGATAAGTATATCATATATATAACCCACATATATAAAAAGTTATATATATGTATATACAATTTATAAAGAGAGAGTTCCCCAAAAAATGACCAGTGAAGGAAAAAGGCAATGTCAAAGAAACAGAGGAAAAAGCCAAGGTCAAAGAAACAGGAAAATTTTGAACTAAATTTGCTAGTTTTTTTTTTTTAACATAGCCTCAATTAGATGTCTATTACAAATGTTAGTTTCAGAAAGACCTGAGATCAAATGAGCAGATTATCCAAAACACAATCCTAAAATGCCTTACAAAAGCCAAAGTTCATTCAAGAGTGGATCTCAAACCAGTGTGCCAGTAGTCCGGCAGTTTCCCTTCTGATCCTTTAGGAGCAACACTAAGAAGTACACACTTCCATCTTTGTTTCCCAGGCAGGTTAACATTTGGGCTCTTTCTCACCCTCCCCCATCCCCAGGCCTGCACTGTGAAACAGAAGTCGATGAATGCCAGTCAAGCCCATGCTTAAATAATGGACTTTGTGAAGATCAGGTTGGGGGATTCTTGTGCAAATGCCCTCCTGGATTCTTGGGTACCCGGTGTGAAAAAAATGTGGATGAATGTCTCAGTCAACCATGCAAAAATGGAGCTACGTGTAAAGATGGTGCCAGTAGCTTCAGGTAAAGCCCTAAGTGTGGTCCTTTGCACTAATTTTATTTTCTCAACCATTCCATCATTCTGCAGCTTTTATGGAGCGTTCCTTCAAGTCCCAAGTCAGCCACTCCCTAATTCTAGCCCAAGGATAGGCTGCGGTAGACTCTCCCGACCACCTGAGGTTCTGATTCACTAAGTCTGGGGTAGAGTCTGTAATTTTAAAATACATAGCCTATATGTTTTAAGCTCCGTAATGATTCTGATGCATGGCCAGATATGAAAACCACCGTTCTGTACTTGGGAAGTCATGAAAGATGAAAGAAAACACAGTAACACAGAAATAAATACCAAAGCACTAGACAGAGCTCAGCGTCAAATGTCTTATGTTTTAGCCAGAGTTGTTGCACAAGCCAACGTCAAAAGGAATTGTGCCATCATCCTGTCAAAGAGCCAGTGTACATTCTCTGTCTGTGGTTTTCAAACATTTTTTTTTAAAGTTTAGTAACCCTTGGTTCATAAGAAATATAACATGAAAACTAACTTTTCGTGGTTGAAAACAGTAATATTTGTAGAGCAGACATCCTTTGTCTTTCTGAGGTAGCTCTTGGGGTGCCAGGAGAATACAGTTTGAAAATCAACACTCTCCTTCATCACTGTCAAGTTGGCCCTGTATTACATCCTGTTCCCCTCGCAGGGTCTGTAGCTTCTGCAGTACGAACGATGGACTGGTCTTGCTTGCAAAATCTTAGGAAACTTTATTGTCCTCAACATGCCACTGTCTGTGGAAGTTTATAAAAGTTAAAAGAAAGGGGGAAAAAAGTACCCAGTTGCAAAATTTCCTAGTCCTCTTGTGGCTCAGCGCCCTTCATTACTGTCCCCCAACAAATAGCCAGGGCACGATACAGAAGAAATAGGCGACCGGTTCTGCCAGTGAGACTTTCACTCTTGATGTGGGAATGAAATCTTTGCAGTGTAGCTTCATCTTTTCATAGGCTTTTTACATCTTCTGGCATATAGGTGCCTAGCAGGCAATGAGAAATTTCCAGATAAACAACAAGAGTTCTAAATTCTCTCCAGAGTCAAAAACAATCGATGAATTATAAATTTGTCTAAGTCCTAACTAGAGGAAACATGAAGGTAAACTCTCTTAATTCAAAGGGAATTGTTAGTTGTCACCAAAGTGAACCTATTTCATAGACAAGGATATTGGATTGCTAGAATATCAAACATGGGCAGATACAGATGAGTGAAAGTCTAGCCAAAATAGATTTATCATCGAATACAGAGAACTCAGTAAAGACTCCCCCACCCCTGATTCCAGTGTAAACATGCTAATAACAATGTTAACTAACATGTATGGGACAGGTCCTTTTTAATTAAAAAATATTTCAGGCATACAGAAAATTACCAAGAACAATAAAAATCACACACTCATCATGGTAATTATCAAACCTTAGCATCTTTCCCTATTTGATTCACATCTTTTGTTTTAAAGAAATACCTTCTAAAGATCGTTTTGGATTTCCCTCAAAACACACACACAGACACACACACATACACCCACACGTGCGCGCGCACACATACACACACACACACACACACACATTCTTCTTCTTCCTCAGTAGTAACCACTGTTCTGAAGTTGGTGTATATCTTTTTCATTCAGATGTCATAGGTTGCTACATAAACAGAGCATAGTATAGTTTTACAGTTACATAATAAGTATTATACTACATACTTCCTTTTGCAATTTGGGTTTTGTTTTCACTCAGCATTGTGTGTTGTCAAGATTGATACATTTGGCTCTAGTTTATTTACTTTAACTGCTGATTAGTATTCCAGTAAAGGATTATATCATGGTTTATTTTCCCATTCTTCATAAACACATAGAATAATGCTGTTATGAATGTTCACTACATGTGTGCTGTGCACCTGTGCAGTAAGTTCCTAGAGCACATAAGTCGAAATGGAATTACAGGTCCTGGGAATGCAAACCCTCACCTTCCCTTGATGTTGCCAGATTGTAGCTCTACTCACTATGTGAGATTTCCCAGTTCATGACACCCTTGTCAGCGTTTGACATTTTCAGATATATTGTCCATTCCGATAGGTTTGAATGATGTGTTGCATACCACAGAGACTGTACGGCATACTGATGAAGAACAAGGCCCTAGACTGGGTCTAAAATCCTAATCCACTACTTAGTAACAAGGAGACTTGGGTAGATTAACCTCTCTGAGCCACAGTTTACTCATCTGTAAAATGAGAATGATAACAATGTTACCTCATTGTTATAAAGGCTGGTTTAATATATATAAAGCCTTGGAACAGCTTTTTTTTTGGAACAGCTTTTTTGAACTTTTTGTATTGTTTCCTAGCACTTCTATGGGGAAAGAAAATCCCAGTGTGTAAATAATAATTTGCCTGGACCAGAACCACTTCCTACTCTATTTTTGCTACACACTTCAGATATATATTGTCTTAAATAGGTTTAATTAAATGAACTTTAAAATAAAAGGTAACTAACAGTTAAAGCACTTTCTTGATGTGTAAAATATGTTTCATCATTTCAGAGTTGTTTACTCAGTTTTTCTAAATTAAAAACGAAACAAAACCCCAGTTCACCCATTTCTCCATCCCACCCCAACCCAGGCAACCACCTGTCTGTTCTCTGCATCTATGAGCTTTCAGTATTCAAAGTTTTTTGAGACAATGTTGTCATAAATGGGAGACTTCTTCATCTAATGCATTTCTATGTGTTAGTAACATTTTGTTTCTTTCAGGTGCCAGTGTGCAGCAGGCTTCACTGGACCATATTGTGAAATAGACATCAATGAATGTCAGTCTAACCCATGTAGAAATCAGGCCACCTGTGTGGATGAATTAAACTCATACAGTTGTAAATGTCAGCCGGGATTTTCAGGCAGCAGGTGTGAAACAGGTATATGTGAGCTCAGTGTTATTAGTAACAATACTAAAAATAATGAGATCATAACAATGTCAATTTTTATCTGTTCTGAACACTGACTACATACCAAAAATGATGCTAAGCATTTTGTACTTATTTAATCTTGACAGCCGTCCAGCAGACTAGTTACAATTATCCCCAATAGCAAAAGTGAGGAAAATGAAGCTCAGAGGGAAAACAGAGAAAATGAAATTTAGAACTCTTCACCTTTTACATGTTTAGAAAGGACACTTGATTTAGGAGCTCAGAGTCCATAGACATGAATGAGAATCAGAATTAAGCTGCTTTCTCAGGGTGCTGGAGTCTTTTAGCTGCGGAACTTTTGTTTTCTTGAGTAGAGTATGCAGGATTGAGGCAGAGCTGAACTGCTCATGAACTAGGGATAAGCAAGGGCCCTGAGTAGAGGTGGAATGTGGCCCTAGCAGTTGCCCCCCTCCTTTTCTCTTGAACCTTCAATTCCCCTGCTCTGCAGAGTCATCCCATCAGCATACAGACATGCATTAGTGTTTTCTGTCTTTATTAACTTCCCAATTCCACCTCTCCTTCCAGCTAGTCCCTATTTCTCTGCTTCCTTACACTACTGAGTGCTTTCCCTATCTTAGTTACCCACTGATTCTTTTACTTAAAAGAATGTATGGTATATTTTGTAAATACTATATATTTAATGTTGAAACTGCTTCCCATAAAATCACATTGACTGAAATGGACTTTTTGACAAAAGTTCTGCATATCTGCTGCTTACCTTAGACAATTGAAAAATGCCTCCCATGGTCCACACTCTTTTCTTATTTGTTGTAGACCAGTCTTCAGGTTTTAACCTGGATTTTGAAGTTTCGGGTATCTATGGTTACGTCATGCTAGATGGTGTGCTTCCATCTCTCTGGGCTGTAACCTGCACATTCTGGATGAAATCCAATGACACCAATAATTATGGAACACCGATCTCCTATGCACTTGAGAATGGCAGTGACAATACCTTCCTCCTGACCGATTATAATGGGTAAGCAGAAATGTCAGGAAAGCCATACTCTAGATCTTATCCTGAGACCAAGTTAGAGCTGACACTGGGGTTGAGGGATAGAGGAGCAAGGGGGTCAGGTGCTCCATGAGGACAGCAGAATGACAATGGTCAAACAGAGCATCTGGACACGTTCTGTAAGAAAGCAAAGTTTCAATGATAGCACCTTATGCACGGATTATGTTTTGCTATTTGCTAAGTGTTACTTCATTTGATCTTTGCAGTGGCCTGAGGAACTCATTTTCTAGGTAGCAAAGCAAAATTTCGGAGAGACTCAGTGATTTGCCCCAAATCTCACACTCTGGGAGTGGTAGAGCTAAGTCGCAGACTCTGACTATTAAGACTGACACTTTCTTTTATATATCAGAGCCTGCAGGGGTTCAAGGATTTCAGTGACATTATTGACCCATGGGAAAGACATATGTTAAATATGAACCCATCTGTAGACTCAGGTATAAGAGCTGATGTTTATTTCTGTTTGGATCAATTAATTCACCTGCAGGGCCCCATCTCTCTGGGCTGTCAGAAAGGTCAATCTCAGTTGTTACCCTCCTTCCTTCTCTACTGAGTGCTTTTCCTATCTTAGGTCCTCACAGCTTGTTGGAAACCCACAGAGTCTTGCTAAAGAGCCACAGACTAGCCAGGACTTCCTGGCCCTCAGTCCACACTGCTTATCACTAGGCTGTGAACTGCCTCAGCCTCCGTGGGCCCTTCAAAATCACAACTCTTTGCCACATGAAATCCTGACCTTCAGTCGAGACAGATTCTGTGGTGCCTTTTCATCTCAGATCTACCCAAATTTCTCTCCTGTTGCTACGGATTAGGGTACAGGCCCCACTGAGCTCTCTTGCCTCTCCTCAGTCCATGGGACTCTCACTATTCTGATGGAACTCTCCCCAACCTCAAACTCTATCCTTAGTGGACCTGAGCTTTCCAAAACAAAACCCAAGAAATTTGCACAAACCTCCCCTGAGGCAAAATACATATAAAGAGAGGGCTTGTTACCCACTTGAATAGGGAAGGAAAATGGGAAAACACAAAGGGGAAATAATTAGTATTATAAAAAGACCGTATTTTCCAAAACATTTATGAATATAAGGACTAAGAAGATATGGAGAGAGGTATTCAATGAATTCTTATCTTCCTTATCAATTTTCCGTATTTTTTCCTTTTTCTCCAATTGCTTTTGAAGATATTTCATTTCAAACTGCTTATATCTTTGACATTCCCCAAAGTGACATGGTTGTTGGAACCCTCTTTTTGTTGGTCATCTTTGTTTAGTTCCAATTATGTTTGCCTTTGGATTAACATATTTCATCTGCCATGTGACTGCTTTGGCAACTCAGAGACAGAACTCACTTTCTGTGAGACCTCTGAAGTTTGTTCCTGGTCTTAGGAAAACATCCATTCCGAAGGAAAGAAACCAGTCTGATGTTTGTACAATTCTCATCCCTTCCATTCTTGATTCACTGTCTCTGGAATAGACAGTTGGTAAATGATCTCAACTTGGATCAACTTCTCTCATTATCCTAAGACATTTTCCTACCCCTTCATGTCTAAGAAGCATTAACTAATTTTCAGTGAACCCCAATAAAGTATAATTTATAAGTCAGCTCTACCTCTATGAACTATGACCAAATGGAGAAAAAAAAAGTAATGATTTTCCTCAAAACGCTTTCTATACAAAAAAAAAAAAAAAAAAAAGGAAAAAGAAAGAAAAGAAAAAGAAGGAAGAGAAGAAAAATAGTAATGTGCCCCATAGATGAGAGTATGACATATGACTGATGACTCTGTTACCTGGAATCTTTTCACAGCTGGGTTCTTTATGTGAATGGCAAGGAAAAGATAACAGACTGTCCCTCCGTGAATGATGACCGTTGGCACCACATTGCCATCACTTGGAGGAGTTCTGATGGAGCCTGGAAGGTCTATATTGATGGGAAACTATCTGATGGTGGTGTGGGCCTCTCTGTTGGTTCACCCATACCTGGTATGTCTTAGCTAAAGGAATATAATTCTGTTAGATGCCAGGCATGGAAGCACTTAGATGAACATCACATTGGCTAGCTTTTTTGTCCTTGCTTCTGCACAAAGGTCAACAGTTATCTCTCCCATTTTCTACTCCCTGATTACCCAGACTTTGAATTATTAGAAGCTTTTCCTAGGTGAGCTGTGTGACTCCGTGTAAGAAACGCATTTGGGGACTCATGGTAAGACTAGCAAGACACAGGCTGAGCTAACCATGGAAGGTTACTAAACTGTCTTCCAAGGAGGAGAGGAATTGCTGGTATGTTTTGGTTGCTTGTTTTGTTTTGTGATAATGTATATAGGATACAGGTATATCCAATGTGGAGGCTGGAGCAGTGCTAATACTGTCTGTCTTTTATGCCCTTTTCAAATAGAACTCAGACTGTCTTATAAAAAGTATTCAGGGAATTTTTGTTTGAAAGAATGCAGAAGTACTAGGTGATACAGGATTCTCAGTATCACAAATGAAAATCCACCTGCTCTGTTTAGATCCTTCTATGACATACATGATAGGAAGCAGAAAGGTTGGAGGTTCCTCGTAGTAAATAAGGAAACATTAAAGATGTTTCAACAGGAAGTGACATTAGGTAAAGTGGGGCAGTGTTTCCTTTTCTTTTAAGTATTCTTGCTTTCAGCTATCTCTGGATAGTGGGATTGCAGGTGGATTTTATTTTCTTCTTTATTCTTTTCCCATATTTCATAATGACCATGTATTTCCTTTATGGTTAAAAAACTAGCATTTCTATGTTTAAGAAAAATAAATAAACCCTGATAGAAGAGTGAAAGTAGGTTAAAGGGATCAGAAAAAAAATCACGGAGACTGTAATAGTAGCCACCCAAGGAGGTGGTTGTCTGACCACGGCAGGTGAGGATGAGTTGGAGTGCATAAGTGTTACAGAGCCCCAACTGACAGATCTTAGTGAGTGGCTGGCTTCAGGGGGTACTGGGTCCATTGAAGAGTCTGTTAGCTGAGAGAGGAATTCTAGGAAAAAGGACAATTATCAGAGCAGGGCTAGGGGTGAATGAAGAATTTCTATTGGATTTTAGACATACTGAGTTTGAATTCTAATCACAGGAATACATGCAACTAAAAACATAGGTTGATACCACTTGATAACAAATTGACAGAGTTGTTTTTAGTGATAGGATGTGATTGGCAAGGATTCAGTATAGAAGACACTTTAGAGTGCTGGAATGAAAAATGATACAACCTTTCTGGGAAGCAATTTAGAAACTTTTGTCGAGAACCTTTAGAAACCCTTGGCATGCAAACAAGGAATCAGGTTAAAGGAAATAATCAGTGGTCTGAATAAATACTCATGTATCAATATATTTATCTCAGTGATACTTTTGTATCACTTGGAAACAATTCCAGTATCCAATAAGAAATGGTTGTTTAATTAACTAATTAACTAATTAGACAAAGTATGTATTATAATGTATTCATCTATAAAATAGCTATTAACTTATTTCATGAGTTTTAATGAAATGTCAATGTCCAAGAAGAAAAGCCAGATTCAAACATGATCTATAGTATGATCCTATGTTGTATGTTTTGAAACCTCTCACACACATACACATATGCTGAGAAAAGTAATAAAAATAAAACCTAGGAGGAAATATACAAAGCCATTAAGTGATTTTTTTTTTCTGGATAAGAAGAATTCCTTATGCTTTATATTTTCAAATTTCCTTCTGTGCATGTTATCAATTTTTAATGATTAATAAGAAAAGGACATAGTCTGGGAGATCACAAAAAGGGGTTCTACATATATCGATTTGCAGGACTGAGATCAGATGGAGAGATTGTTGAAGGAAGAAGAGCAGAGGCCATAAGTAGAAGCCTGAGTGCATCAGCGTCTTAACAGGCAGGCAAAGAAGAGAGAGAGAATGAGCACAAAGATTCGAGGAGAACCAGGAAAGGATGACTTCATGAAAAGAAAGTGAAATCAGCCCAGGCCCTGGCAGGAAACCAGGGGCACCTCCAAGGAGGAGAACTAAAGACAGTTTAAGGAAGGGTGGATTTTCAAAGGTGTGGGCAGAATTAAAAGAACCAAAATAATGACAGTAAAACACACCCATGACTAGCGACAGTGGAATGGCCCAAGAGATGGGCCCAAAGTGACAAGGAGTGGGAGTTGTTGCCAGCATTTAGGCAAACCTAAACCTTGCCTGGGAGGAAGGTACCCAGGAAACTAAACTTCTCTTTCATATGACTTTCTTATCTCGGGTTGGTCCTTCCATTGGGCAGGTATAAACAGAAGCCAGAGGAACAAGGCAGCCAGATGGTGTGAACCTTTGTGGGCACAAAGCAGAGTTGAGGAGGGTGGCAGGTATCTCTGGAGGGGCAAACACAGACCGTCCAGTACATCCAGGAAGGACAGTTAAATAGAATGAAATGGCCGGTAGGAACCGATGATAAAAAGAAATCAGCGGAGGTGACTATGAAGCGTTCCCATTGAATTTGCCGCTGGCAAATTTAGAAGTTACCTTAGAGCTGGTGATAGAAATTTAAGCATTCCAGGATTAAGAAGAAAATGAAGAGCAGTTCCTGGTAACTTGTCATGGAAGGTGACTTCCTGCAAGGACGGAGGCAAAACAGAACTCACCTGTTTGGTTGACATAAAATATTACATGCACATATGTATGTATATGTGCAGTTTTTATAGTTAAATGTTTGTAAATCTAATATAATATTCTAAACCTTCTGTGGCTATTTTTTAAGTTGCTCTAGATAAAATATTGAAATTGGCCTTATAGGTAAAATGTGTAGGTAATTTGGTTGTTCAACAATTTTCCCCAATACCTTTCTATTGGCAGTGATTTCAGTAAGTTAGCATTTTTGGAATAACAGACATGAAGTCAGTCTTCCTCCTTATTTCTCTCCTGTCTTTAGGTGGTGGTGCCTTAGTTGTTGGGCAAGAACAAGACCAAAAAGGAGAAGGATTCAACCCAGCTGAGTCTTTTGTGGGCTCCATAAGTCAGCTGAACCTCTGGGACTATGTCCTGTCTCCACAGCAGGTCAATTCCATTTTCAGTGTATGACAGTAATGAGCTGCAAAGGTACAAACCTAGTGAAAATGTGAACAGACTAATGATGCCATATCTTACTGCAGCCTCTGGGTTTTCACACTTGACCACCGATATCATTTGATGCTACAGTCATAGACTAAGCTAGGTGGAGGTTGACTAAGCTAGGCAGAGGTTATCAGCAGTCATTTTCAGTGAATCCCCTTTTCAGTTTCTTGGTGATGTATTTAAATCTCATTAGACAAGATAATTTTAAGATACTTTGTAATTTCAGAGCTTGAGAGAATCAGAATACCGGTTCACATCCCTCGGACTAAAGATGCAGAAATTGAGGGCTGGCCATAAAACCATGCTTAGAGAGTAACAGAGGAGCCTGTGGTAAAGCCAGTCTGGAGTCTGACAGCCTGGGTTCAAATCCCAGTTCTACCACAGCCTTGTTGTGCTGGTTTTGAACATGTTAACTCCATCTCTCAAAGCTTCAGTTTTCTTATCTTTGAAAGATGGACAGATAGCGTAGTAGAGTTTCAGCAGATCACACACAACACGACAGGTATAGTCATGGTCTTGTTTGCTACATAACGAGGGCTTCCAGATGTCTACCCTTATTATTATAGTGGCAGAACTTGTCTAGGCCTCAGTTACCCACCTCTGGATCAGAGGCAGAAGACAGGAGAATGTGGTGTGGGGAACCTCTACAACACCTGAATAAACTGCAGAACTTGAGACAAGAAATTCTAGGTGGAGAATTCCAGACTATCTGGCAACTGGCATATGGGAGAAGGGAGGATGGGCATGGAGGAGAGAGAGGGAGGGAAGAGACTTCTCTGTTACCCCAAAATCATACTGTACAAAAGCCTCCTTCCCTTCCCCAGCCTCCCCCCAGATCTGTGGATGTTTTCAAGACTACTCAATTAAGATTTAATAACTCTGTCATACTGAAACAGATAAGGTTTATCTAAAGACGCATGTTTAAACTTCCAGGTGAAGTCACTGGCTACGTCATGTCCAGAGGAACTCAAAAAAGGAAATGTGTTGGCCTGGCCTGATTTCCTGTCTGGAATTGTGGGAAAAGTGAAGATCAATTACAAGAGCATATTCTGTTCTGGTTAGAATGTTCTCCTTCTTATTAACTGCCATCTCTTGACTATTCCCAGGATTTTCCTGCAAAAGGAGATGACTCCAAAATGCACTGTTGGTCAAGTAACGTGTGCCTTTCAGTCTGTTGTTTAGCTAGTAATTCACCCTTATTCTACCTTTATCCAAAGGATTTATTTTTTTAATACTTAAACACGTGCTATATTGGAGAGTACAGAGTTCACTGTGGAGAAAACTTGGACGATGGTAAAATAAGATTAGGAAAATAGGGTTAGAGGAAGGATATGGTTAATTTTTCAAATGCCACCAAAGCCCTGTCCTGTGCGAGATGGGCACTTGTAACTTCCTAGCAGCCGTCTAGGGACAGATGGCACAGAGAGAAAAGCAGTGGGCATGACAGCCCACACACTGCCTAATCCAGCTCTGAATGGTCATAAAACTCAATGTATATGAAGAGGTTTCTAAATCTGTCCTGGAATTCAGGGGTTTTGATAACTTACAAGTACATTTCATTAATATTTCTAAAATACCACTTTTTCCTTAAAAAAATTCAGCTGACTTTTGTGGCAAGAGGAAAAGTGGTGGCCTCAAATAGGGTTTGTTTTTTTTAGTCATTTTGCTTGCCAGTAATCTGGTCACATGTCACCTTGTAGCATGTGTGGCTTAGTAGCAGTAGCATGGCTCTCAGAGGCTGGCACAAAACGTGATTTGAGATGCTTGACCTGGCGACGCTGCCACGAGGGTGCTGACAAGCCGTGTGCCTGTGCTCTCTGCCCGCAGATTGTCCACCTTTAGAAGGATCAGTACCTCATCTGCGAACCGCATCAGCCGACTTAAAGCCAGGCTCCAAAGTCAGTGTGTTCTGCGATCCAGGCTTCCAGATGGTTGGGAACCCTGTGCAGTACTGTCTGAATCAAGGACAGTGGACACAACCACTCCCCCACTGTGAACGTGAGCTGCCTTTGTGGACGGCCTTTCAGTAGTCCCTGACTGATGTTGGAGCACAGGGACACTTTTCAGGAATGCTAGATAAAACCTAAATACACCACAGTCGTAAACACAGTAGATATTCATGGAATAGTTCACTCTCCTTGAGGGAGATGGGCGATGAAGGGACCAGCCCTGTGGCTGCCCCCTGGACGGGATAGGGAATGGGATGGGAAGGGAAGTCAGAGCTGGGAGCTGGAGCCCTAACGGAGGTGGGTTACAGCTGGGTGGGAAACGGGAAAAGATCTCTTGAGTTGGATGCGTGCAGTCATTTATTTACTCAGGGATTTTTAAACCACGCACTATGTGCTAGACAAGGATCCGTGTCCTAGCGATGCAACAGCTGGGAGAAAGTCTCTTTTATGGAGTTTGCACTGAAATGGGAGAGACAGGAAATAACAAGTAAATATGGTTTATTTATAGTGAAGAAGAACAAGGGCCGGAAGTAAGGGCTTTGGAGAAAAATAAAGCAAAGTAGGGAAATACGAAGTGAGGGTTGAGGGGAAGCCAACTGCCTCATCAGTGGAGCAATCAGCCAAGTTCCTCCATAGCACCTGTCCCCGCCGACGCGTGTGTTTCCTGTGGCTTGTTTATCTACTCCCATTGGAGGGTAGGCTCCACGGGCAGGGGCTCGTCTCCGTGACTCATCGCTGTAACTTCAGCACCTGTGACAGTATCTAGTGGGACCTTCATAAATGTTTTGTTTTCATTAATGAGGGGCAGGCCCGCTCTGAGCCAGAAGGTCTGCTGGATGCCGAGGGCACAAGTTTGGCTACAGCCTGGGCCCCCCTCTCCCCCCCTACCTCTTCCCACCCCCAGGGCTCTGCATCTGTGTTTATGCACAATGAGAAAGTCTCGCTTAACTGAACCGCTAGCTTAATACAGACAAAATGTGCGTCTAGCATTTCGGTCCTCATGTAGTTGTGCTCTTCACGGCCCCCTTACAGGCATCCGCTGTGGGGTGCCACCCCCTCTGGAGAATGGCTTTTATTCAGCTGAGGATTTCCACGCTGGCAGCACAGTGACCTACCAGTGCAACAATGGCTACTATTTGCTGGGCGACTCGAGGATGTTCTGTACAGATAACGGAAGCTGGAATGGCATTGCACCATCGTGCCTTGGTGAGATGAATCTTGGCAATACCATCTGGGTTCATTCTAGCTCCCTGGGAGACAGTCTTCCCGAATTCCTGAGGCTTTCTTGTGACATTCCTTTGTTAACGTCATCTCATCCCAGTAAGCCCTGGGCAAGCCACAGTGACAAAGCAGCTGTCCCCAGACGTGCCAGAAATATTTGGAATTGCTACCAGGCTCGATATTGAGACTGTTTCCATCTATCTCTGTTCTTGTACTTACCACCTCTAACGTGGGGGAATAATAGCTTTTATTGTGTGTCTGCAATGTGATCATGACTACTATATTTAGTATATTTTCACTCTATAAAAGTATCTATAGTGTTATGCATTAAGCAATATGTAATGACTTACAAGTAAAAAAAAGAGTATTTGATGGGGTGCCTGGGTGGCTCAGTGGGTTAAAGCCTCTGCCTTCGGCTCAGGTCATGATCCCAGGGTCCTGGGATCCAGCCCCGCATCGGGCTCTCTGCTCAGCAGGGAGCCTGCTTCCCCCTCTCTCTCTGCCTCTCTCTCTGCCTGCCTCTCTGCTTACTTGTGATCGCTGTCTGTCAAATAAACAAATGAATCTTTAAAAAAAAAAAAGAGTATTTGATATATAAGAAAAAAAATCAATCAACTTCACTACCTGTAAGCTATCTTCATTTTAGACGTTGATGAATGCGCAGTTGGGTCAGATTGTAGTGAGTATGCTTCCTGCCTGAATACAAATGGATCCTACATTTGCTCATGTATCCCACCCCACACAGGAGATGGTAAAAACTGTGCAGGTAACTAGTATGTGTATAATTGGGAAGCTTATTAATTTTTTTTATTTAAGTATATATTTCAAATGTATGTTACTTAAAAATACAACAGTATTTTCAAGTCCAAAGGACAGGTGGAAAAGAGAAAAACTATCTTAAAAAAAAAAAAAAGACAAATAACCACTAAAGGAGCTTTAAATGAGCCTTCTGCCTCTCCCAACTTCCCAATCTCTGGAAAATAAAACAGAGAGCCAACCATACCACCAGAATGTTGAAGCAACATCTGCATAGTACAGGGGTAACAGAGGGAATTTAGAAATATCATCACTGGCCTCTGTGGCCACAGTCAGAGCAAAGAAGACAACTTCACCATCAGTATGTTTCCCCTGCCTCAGCCACACAGAATTATGTTATTGAAAAAAATTGACATGTTCCATTATCACATCTTTAGATTTTATCATAACTTTGGTAATACAGGCCCAACTCCCAGAAAATAGAAAGTAAAGAGAAAGTCTCAAAATCAAGTCTTATAATGGCATTTACTCTTTGAGAGAATTCATTTAAAGTTCTCAACTTACGGGGCACCTGGGTGGCACAGTCCGTTAAACATCCAACTCTTAATTTTAGTTCAAGTGATGATCTTAGGGTTGCAGTGTCAATACCCCCATCAGACTCCACACTCAGCACGAAGCGTGCTGGAGATTTTCTCTCTTTCTCTCTCCTTCTGCACCTCCCCCAACTTGTGCATGTTCTCTCTCTCTCTCTGAAATAAATAAATACCTTTTTTTTTTTTTTAAAGTTAAAGTCTTTGACTTCTGGGGTGCCTGGATGGCTCAGTACATTAAATATCTGGCTCTTGATTTTTGGCTCAGGTCATGATCTCAGGGTCCTGAGACTGAGCCCAGCATCAGGCTCCGTGCTGGGTGTGGAGCCTGCTTAAGATTCTCCCTCTGCCCCTCCCCCCATCAAAGAAAAAAATTAAAAAATTAAAAATAAATACAAATAAAGTCCTTGACTTCCACCACTAGAATGACCTTCAGAAAGATTGAATCAACATATCTTCCCTTTTTGATGATTCAAGTATTATATTTACTCCTATCCAAGTCCAGTTGTAAATATCCCTTTAACTTACTTCTCTTCCTAGAAATGGTGACCAACCCCAATTCATACATAGAAAGGATTTCTGATCCATAGTCTGTTTGGAAAGGGAGGCTGGGGATTTTTCTCACATCTGCCTAGGGGACGGCCTTTGGCTCAATTTGATAGAAAGCCAGTGTCTTTTAAAAAGGTAGGCATGAAGTCAGGGGAGGTAGGAGCTGTTAAAGTTCTAATAAACTCCTGGTACCACACTACTTCCCAATAAGCAACTCCCTTTTAGCCAGATAAATTTTGTATATTTTTGTTAGTCACTGTGTTTCAAAATATTATCGTTTAAATGCCTATTAAATGTATGTTCTCGTCTAATGTCCAGTGTACCCCAGCCCTTTCCATATCTCCCTTCAAAAGCTTCCCCCACGCCCCCAAGATTTAACTGGTACTTTGACTGTAGTGAAATTTTTTTGTCATGAGACCCTGCGTGGTTGTGTGAACACCACTCATTGTCCCACACAAACTTTTTCTCTCTTTCAAGAACCTATAAAATGTAAGGCTCCGGGAAATCCAGAAAATGGCCACTCTTCTGGTGAGGTTTATACACTGGGTGCCCAAGTCACATTCTCGTGTGAGGAAGGATACCAGCTGTTGGGAGTAACCAAAATCACATGTTTGGAATCTGGAGAATGGAGTCATCTGTTACCGTATTGCGAAGGTATTGTATCATAAATTCCCCCAGGTTCATGGTGTTTGGCAATACTAGAAATTTAAGGTATAGACGTGTCATGTGTTAGGTTGAATCAATATTCTTTGTATTTAAAACCCAACTGTTGGGTTCATCTTTTTAAACGTGACAAGAGAACTTAGAGCTGCCCTTGAGCTTTTAGAGATTTTTATATACACTGACAAAAAAAGCAACACTTCCTTTGTTTTTGCACCTTCTAGCTGTTTACTGTGGTGTACCTGCTATTCCAGAAAATGGTGGCATTGATGGGTCAGCATTTACCTATGGCAGTAAAATAACATATAGGTAAGTGTGTAAGATTAACACTACATTGTAGAAATTGTTAGTGACATGCTGTCTGTGACCTAAAACTGAAAGAAAGGTAGAAGAATCCTAGAGGATGTTTTTTAATTAATATGGAATTAATTGGATTACGTGTAGTGCAAAGGAATCAAGTTCAGTAACCTAATGGTAGCATTCCTATCTAGAATCCTTAAATCCCTTGACAAGTAACTTATCATTGTGACCAGCATCCTTGAGGACCGGTGCCATGGAGGAAGGCCCTGCAAGCTAAGGAATGTTCTTGATTATAAGCTGGAGCTTTGGCTCAGGCACTCATACTAAACCAGACCATTCTCAAACTAGGAATTTTCTGTTTGCACCTACTAATCCATGACGTAAACTGGGGACAAGCCAAACTCTTCATTTTTCTACTTGTCACTCAGCAAGGTTCCCTATGGGGGAGATGTACAGTATTCAACCTTGGAAATAATTTTAAAGCATTATTTTAGTAGAAAAGAAAGAAGTCTTCCAATAAATTGTAAAGTATAAATTCTCAATATTTTTAAAGGTTTTGGTACTGATAAAATTATGCAAAATAAAGCAAATTGTATTCTGTAATCTCCATTTATCCTTTTTAGGTGTAATAAAGGATATATGCTGAATGGTGATAAAGAATCATCTTGTCTTGCTAGCGGTTCTTGGAGTCATTCTCTTCCTGTGTGTGAACTGGTCAAGTGTTCTAGCCCTGAAAGCATAAATAATGGGAAATATATTTTGAGTGGGCTTACCTACCTTTCTACTGCATCATATTCATGTGAGAGCGGATATAGGTAAAGTCCGTAGACACCACAAGCTTCCTAAAATACCCCGTTACCCATTATTTACTCCATAGGTTTCATTTGTATATAACTAGCTGACTTTAGACCAAGTTTCTAAATGTAAAAGATAGTCTCAGATTTGCATGCTTTGTGAGGACTGGCTTATATGCTGGGAATACCTAGGGAAACAGTCTACCTAACTTTGACTCTGGGAGCTCTAGTTGAGTCACTATAAACATTCAGTCATTAAACATGAAAGCAAAAAAGTGTTTCGGAGGCATAGCATAGTATCTGGACTTTTTTTTTTTTTTTTTGGAACATAACTTACCACACTTATACTGAACATTGCATGTGATGTTACAAAAAGCAGGTCGCAATCCTGAGTTCTTAATACTGTAACAGGTTGATTCGATCAGTGTTATGCATGGGGGTGTATGTGTATGTTCCAACAGAAGGGACAGTAGGGCAAGGCTGCAGTCAGAAATTTGGCCAGCGGGATCTGAAGTGAAACAGATCCAGTGAGTAGAAAGTCAGGTGACACACACAGATTCAGGTAGGCAAACAAAGGTGGATAAGTGACGCCATTGGGATGTGAGGTTTGCGAAATCAAAGGAAGACCAGAGGTCAGAGTCAGGAGCAGCAGTGCACATACCCAGACTCAGGACAAGGACAGTGCCCTTTGACTTCAGTTACCCTGACTTCCTGGGTGTCTGTCTCTATTATAGCTGGATCCCAACCAGCCTATTAACCCCTTCTCATCCACTAATCCCTTGGCGAGGTCTGAGGGCCCTACTCCAGCACCAGGGAGCCCCTTTTATTTTGCAGCAGTTGTGATGTTGTTTTAGCCCATTCCATGACAGAAGCACTCTGGCTTCCCTTCTTTGTATATAATCGTCTCCACGGCAGTGAATAATAGCCATTCTTTCCCAGCTTACAGGGCCCTTCAGTCCTTGAATGCTCGGCCTCAGGCAGCTGGGACAGAGCGCCACCTACCTGCCATCTCATTGTCTGTGGAGAGCCGCCGGCCATCAAAGACGCTGTCATCACAGGGAGGAACTTCACTTTTGGAAACACTGTCACTTACACCTGCAAAGAAGGGTGAGTGGTCCTGGGTGGGAAGGAAGCATTGGGAACCTCAAGGGAGGGGATGCTCCCCCCCCCCACCACGGAGATGGGCTCCAGTAAACACTAAAATTACATTTCCTGGACACCAAAACCGGAGAGAACTTTATGCTCTTGTTTCCTGACAGCAGAGAGCAAGCATATTCTCCTGTGGAAACAGTGTGTTTCTGGAATTAGAGTAATTTGTCAAATTAGGCCTCCAATAGCAGACACTGGGCAATGCAGTGGAAAATAGCTTTATACTTAGAGATGCAAAAAGCACATTTACATAGGCATCTGTGGGGGCGCCTGGGTGGTCTGGTCAGTTGAATAGACATTGGTGTGTTTATCTTTGGCAAACCTGCAGGCAACACTTTGAGTCACAACCTAAAGATGACAGGTCTGCAGAGTAAAAAAGATCATAAAACTCAGGTTATTCTATTTTTAATGATCTCATTTCATTCAGAGGTAAAATTTGAAAAACAAGGAATGAGGTACAGAGAAAGGGAAGGCTCCATCTGGGGTGGTGTCTGCTTAGCATCTCAGGGAGTTTATAAGGAAGTGAGGGGTATGTGAATCCCCACGACATCTGACTTGCATTTCATTGCTTCTCCACGACCCCTTCATGCTTCTTTAATAAATATTTTCACTGTGAATAGTGCTTTCACACTCCAGATTGACCAGAGGTGTTTGTCACGCAGTTGGAAGCAGCGCCAGCAGGAATTTGCCACTTTCTGAGTTTGTAGCTCAGCTCTGTCCTTCACTGTGTAGCTTCAGGGAAACTGTATAACCTCTCTGTGCTTCGAGTGTCCTACATAAAAACAGTTTCATTCAAGGTTCATACTTCTGGATACTGTGAGAAATCAAATGCCTAGTATAAAGCCTGGCCTAGCCAGGAAAAAAAACCTTAATTAATTCCACCAACTTTGCCATTATTATGACTGAAGCACAGATGAGATAGCAGTTTCTATTCTAGCATATTTCTAGCAAAGAAGTTCATTTCACCTGGATGGAAGACAGTCCCAGTAGAACAGGACTGCCAGCAGGTGGCGACAATGTATGTGTGTGTGTGTGTGTGTGTGTGTGTGTGTGTGTGTGTGTGTGTATGTGTGTGTGTATATATATATACACACACACATACACACACACACACACATATACACTATATATATTGGGCCACATATATATATATACACATATATAGGCCACACATATATATCTATATCTATATATATATACGTATACATATATATAGTGTGTGTGTGTGTATGTATGTATGTGTGTATATATATGTGTGTGTGTGTTTATCCATATAAATATTTATATATTCTTATTTATTTATTTGCAAAAATCTCCTGAGAGTCAGCTACTTGGATAAATAGCTGATGGAAGTCCCAAAACTTAACACCTTCTTAAGTGAAACAGAAATCTTTATTATTAAAACGGGGGATGAGTGATATAGGTAAAGGGAATTAGAAGTATACTTATCTTGAGGAGCCCTTGATGAGTAATGTAGAGAATGATTAAATCACTATATTATACACCTGAACCTGATAAAACACTGTTTGCCCCTCCTCCAGCTCATGCTCACTCACATTCTCTCAAATAAATAAATAAAATCTTAAAGAAAGAAAGAAGAAGGAAGGAAGGAAGGAAGGAAGGAAAGAAAGAAAGAAAGAGAAAAGAAAAAAAAAGAAAAGAAAAAGAGAAATAAAAATATATTTTAAAAAATTATCCAAAAACAAATGGTGGTATTTTACTATATTTCTTCTCAGAATTTTGTCTTTACATATTTTTTAGTATTAAAAATCCTGCTATAGATGCAATTTACATTTTTTTTTCATTACAAATCATTCACCTAAAATATATCCTAAGAGTTCTGAATCTGCCTAATATTAAGTCTCTATGTTATAAGAAAGGGTTTTATTAAAAGAAGTACTAAAGGCACTAATTAAAATTACAACATAGCCATACATTTGCAGAGGGTTTTCCATTCCCCCAGGGCTTTCCTACACATTATCTCCTCTTGTGCTCCCTTCCACAACGGTGGGGGTTTGGCAGAATAAACAGTATTCCAACTTGGTAGTTGAAGGGATTGGCCCATATCACCTTGCATGTTCCTTCTGGTCTAGGAAAGCAGACGCTCTGTGGGATCTTTTATCCATCAAAAAGATGGAAACCAAATCTACTCCCCTAAACCATGTATCTATTGAAGGATATGAGAATAGTTTTATGAAAGTACTTTGTATGCCTATTAAGAATGAAGCAGAAAATGGCTTTATTATCTTCTCTGTCATCATTATTGCTATATACGGTGATGACATTTTAAAATAATGTAGGAAAAACTGTCTTAGGTAGTTAATCAAATTAATAGAAAGTATCTACAGTCCCAAATCACTGCCACCCACATTTTGTTCTAAAAGAAAAAAAATCAAGCTATTAAGGGATAGTTTCATTTTTTTTCTGGAAGTGAAACTTTTGGTGAGAGGAAGCATACTGATGGCCCTTGGCATACCCCTAACTCCACCTTGGGATGCTACGAGGATGCCAAAGAAAAGAAAACCTTTGTACTCCTCTTTTTTCTGGCCAAATGGCTAATGAAACATTTGAAATATACGGAAAAACACGAATAGTAATTCTTAATCTCCACTTAAAGTTACCTGGGTATGCATTCTTTCTTTCTTTTTTTTTTTTTTTTAAGATTTATTTATTTTAGAGAGAGACATAGAATACAAGCGGGAGGGGCAGAGAGGGCGAGACTCTCTCAAGCAGGCTCCGTGATGGGTCCCATGATCCTGAGATCATGATCTGAGCCGAAACCAAGAGCCCCATGCTTAACCGACTGTGCCACCCAGGCACCCCTCCTGGGTATCCATTCTTGAGAGAAAAGTACATGTTAATTTTTGCCATATTGTAGCTTTCTTTTTATGAAAGAAATAAAGTATTACAAATACAACAAGAAGCCATTCTCATCACTTTGCCATTCTCCCAAAGTAACAAAGGTATATTTTTGTAAATCAGTAAAATTTATTTTAACAGCTATATGGTATTCCCTTGGAAGAATGAGCTGTCTGTAAATTACTGATTTCCTTACAGGTAGAAGGTTAGTTTGTTGCTCCTTTATTTGCTGATGTAACAGAACTGAAGTAAATTTCCTTCCCCATGTCTCTTGGTACGTAGGAGTTTGACTATCTCTGGCCCAGCCACCGAAGGTTGAAGTTGTTGAGTTAAGAAATATGCTTATTTTAAACTTCATGAGATAGCATTTGATATTTATCAGTCATGTCCTTTATGTTTTGTTTTGTGTGGGTGTATCAAATTCAAGAAATCATCCTTACCCCGACGTCATACTGAGTATCTTTGCCTTTCTCCTGAACGACGCAGAGATCTTGGAAAACACGAATTTCCATCCCCCTCTCATCTTAAATGTTTTATCGCTGTCTGTATTTTATGTCCCTCCTATTTTACGACTTCTCAAATTAGTCATTTTTTAATATAGTCAGTGTTTATTTAGTTTGACTCACATGTTTATTAATCTCTTCATCACCATTGCGTTTTGTATCCCATTCTGTCCTTTTGGGTTTAATATTTCTACTTCCTGAAGAATATCCATTGCATATTTTTTTTCCAGTAAGTTTCAACATATTCTGTAATCTTTTTCTGAAAATAATAAGATTTTACCCTTGCTCTTGAATTACAGTTTTTTTTTTTTAAGATTTTATTTATTTATTTGACAGAGAGAGATCACAAGCAGGCAGAGAGGCAGGTAGAGAGAGAGGAGGAAGCAGGCTCCCTGCCACCTGTATAAAAGGATACACAGGTGAGACATTTCCATTCTTCCTGCATTGTTGCATTGTCCTGCAAAGCACCACAAATCACTACATTTTTAAACATCATATTATGTTTATGTTCATTTTCTGATTTTGTAACTGTGCTGTGATTAGCCAAGAGAAAGTCCTTATTTTTGAGGAAATTCACGCTGAAGTATTTTGGGGTCAAATGGCATCAAGGGTGCAGTTACTCCCAAATTGCTTAGAAAAAACTGTGTGTGTAAGAGAGAAAATGAGAGAGGGAGAGAGAAAGGAGACAGAAAGAAAAAGAGACATAGAGAAGACAAGAGTTTATATGCTAAGATAAACATTCAAGAAGGAACTGGAAATAAATAGATGCTAAACAATATGATAAGTATATCATATATATAACCCACATATATAAAAAGTTATATATATGTATATACAATTTATAAAGAGAGAGTTCCCCAAAAAATGACCAGTGAAGGAAAAAGGCAATGTCAAAGAAACAGAGGAAAAAGCCAAGGTCAAAGAAACAGGAAAATTTTGAACTAAATTTGCTAGTTTTTTTTTTTTAACATAGCCTCAATTAGATGTCTATTACAAATGTTAGTTTCAGAAAGACCTGAGATCAAATGAGCAGATTATCCAAAACACAATCCTAAAATGCCTTACAAAAGCCAAAGTTCATTCAAGAGTGGATCTCAAACCAGTGTGCCAGTAGTCCGGCAGTTTCCCTTCTGATCCTTTAGGAGCAACACTAAGAAGTACACACTTCCATCTTTGTTTCCCAGGCAGGTTAACATTTGGGCTCTTTCTCACCCTCCCCCATCCCCAGGCCTGCACTGTGAAACAGAAGTCGATGAATGCCAGTCAAGCCCATGCTTAAATAATGGACTTTGTGAAGATCAGGTTGGGGGATTCTTGTGCAAATGCCCTCCTGGATTCTTGGGTACCCGGTGTGAAAAAAATGTGGATGAATGTCTCAGTCAACCATGCAAAAATGGAGCTACGTGTAAAGATGGTGCCAGTAGCTTCAGGTAAAGCCCTAAGTGTGGTCCTTTGCACTAATTTTATTTTCTCAACCATTCCATCATTCTGCAGCTTTTATGGAGCGTTCCTTCAAGTCCCAAGTCAGCCACTCCCTAATTCTAGCCCAAGGATAGGCTGCGGTAGACTCTCCCGACCACCTGAGGTTCTGATTCACTAAGTCTGGGGTAGAGTCTGTAATTTTAAAATACATAGCCTATATGTTTTAAGCTCCGTAATGATTCTGATGCATGGCCAGATATGAAAACCACCGTTCTGTACTTGGGAAGTCATGAAAGATGAAAGAAAACACAGTAACACAGAAATAAATACCAAAGCACTAGACAGAGCTCAGCGTCAAATGTCTTATGTTTTAGCCAGAGTTGTTGCACAAGCCAACGTCAAAAGGAATTGTGCCATCATCCTGTCAAAGAGCCAGTGTACATTCTCTGTCTGTGGTTTTCAAACATTTTTTTTTAAAGTTTAGTAACCCTTGGTTCATAAGAAATATAACATGAAAACTAACTTTTCGTGGTTGAAAACAGTAATATTTGTAGAGCAGACATCCTTTGTCTTTCTGAGGTAGCTCTTGGGGTGCCAGGAGAATACAGTTTGAAAATCAACACTCTCCTTCATCACTGTCAAGTTGGCCCTGTATTACATCCTGTTCCCCTCGCAGGGTCTGTAGCTTCTGCAGTACGAACGATGGACTGGTCTTGCTTGCAAAATCTTAGGAAACTTTATTGTCCTCAACATGCCACTGTCTGTGGAAGTTTATAAAAGTTAAAAGAAAGGGGGAAAAAAGTACCCAGTTGCAAAATTTCCTAGTCCTCTTGTGGCTCAGCGCCCTTCATTACTGTCCCCCAACAAATAGCCAGGGCACGATACAGAAGAAATAGGCGACCGGTTCTGCCAGTGAGACTTTCACTCTTGATGTGGGAATGAAATCTTTGCAGTGTAGCTTCATCTTTTCATAGGCTTTTTACATCTTCTGGCATATAGGTGCCTAGCAGGCAATGAGAAATTTCCAGATAAACAACAAGAGTTCTAAATTCTCTCCAGAGTCAAAAACAATCGATGAATTATAAATTTGTCTAAGTCCTAACTAGAGGAAACATGAAGGTAAACTCTCTTAATTCAAAGGGAATTGTTAGTTGTCACCAAAGTGAACCTATTTCATAGACAAGGATATTGGATTGCTAGAATATCAAACATGGGCAGATACAGATGAGTGAAAGTCTAGCCAAAATAGATTTATCATCGAATACAGAGAACTCAGTAAAGACTCCCCCACCCCTGATTCCAGTGTAAACATGCTAATAACAATGTTAACTAACATGTATGGGACAGGTCCTTTTTAATTAAAAAATATTTCAGGCATACAGAAAATTACCAAGAACAATAAAAATCACACACTCATCATGGTAATTATCAAACCTTAGCATCTTTCCCTATTTGATTCACATCTTTTGTTTTAAAGAAATACCTTCTAAAGATCGTTTTGGATTTCCCTCAAAACACACACACAGACACACACACATACACCCACACGTGCGCGCGCACACATACACACACACACACACACACACATTCTTCTTCTTCCTCAGTAGTAACCACTGTTCTGAAGTTGGTGTATATCTTTTTCATTCAGATGTCATAGGTTGCTACATAAACAGAGCATAGTATAGTTTTACAGTTACATAATAAGTATTATACTACATACTTCCTTTTGCAATTTGGGTTTTGTTTTCACTCAGCATTGTGTGTTGTCAAGATTGATACATTTGGCTCTAGTTTATTTACTTTAACTGCTGATTAGTATTCCAGTAAAGGATTATATCATGGTTTATTTTCCCATTCTTCATAAACACATAGAATAATGCTGTTATGAATGTTCACTACATGTGTGCTGTGCACCTGTGCAGTAAGTTCCTAGAGCACATAAGTCGAAATGGAATTACAGGTCCTGGGAATGCAAACCCTCACCTTCCCTTGATGTCGCCAGATTGTAGTTCTACTCACTATGTGAGATTTCCCAGTTCATGACACCCTTGTCAGCGTTTGACATTTTCAGATATATTGTCCATTCCGATAGGTTTGAATGATGTGTTGCATACCACAGAGACTGTACGGCATACTGATGAAGAACAAGGCCCTAGACTGGGTCTAAAATCCTAATCCACTACTTAGTAACAAGGAGACTTGGGTAGATTAACCTCTCTGAGCCACAGTTTACTCATCTGTAAAATGAGAATGATAACAATGTTACCTCATTGTTATAAAGGCTGGTTTAATATATATAAAGCCTTGGAACAGCTTTTTTTTTGGAACAGCTTTTTTGAACTTTTTGTATTGTTTCCTAGCACTTCTATGGGGAAAGAAAATCCCAGTGTGTAAATAATAATTTGCCTGGACCAGAACCACTTCCTACTCTATTTTTGCTACACACTTCAGATATATATTGTCTTAAATAGGTTTAATTAAATGAACTTTAAAATAAAAGGTAACTAACAGTTAAAGCACTTTCTTGATGTGTAAAATATGTTTCATCATTTCAGAGTTGTTTACTCAGTTTTTCTAAATTAAAAACGAAACAAAACCCCAGTTCACCCATTTCTCCATCCCACCCCAACCCAGGCAACCACCTGTCTGTTCTCTGCATCTATGAGCTTTCAGTATTCAAAGTTTTTTGAGACAATGTTGTCATAAATGGGAGACTTCTTCATCTAATGCATTTCTATGTGTTAGTAACATTTTGTTTCTTTCAGGTGCCAGTGTGCAGCAGGCTTCACTGGACCATATTGTGAAATAGACATCAATGAATGTCAGTCTAACCCATGTAGAAATCAGGCCACCTGTGTGGATGAATTAAACTCATACAGTTGTAAATGTCAGCCGGGATTTTCAGGCAGCAGGTGTGAAACAGGTATATGTGAGCTCAGTGTTATTAGTAACAATACTAAAAATAATGAGATCATAACAATGTCAATTTTTATCTGTTCTGAACACTGACTACATACCAAAAATGATGCTAAGCATTTTGTACTTATTTAATCTTGACAGCCGTCCAGCAGACTAGTTACAATTATCCCCAATAGCAAAAGTGAGGAAAATGAAGCTCAGAGGGAAAACAGAGAAAATGAAATTTAGAACTCTTCACCTTTTACATGTTTAGAAAGGACACTTGATTTAGGAGCTCAGAGTCCATAGACATGAATGAGAATCAGAATTAAGCTGCTTTCTCAGGGTGCTGGAGTCTTTTAGCTGCGGAACTTTTGTTTTCTTGAGTAGAGTATGCAGGATTGAGGCAGAGCTGAACTGCTCATGAACTAGGGATAAGCAAGGGCCCTGAGTAGAGGTGGAATGTGGCCCTAGCAGTTGCCCCCCTCCTTTTCTCTTGAACCTTCAATTCCCCTGCTCTGCAGAGTCATCCCATCAGCATACAGACATGCATTAGTGTTTTCTGTCTTTATTAACTTCCCAATTCCACCTCTCCTTCCAGCTAGTCCCTATTTCTCTGCTTCCTTACACTACTGAGTGCTTTCCCTATCTTAGTTACCCACTGATTCTTTTACTTAAAAGAATGTATGGTATATTTTGTAAATACTATATATTTAATGTTGAAACTGCTTCCCATAAAATCACATTGACTGAAATGGACTTTTTGACAAAAGTTCTGCATATCTGCTGCTTACCTTAGACAATTGAAAAATGCCTCCCATGGTCCACACTCTTTTCTTATTTGTTGTAGACCAGTCTTCAGGTTTTAACCTGGATTTTGAAGTTTCGGGTATCTATGGTTACGTCATGCTAGATGGTGTGCTTCCATCTCTCTGGGCTGTAACCTGCACATTCTGGATGAAATCCAATGACACCAATAATTATGGAACACCGATCTCCTATGCACTTGAGAATGGCAGTGACAATACCTTCCTCCTGACCGATTATAATGGGTAAGCAGAAATGTCAGGAAAGCCATACTCTAGATCTTATCCTGAGACCAAGTTAGAGCTGACACTGGGGTTGAGGGATAGAGGAGCAAGGGGGTCAGGTGCTCCATGAGGACAGCAGAATGACAATGGTCAAACAGAGCATCTGGACACGTTCTGTAAGAAAGCAAAGTTTCAATGATAGCACCTTATGCACGGATTATGTTTTGCTATTTGCTAAGTGTTACTTCATTTGATCTTTGCAGTGGCCTGAGGAACTCATTTTCTAGGTAGCAAAGCAAAATTTCGGAGAGACTCAGTGATTTGCCCCAAATCTCACACTCTGGGAGTGGTAGAGCTAAGTCGCAGACTCTGACTATTAAGACTGACACTTTCTTTTATATATCAGAGCCTGCAGGGGTTCAAGGATTTCAGTGACATTATTGACCCATGGGAAAGACATATGTTAAATATGAACCCATCTGTAGACTCAGGTATAAGAGCTGATGTTTATTTCTGTTTGGATCAATTAATTCACCTGCAGGGCCCCATCTCTCTGGGCTGTCAGAAAGGTCAATCTCAGTTGTTACCCTCCTTCCTTCTCTACTGAGTGCTTTTCCTATCTTAGGTCCTCACAGCTTGTTGGAAACCCACAGAGTCTTGCTAAAGAGCCACAGACTAGCCAGGACTTCCTGGCCCTCAGTCCACACTGCTTATCACTAGGCTGTGAACTGCCTCAGCCTCCGTGGGCCCTTCAAAATCACAACTCTTTGCCACATGAAATCCTGACCTTCAGTCGAGACAGATTCTGTGGTGCCTTTTCATCTCAGATCTACCCAAATTTCTCTCCTGTTGCTACGGATTAGGGTACAGGCCCCACTGAGCTCTCTTGCCTCTCCTCAGTCCATGGGACTCTCACTATTCTGATGGAACTCTCCCCAACCTCAAACTCTATCCTTAGTGGACCTGAGCTTTCCAAAACAAAACCCAAGAAATTTGCACAAACCTCCCCTGAGGCAAAATACATATAAAGAGAGGGCTTGTTACCCACTTGAATAGGGAAGGAAAATGGGAAAACACAAAGGGGAAATAATTAGTATTATAAAAAGACCGTATTTTCCAAAACATTTATGAATATAAGGACTAAGAAGATATGGAGAGAGGTATTCAATGAATTCTTATCTTCCTTATCAATTTTCCGTATTTTTTCCTTTTTCTCCAATTGCTTTTGAAGATATTTCATTTCAAACTGCTTATATCTTTGACATTCCCCAAAGTGACATGGTTGTTGGAACCCTCTTTTTGTTGGTCATCTTTGTTTAGTTCCAATTATGTTTGCCTTTGGATTAACATATTTCATCTGCCATGTGACTGCTTTGGCAACTCAGAGACAGAACTCACTTTCTGTGAGACCTCTGAAGTTTGTTCCTGGTCTTAGGAAAACATCCATTCCGAAGGAAAGAAACCAGTCTGATGTTTGTACAATTCTCATCCCTTCCATTCTTGATTCACTGTCTCTGGAATAGACAGTTGGTAAATGATCTCAACTTGGATCAACTTCTCTCATTATCCTAAGACATTTTCCTACCCCTTCATGTCTAAGAAGCATTAACTAATTTTCAGTGAACCCCAATAAAGTATAATTTATAAGTCAGCTCTACCTCTATGAACTATGACCAAATGGAGAAAAAAAAAGTAATGATTTTCCTCAAAACGCTTTCTATACAAAAAAAAAAAAAAAAAAAAAAGGAAAAAGAAAGAAAAGAAAAAGAAGGAAGAGAAGAAAAATAGTAATGTGCCCCATAGATGAGAGTATGACATATGACTGATGACTCTGTTACCTGGAATCTTTTCACAGCTGGGTTCTTTATGTGAATGGCAAGGAAAAGATAACAGACTGTCCCTCCGTGAATGATGACCGTTGGCACCACATTGCCATCACTTGGAGGAGTTCTGATGGAGCCTGGAAGGTCTATATTGATGGGAAACTATCTGATGGTGGTGTGGGCCTCTCTGTTGGTTCACCCATACCTGGTATGTCTTAGCTAAAGGAATATAATTCTGTTAGATGCCAGGCATGGAAGCACTTAGATGAACATCACATTGGCTAGCTTTTTTGTCCTTGCTTCTGCACAAAGGTCAACAGTTATCTCTCCCATTTTCTACTCCCTGATTACCCAGACTTTGAATTATTAGAAGCTTTTCCTAGGTGAGCTGTGTGACTCCGTGTAAGAAACGCATTTGGGGACTCATGGTAAGACTAGCAAGACACAGGCTGAGCTAACCATGGAAGGTTACTAAACTGTCTTCCAAGGAGGAGAGGAATTGCTGGTATGTTTTGGTTGCTTGTTTTGTTTTGTGATAATGTATATAGGATACAGGTATATCCAATGTGGAGGCTGGAGCAGTGCTAATACTGTCTGTCTTTTATGCCCTTTTCAAATAGAACTCAGACTGTCTTATAAAAAGTATTCAGGGAATTTTTGTTTGAAAGAATGCAGAAGTACTAGGTGATACAGGATTCTCAGTATCACAAATGAAAATCCACCTGCTCTGTTTAGATCCTTCTATGACATACATGATAGGAAGCAGAAAGGTTGGAGGTTCCTCGTAGTAAATAAGGAAACATTAAAGATGTTTCAACAGGAAGTGACATTAGGTAAAGTGGGGCAGTGTTTCCTTTTCTTTTAAGTATTCTTGCTTTCAGCTATCTCTGGATAGTGGGATTGCAGGTGGATTTTATTTTCTTCTTTATTCTTTTCCCATATTTCATAATGACCATGTATTTCCTTTATGGTTAAAAAACTAGCATTTCTATGTTTAAGAAAAATAAATAAACCCTGATAGAAGAGTGAAAGTAGGTTAAAGGGATCAGAAAAAAAATCACGGAGACTGTAATAGTAGCCACCCAAGGAGGTGGTTGTCTGACCACGGCAGGTGAGGATGAGTTGGAGTGCATAAGTGTTACAGAGCCCCAACTGACAGATCTTAGTGAGTGGCTGGCTTCAGGGGGTACTGGGTCCATTGAAGAGTCTGTTAGCTGAGAGAGGAATTCTAGGAAAAAGGACAATTATCAGAGCAGGGCTAGGGGTGAATGAAGAATTTCTATTGGATTTTAGACATACTGAGTTTGAATTCTAATCACAGGAATACATGCAACTAAAAACATAGGTTGATACCACTTGATAACAAATTGACAGAGTTGTTTTTAGTGATAGGATGTGATTGGCAAGGATTCAGTATAGAAGACACTTTAGAGTGCTGGAATGAAAAATGATACAACCTTTCTGGGAAGCAATTTAGAAACTTTTGTCGAGAACCTTTAGAAACCCTTGGCATGCAAACAAGGAATCAGGTTAAAGGAAATAATCAGTGGTCTGAATAAATACTCATGTATCAATATATTTATCTCAGTGATACTTTTGTATCACTTGGAAACAATTCCAGTATCCAATAAGAAATGGTTGTTTAATTAACTAATTAACTAATTAGACAAAGTATGTATTATAATGTATTCATCTATAAAATAGCTATTAACTTATTTCATGAGTTTTAATGAAATGTCAATGTCCAAGAAGAAAAGCCAGATTCAAACATGATCTATAGTATGATCCTATGTTGTATGTTTTGAAACCTCTCACACACATACACATATGCTGAGAAAAGTAATAAAAATAAAACCTAGGAGGAAATATACAAAGCCATTAAGTGATTTTTTTTTTCTGGATAAGAAGAATTCCTTATGCTTTATATTTTCAAATTTCCTTCTGTGCATGTTATCAATTTTTAATGATTAATAAGAAAAGGACATAGTCTGGGAGATCACAAAAAGGGGTTCTACATATATCGATTTGCAGGACTGAGATCAGATGGAGAGATTGTTGAAGGAAGAAGAGCAGAGGCCATAAGTAGAAGCCTGAGTGCATCAGCGTCTTAACAGGCAGGCAAAGAAGAGAGAGAGAATGAGCACAAAGATTCGAGGAGAACCAGGAAAGGATGACTTCATGAAAAGAAAGTGAAATCAGCCCAGGCCCTGGCAGGAAACCAGGGGCACCTCCAAGGAGGAGAACTAAAGACAGTTTAAGGAAGGGTGGATTTTCAAAGGTGTGGGCAGAATTAAAAGAACCAAAATAATGACAGTAAAACACACCCATGACTAGCGACAGTGGAATGGCCCAAGAGATGGGCCCAAAGTGACAAGGAGTGGGAGTTGTTGCCAGCATTTAGGCAAACCTAAACCTTGCCTGGGAGGAAGGTACCCAGGAAACTAAACTTCTCTTTCATATGACTTTCTTATCTCGGGTTGGTCCTTCCATTGGGCAGGTATAAACAGAAGCCAGAGGAACAAGGCAGCCAGATGGTGTGAACCTTTGTGGGCACAAAGCAGAGTTGAGGAGGGTGGCAGGTATCTCTGGAGGGGCAAACACAGACCGTCCAGTACATCCAGGAAGGACAGTTAAATAGAATGAAATGGCCGGTAGGAACCGATGATAAAAAGAAATCAGCGGAGGTGACTATGAAGCGTTCCCATTGAATTTGCCGCTGGCAAATTTAGAAGTTACCTTAGAGCTGGTGATAGAAATTTAAGCATTCCAGGATTAAGAAGAAAATGAAGAGCAGTTCCTGGTAACTTGTCATGGAAGGTGACTTCCTGCAAGGACGGAGGCAAAACAGAACTCACCTGTTTGGTTGACATAAAATATTACATGCACATATGTATGTATATGTGCAGTTTTTATAGTTAAATGTTTGTAAATCTAATATAATATTCTAAACCTTCTGTGGCTATTTTTTAAGTTGCTCTAGATAAAATATTGAAATTGGCCTTATAGGTAAAATGTGTAGGTAATTTGGTTGTTCAACAATTTTCCCCAATACCTTTCTATTGGCAGTGATTTCAGTAAGTTAGCATTTTTGGAATAACAGACATGAAGTCAGTCTTCCTCCTTATTTCTCTCCTGTCTTTAGGTGGTGGTGCCTTAGTTGTTGGGCAAGAACAAGACCAAAAAGGAGAAGGATTCAACCCAGCTGAGTCTTTTGTGGGCTCCATAAGTCAGCTGAACCTCTGGGACTATGTCCTGTCTCCACAGCAGGTCAATTCCATTTTCAGTGTATGACAGTAATGAGCTGCAAAGGTACAAACCTAGTGAAAATGTGAACAGACTAATGATGCCATATCTTACTGCAGCCTCTGGGTTTTCACACTTGACCACCGATATCATTTGATGCTACAGTCATAGACTAAGCTAGGTGGAGGTTGACTAAGCTAGGCAGAGGTTATCAGCAGTCATTTTCAGTGAATCCCCTTTTCAGTTTCTTGGTGATGTATTTAAATCTCATTAGACAAGATAATTTTAAGATACTTTGTAATTTCAGAGCTTGAGAGAATCAGAATACCGGTTCACATCCCTCGGACTAAAGATGCAGAAATTGAGGGCTGGCCATAAAACCATGCTTAGAGAGTAACAGAGGAGCCTGTGGTAAAGCCAGTCTGGAGTCTGACAGCCTGGGTTCAAATCCCAGTTCTACCACAGCCTTGTTGTGCTGGTTTTGAACATGTTAACTCCATCTCTCAAAGCTTCAGTTTTCTTATCTTTGAAAGATGGACAGATAGCGTAGTAGAGTTTCAGCAGATCACACACAACACGACAGGTATAGTCATGGTCTTGTTTGCTACATAACGAGGGCTTCCAGATGTCTACCCTTATTATTATAGTGGCAGAACTTGTCTAGGCCTCAGTTACCCACCTCTGGATCAGAGGCAGAAGACAGGAGAATGTGGTGTGGGGAACCTCTACAACACCTGAATAAACTGCAGAACTTGAGACAAGAAATTCTAGGTGGAGAATTCCAGACTATCTGGCAACTGGCATATGGGAGAAGGGAGGATGGGCATGGAGGAGAGAGAGGGAGGGAAGAGACTTCTCTGTTACCCCAAAATCATACTGTACAAAAGCCTCCTTCCCTTCCCCAGCCTCCCCCCAGATCTGTGGATGTTTTCAAGACTACTCAATTAAGATTTAATAACTCTGTCATACTGAAACAGATAAGGTTTATCTAAAGACGCATGTTTAAACTTCCAGGTGAAGTCACTGGCTACGTCATGTCCAGAGGAACTCAAAAAAGGAAATGTGTTGGCCTGGCCTGATTTCCTGTCTGGAATTGTGGGAAAAGTGAAGATCAATTACAAGAGCATATTCTGTTCTGGTTAGAATGTTCTCCTTCTTATTAACTGCCATCTCTTGACTATTCCCAGGATTTTCCTGCAAAAGGAGATGACTCCAAAATGCACTGTTGGTCAAGTAACGTGTGCCTTTCAGTCTGTTGTTTAGCTAGTAATTCACCCTTATTCTACCTTTATCCAAAGGATTTATTTTTTTAATACTTAAACACGTGCTATATTGGAGAGTACAGAGTTCACTGTGGAGAAAACTTGGACGATGGTAAAATAAGATTAGGAAAATAGGGTTAGAGGAAGGATATGGTTAATTTTTCAAATGCCACCAAAGCCCTGTCCTGTGCGAGATGGGCACTTGTAACTTCCTAGCAGCCGTCTAGGGACAGATGGCACAGAGAGAAAAGCAGTGGGCATGACAGCCCACACACTGCCTAATCCAGCTCTGAATGGTCATAAAACTCAATGTATATGAAGAGGTTTCTAAATCTGTCCTGGAATTCAGGGGTTTTGATAACTTACAAGTACATTTCATTAATATTTCTAAAATACCACTTTTTCCTTAAAAAAATTCAGCTGACTTTTGTGGCAAGAGGAAAAGTGGTGGCCTCAAATAGGGTTTGTTTTTTTTAGTCATTTTGCTTGCCAGTAATCTGGTCACATGTCACCTTGTAGCATGTGTGGCTTAGTAGCAGTAGCATGGCTCTCAGAGGCTGGCACAAAACGTGATTTGAGATGCTTGACCTGGCGACGCTGCCACGAGGGTGCTGACAAGCCGTGTGCCTGTGCTCTCTGCCCGCAGATTGTCCACCTTTAGAAGGATCAGTACCTCATCTGCGAACCGCATCAGCCGACTTAAAGCCAGGCTCCAAAGTCAGTGTGTTCTGCGATCCAGGCTTCCAGATGGTTGGGAACCCTGTGCAGTACTGTCTGAATCAAGGACAGTGGACACAACCACTCCCCCACTGTGAACGTGAGCTGCCTTTGTGGACGGCCTTTCAGTAGTCCCTGACTGATGTTGGAGCACAGGGACACTTTTCAGGAATGCTAGATAAAACCTAAATACACCACAGTCGTAAACACAGTAGATATTCATGGAATAGTTCACTCTCCTTGAGGGAGATGGGCGATGAAGGGACCAGCCCTGTGGCTGCCCCCTGGACGGGATAGGGAATGGGATGGGAAGGGAAGTCAGAGCTGGGAGCTGGAGCCCTAACGGAGGTGGGTTACAGCTGGGTGGGAAACGGGAAAAGATCTCTTGAGTTGGATGCGTGCAGTCATTTATTTACTCAGGGATTTTTAAACCACGCACTATGTGCTAGACAAGGATCCGTGTCCTAGCGATGCAACAGCTGGGAGAAAGTCTCTTTTATGGAGTTTGCACTGAAATGGGAGAGACAGGAAATAACAAGTAAATATGGTTTATTTATAGTGAAGAAGAACAAGGGCCGGAAGTAAGGGCTTTGGAGAAAAATAAAGCAAAGTAGGGAAATACGAAGTGAGGGTTGAGGGGAAGCCAACTGCCTCATCAGTGGAGCAATCAGCCAAGTTCCTCCATAGCACCTGTCCCCGCCGACGCGTGTGTTTCCTGTGGCTTGTTTATCTACTCCCATTGGAGGGTAGGCTCCACGGGCAGGGGCTCGTCTCCGTGACTCATCGCTGTAACTTCAGCACCTGTGACAGTATCTAGTGGGACCTTCATAAATGTTTTGTTTTCATTAATGAGGGGCAGGCCCGCTCTGAGCCAGAAGGTCTGCTGGATGCCGAGGGCACAAGTTTGGCTACAGCCTGGGCCCCCCTCTCCCCCCCTACCTCTTCCCACCCCCAGGGCTCTGCATCTGTGTTTATGCACAATGAGAAAGTCTCGCTTAACTGAACCGCTAGCTTAATACAGACAAAATGTGCGTCTAGCATTTCGGTCCTCATGTAGTTGTGCTCTTCACGGCCCCCTTACAGGCATCCGCTGTGGGGTGCCACCCCCTCTGGAGAATGGCTTTTATTCAGCTGAGGATTTCCACGCTGGCAGCACAGTGACCTACCAGTGCAACAATGGCTACTATTTGCTGGGCGACTCGAGGATGTTCTGTACAGATAACGGAAGCTGGAATGGCATTGCACCATCGTGCCTTGGTGAGATGAATCTTGGCAATACCATCTGGGTTCATTCTAGCTCCCTGGGAGACAGTCTTCCCGAATTCCTGAGGCTTTCTTGTGACATTCCTTTGTTAACGTCATCTCATCCCAGTAAGCCCTGGGCAAGCCACAGTGACAAAGCAGCTGTCCCCAGACGTGCCAGAAATATTTGGAATTGCTACCAGGCTCGATATTGAGACTGTTTCCATCTATCTCTGTTCTTGTACTTACCACCTCTAACGTGGGGGAATAATAGCTTTTATTGTGTGTCTGCAATGTGATCATGACTACTATATTTAGTATATTTTCACTCTATAAAAGTATCTATAGTGTTATGCATTAAGCAATATGTAATGACTTACAAGTAAAAAAAAGAGTATTTGATGGGGTGCCTGGGTGGCTCAGTGGGTTAAAGCCTCTGCCTTCGGCTCAGGTCATGATCCCAGGGTCCTGGGATCCAGCCCCGCATCGGGCTCTCTGCTCAGCAGGGAGCCTGCTTCCCCCTCTCTCTCTGCCTCTCTCTCTGCCTGCCTCTCTGCTTACTTGTGATCGCTGTCTGTCAAATAAACAAATGAATCTTTAAAAAAAAAAAAGAGTATTTGATATATAAGAAAAAAAATCAATCAACTTCACTACCTGTAAGCTATCTTCATTTTAGACGTTGATGAATGCGCAGTTGGGTCAGATTGTAGTGAGTATGCTTCCTGCCTGAATACAAATGGATCCTACATTTGCTCATGTATCCCACCCCACACAGGAGATGGTAAAAACTGTGCAGGTAACTAGTATGTGTATAATTGGGAAGCTTATTAATTTTTTTTATTTAAGTATATATTTCAAATGTATGTTACTTAAAAATACAACAGTATTTTCAAGTCCAAAGGACAGGTGGAAAAGAGAAAAACTATCTTAAAAAAAAAAAAAAGACAAATAACCACTAAAGGAGCTTTAAATGAGCCTTCTGCCTCTCCCAACTTCCCAATCTCTGGAAAATAAAACAGAGAGCCAACCATACCACCAGAATGTTGAAGCAACATCTGCATAGTACAGGGGTAACAGAGGGAATTTAGAAATATCATCACTGGCCTCTGTGGCCACAGTCAGAGCAAAGAAGACAACTTCACCATCAGTATGTTTCCCCTGCCTCAGCCACACAGAATTATGTTATTGAAAAAAATTGACATGTTCCATTATCACATCTTTAGATTTTATCATAACTTTGGTAATACAGGCCCAACTCCCAGAAAATAGAAAGTAAAGAGAAAGTCTCAAAATCAAGTCTTATAATGGCATTTACTCTTTGAGAGAATTCATTTAAAGTTCTCAACTTACGGGGCACCTGGGTGGCACAGTCCGTTAAACATCCAACTCTTAATTTTAGTTCAAGTGATGATCTTAGGGTTGCAGTGTCAATACCCCCATCAGACTCCACACTCAGCACGAAGCGTGCTGGAGATTTTCTCTCTTTCTCTCTCCTTCTGCACCTCCCCCAACTTGTGCATGTTCTCTCTCTCTCTCTGAAATAAATAAATACCTTTTTTTTTTTTTTAAAGTTAAAGTCTTTGACTTCTGGGGTGCCTGGGTGGCTCAGTACATTAAATATCTGGCTCTTGATTTTTGGCTCAGGTCATGATCTCAGGGTCCTGAGACTGAGCCCAGCATCAGGCTCCGTGCTGGGTGTGGAGCCTGCTTAAGATTCTCCCTCTGCCCCTCCCCCCATCAAAGAAAAAAATTAAAAAATTAAAAATAAATACAAATAAAGTCCTTGACTTCCACCACTAGAATGACCTTCAGAAAGATTGAATCAACATATCTTCCCTTTTTGATGATTCAAGTATTATATTTACTCCTATCCAAGTCTAGTTGTAAATATCCCTTTAACTTACTTCTCTTCCTAGAAATGGTGACCAACCCCAATTCATACATAGAAAGGATTTCTGATCCATAGTCTGTTTGGAAAGGGAGGCTGGGGATTTTTCTCACATCTGCCTAGGGGACGGCCTTTGGCTCAATTTGATAGAAAGCCAGTGTCTTTTAAAAAGGTAGGCATGAAGTCAGGGGAGGTAGGAGCTGTTAAAGTTCTAATAAACTCCTGGTACCACACTACTTCCCAATAAGCAACTCCCTTTTAGCCAGATAAATTTTGTATATTTTTGTTAGTCACTGTGTTTCAAAATATTATCGTTTAAATGCCTATTAAATGTATGTTCTCGTCTAATGTCCAGTGTACCCCAGCCCTTTCCATATCTCCCTTCAAAAGCTTCCCCCACGCCCCCAAGATTTAACTGGTACTTTGACTGTAGTGAAATTTTTTTGTCATGAGACCCTGCGTGGTTGTGTGAACACCACTCATTGTCCCACACAAACTTTTTCTCTCTTTCAAGAACCTATAAAATGTAAGGCTCCGGGAAATCCAGAAAATGGCCACTCTTCTGGTGAGGTTTATACACTGGGTGCCCAAGTCACATTCTCGTGTGAGGAAGGATACCAGCTGTTGGGAGTAACCAAAATCACATGTTTGGAATCTGGAGAATGGAGTCATCTGTTACCGTATTGCGAAGGTATTGTATCATAAATTCCCCCAGGTTCATGGTGTTTGGCAATACTAGAAATTTAAGGTATAGACGTGTCATGTGTTAGGTTGAATCAATATTCTTTGTATTTAAAACCCAACTGTTGGGTTCATCTTTTTAAACGTGACAAGAGAACTTAGAGCTGCCCTTGAGCTTTTAGAGATTTTTATATACACTGACAAAAAAAGCAACACTTCCTTTGTTTTTGCACCTTCTAGCTGTTTACTGTGGTGTACCTGCTATTCCAGAAAATGGTGGCATTGATGGGTCAGCATTTACCTATGGCAGTAAAATAACATATAGGTAAGTGTGTAAGATTAACACTACATTGTAGAAATTGTTAGTGACATGCTGTCTGTGACCTAAAACTGAAAGAAAGGTAGAAGAATCCTAGAGGATGTTTTTTAATTAATATGGAATTAATTGGATTACGTGTAGTGCAAAGGAATCAAGTTCAGTAACCTAATGGTAGCATTCCTATCTAGAATCCTTAAATCCCTTGACAAGTAACTTATCATTGTGACCAGCATCCTTGAGGACCGGTGCCATGGAGGAAGGCCCTGCAAGCTAAGGAATGTTCTTGATTATAAGCTGGAGCTTTGGCTCAGGCACTCATACTAAACCAGACCATTCTCAAACTAGGAATTTTCTGTTTGCACCTACTAATCCATGACGTAAACTGGGGACAAGCCAAACTCTTCATTTTTCTACTTGTCACTCAGCAAGGTTCCCTATGGGGGAGATGTACAGTATTCAACCTTGGAAATAATTTTAAAGCATTATTTTAGTAGAAAAGAAAGAAGTCTTCCAATAAATTGTAAAGTATAAATTCTCAATATTTTTAAAGGTTTTGGTACTGATAAAATTATGCAAAATAAAGCAAATTGTATTCTGTAATCTCCATTTATCCTTTTTAGGTGTAATAAAGGATATATGCTGAATGGTGATAAAGAATCATCTTGTCTTGCTAGCGGTTCTTGGAGTCATTCTCTTCCTGTGTGTGAACTGGTCAAGTGTTCTAGCCCTGAAAGCATAAATAATGGGAAATATATTTTGAGTGGGCTTACCTACCTTTCTACTGCATCATATTCATGTGAGAGCGGATATAGGTAAAGTCCGTAGACACCACAAGCTTCCTAAAATACCCCGTTACCCATTATTTACTCCATAGGTTTCATTTGTATATAACTAGCTGACTTTAGACCAAGTTTCTAAATGTAAAAGATAGTCTCAGATTTGCATGCTTTGTGAGGACTGGCTTATATGCTGGGAATACCTAGGGAAACAGTCTACCTAACTTTGACTCTGGGAGCTCTAGTTGAGTCACTATAAACATTCAGTCATTAAACATGAAAGCAAAAAAGTGTTTCGGAGGCATAGCATAGTATCTGGACTTTTTTTTTTTTTTTTTGGAACATAACTTACCACACTTATACTGAACATTGCATGTGATGTTACAAAAAGCAGGTCGCAATCCTGAGTTCTTAATACTGTAACAGGTTGATTCGATCAGTGTTATGCATGGGGGTGTATGTGTATGTTCCAACAGAAGGGACAGTAGGGCAAGGCTGCAGTCAGAAATTTGGCCAGCGGGATCTGAAGTGAAACAGATCCAGTGAGTAGAAAGTCAGGTGACACACACAGATTCAGGTAGGCAAACAAAGGTGGATAAGTGACGCCATTGGGATGTGAGGTTTGCGAAATCAAAGGAAGACCAGAGGTCAGAGTCAGGAGCAGCAGTGCACATACCCAGACTCAGGACAAGGACAGTGCCCTTTGACTTCAGTTACCCTGACTTCCTGGGTGTCTGTCTCTATTATAGCTGGATCCCAACCAGCCTATTAACCCCTTCTCATCCACTAATCCCTTGGCGAGGTCTGAGGGCCCTACTCCAGCACCAGGGAGCCCCTTTTATTTTGCAGCAGTTGTGATGTTGTTTTAGCCCATTCCATGACAGAAGCACTCTGGCTTCCCTTCTTTGTATATAATCGTCTCCACGGCAGTGAATAATAGCCATTCTTTCCCAGCTTACAGGGCCCTTCAGTCCTTGAATGCTCGGCCTCAGGCAGCTGGGACAGAGCGCCACCTACCTGCCATCTCATTGTCTGTGGAGAGCCGCCGGCCATCAAAGACGCTGTCATCACAGGGAGGAACTTCACTTTTGGAAACACTGTCACTTACACCTGCAAAGAAGGGTGAGTGGTCCTGGGTGGGAAGGAAGCATTGGGAACCTCAAGGGAGGGGATGCTCCCCCCCCCCACCACGGAGATGGGCTCCAGTAAACACTAAAATTACATTTCCTGGACACCAAAACCGGAGAGAACTTTATGCTCTTGTTTCCTGACAGCAGAGAGCAAGCATATTCTCCTGTGGAAACAGTGTGTTTCTGGAATTAGAGTAATTTGTCAAATTAGGCCTCCAATAGCAGACACTGGGCAATGCAGTGGAAAATAGCTTTATACTTAGAGATGCAAAAAGCACATTTACATAGGCATCTGTGGGGGCGCCTGGGTGGTCTGGTCAGTTGAATAGACATTGGTGTGTTTATCTTTGGCAAACCTGCAGGCAACACTTTGAGTCACAACCTAAAGATGACAGGTCTGCAGAGTAAAAAAGATCATAAAACTCAGGTTATTCTATTTTTAATGATCTCATTTCATTCAGAGGTAAAATTTGAAAAACAAGGAATGAGGTACAGAGAAAGGGAAGGCTCCATCTGGGGTGGTGTCTGCTTAGCATCTCAGGGAGTTTATAAGGAAGTGAGGGGTATGTGAATCCCCACGACATCTGACTTGCATTTCATTGCTTCTCCACGACCCCTTCATGCTTCTTTAATAAATATTTTCACTGTGAATAGTGCTTTCACACTCCAGATTGACCAGAGGTGTTTGTCACGCAGTTGGAAGCAGCGCCAGCAGGAATTTGCCACTTTCTGAGTTTGTAGCTCAGCTCTGTCCTTCACTGTGTAGCTTCAGGGAAACTGTATAACCTCTCTGTGCTTCGAGTGTCCTACATAAAAACAGTTTCATTCAAGGTTCATACTTCTGGATACTGTGAGAAATCAAATGCCTAGTATAAAGCCTGGCCTAGCCAGGAAAAAAAACCTTAATTAATTCCACCAACTTTGCCATTATTATGACTGAAGCACAGATGAGATAGCAGTTTCTATTCTAGCATATTTCTAGCAAAGAAGTTCATTTCACCTGGATGGAAGACAGTCCCAGTAGAACAGGACTGCCAGCAGGTGGCGACAATGTATGTGTGTGTGTGTGTGTGTGTGTGTGTGTGTGTGTGTGTGTATGTGTGTGTGTATATATATATACACACACACATACACACACACACACACATATACACTATATATATTGGGCCACATATATATATATACACATATATAGGCCACACATATATATCTATATCTATATATATATACGTATACATATATATAGTGTGTGTGTGTGTATGTATGTATGTGTGTATATATATGTGTGTGTGTGTTTATCCATATAAATATTTATATATTCTTATTTATTTATTTGCAAAAATCTCCTGAGAGTCAGCTACTTGGATAAATAGCTGATGGAAGTCCCAAAACTTAACACCTTCTTAAGTGAAACAGAAATCTTTATTATTAAAACGGGGGATGAGTGATATAGGTAAAGGGAATTAGAAGTATACTTATCTTGAGGAGCCCTTGATGAGTAATGTAGAGAATGATTAAATCACTATATTATACACCTGAACCTGATAAAACACTGTTTGCCCCTCCTCCAGCTCATGCTCACTCACATTCTCTCAAATAAATAAATAAAATCTTAAAGAAAGAAAGAAGAAGGAAGGAAGGAAGGAAGGAAGGAAAGAAAGAAAGAAAGAGAAAAGAAAAAAAAAGAAAAGAAAAAGAGAAATAAAAATATATTTTAAAAAATTATCCAAAAACAAATGGTGGTATTTTACTATATTTCTTCTCAGAATTTTGTCTTTACATATTTTTTAGTATTAAAAATCCTGCTATAGATGCAATTTACATTTTTTTTTCATTACAAATCATTCACCTAAAATATATCCTAAGAGTTCTGAATCTGCCTAATATTAAGTCTCTATGTTATAAGAAAGGGTTTTATTAAAAGAAGTACTAAAGGCACTAATTAAAATTACAACATAGCCATACATTTGCAGAGGGTTTTCCATTCCCCCAGGGCTTTCCTACACATTATCTCCTCTTGTGCTCCCTTCCACAACGGTGGGGGTTTGGCAGAATAAACAGTATTCCAACTTGGTAGTTGAAGGGATTGGCCCATATCACCTTGCATGTTCCTTCTGGTCTAGGAAAGCAGACGCTCTGTGGGATCTTTTATCCATCAAAAAGATGGAAACCAAATCTACTCCCCTAAACCATGTATCTATTGAAGGATATGAGAATAGTTTTATGAAAGTACTTTGTATGCCTATTAAGAATGAAGCAGAAAATGGCTTTATTATCTTCTCTGTCATCATTATTGCTATATACGGTGATGACATTTTAAAATAATGTAGGAAAAACTGTCTTAGGTAGTTAATCAAATTAATAGAAAGTATCTACAGTCCCAAATCACTGCCACCCACATTTTGTTCTAAAAGAAAAAAAATCAAGCTATTAAGGGATAGTTTCATTTTTTTTCTGGAAGTGAAACTTTTGGTGAGAGGAAGCATACTGATGGCCCTTGGCATACCCCTAACTCCACCTTGGGATGCTACGAGGATGCCAAAGAAAAGAAAACCTTTGTACTCCTCTTTTTTCTGGCCAAATGGCTAATGAAACATTTGAAATATACGGAAAAACACGAATAGTAATTCTTAATCTCCACTTAAAGTTACCTGGGTATGCATTCTTTCTTTCTTTTTTTTTTTTTTTTAAGATTTATTTATTTTAGAGAGAGACATAGAATACAAGCGGGAGGGGCAGAGAGGGCGAGACTCTCTCAAGCAGGCTCCGTGATGGGTCCCATGATCCTGAGATCATGATCTGAGCCGAAACCAAGAGCCCCATGCTTAACCGACTGTGCCACCCAGGCACCCCTCCTGGGTATCCATTCTTGAGAGAAAAGTACATGTTAATTTTTGCCATATTGTAGCTTTCTTTTTATGAAAGAAATAAAGTATTACAAATACAACAAGAAGCCATTCTCATCACTTTGCCATTCTCCCAAAGTAACAAAGGTATATTTTTGTAAATCAGTAAAATTTATTTTAACAGCTATATGGTATTCCCTTGGAAGAATGAGCTGTCTGTAAATTACTGATTTCCTTACAGGTAGAAGGTTAGTTTGTTGCTCCTTTATTTGCTGATGTAACAGAACTGAAGTAAATTTCCTTCCCCATGTCTCTTGGTACGTAGGAGTTTGACTATCTCTGGCCCAGCCACCGAAGGTTGAAGTTGTTGAGTTAAGAAATATGCTTATTTTAAACTTCATGAGATAGCATTTGATATTTATCAGTCATGTCCTTTATGTTTTGTTTTGTGTGGGTGTATCAAATTCAAGAAATCATCCTTACCCCGACGTCATACTGAGTATCTTTGCCTTTCTCCTGAACGACGCAGAGATCTTGGAAAACACGAATTTCCATCCCCCTCTCATCTTAAATGTTTTATCGCTGTCTGTATTTTATGTCCCTCCTATTTTACGACTTCTCAAATTAGTCATTTTTTAATATAGTCAGTGTTTATTTAGTTTGACTCACATGTTTATTAATCTCTTCATCACCATTGCGTTTTGTATCCCATTCTGTCCTTTTGGGTTTAATATTTCTACTTCCTGAAGAATATCCATTGCATATTTTTTTTCCAGTAAGTTTCAACATATTCTGTAATCTTTTTCTGAAAATAATAAGATTTTACCCTTGCTCTTGAATTACAGTTTTTTTTTTTTAAGATTTTATTTATTTATTTGACAGAGAGAGATCACAAGCAGGCAGAGAGGCAGGTAGAGAGAGAGGAGGAAGCAGGCTCCCTGCTGAGCAGAGAGCCCGATGCGGGGCTCGATCCCAGGACCCCGAGATCATGACCTGAGCCGAAGGCAGCGGCTTAACCCACTGAGCCACCCAGGCGCCCCTTGAATTACAGTTTAACCGAGTATACAAGTCTACATTAGTTTCCTTCCATAGACATTTTGAAAAATATTATTCCAGTGCCTTCTGTCTTCTCATGTTGCTACTGAGGATTCCGTCATCAGTCTGTTAGTGGTTCTTAACCAGGGGCAGTGTTGCCCAGCAGGGACGTTCGGCCATGTCTGGGGACATTTTTGGTTGTTACAGCTGAGGGGAGGGTGCTCCTAGCTCTAGTGGATGGAGTCCAGGGATGCTGCTGAACTGCCTACAATGCACACAGCAGCCCCCACAACACAGAATTGTCTGGTCCCACATGGTGCTGAGATTGAGAAACTCTGCTTGAATCGTGGTTCCCCTATAAGTAGTATCTTTTCCCTTTGGTTTTTATTTTTAATTTGTCTTTGTCATTCTGGTATTTCCTTATGATATGACTAAACATGTATTCACTGTCATTTGTCTTCTTTAGGACTCATTGTACTTACATCTGAGAATTCTTTTACCAATTTGAGCATATTCTCAGCCATTTTCACTGCACATATTCCCTCCTCTTCCCTTCTTTTTTCCCTATTTCTTTAAGTCTTAGGTATATATTGGATCTCTTCTTTCTGTCTCCATATGTAGTAACCTGTCACATTTTCCATCACCTTATAAACTTGGACTGCTTTTGGATATTTTTTCGGATGTCTTGTAGTTTATAGGTTTTTCTTTTCTACGATCTATAATCTGCTTTTAAATGCATCCATTAATTTTTTAAATCTTTACTTTTTCTATTTTTGCTTCTAGAATTTATATGTTTGTTTTTCAAACATTTCTTTTAAAATAGTCTCTTCTTTTTAAATAGGATTTTGAGGTTTTTTTCTTTAATTATGTCAACATACTTATATAAATCTTCAGATTTTAGATCACTTTTCTGCTATCTCAATTTATTGGTACTCTAATCTTGCTGTTTGTTCTACCTGCTGACTGACTCGTGATGGAAAACATGCTGGTGTATGTTTTGTAATTTCAAATTTTATCTTTATAGTAAGCAGGACTTATTTTATCTGTGATAGTCCCTTATAGTTTAAGTGTGTGAATTATTTTTTTCTACCAGGAATTTATGGAATATCACCAAGAAACCAATTTTACATTCATTTATAAGTTTGAAGGCTTTCCATGCCAAAGTAAATGGCATAAATTCTACCCTCAAATACACAGGAGATGAGACCTGGGATGGCTACCTTAGCAGGGACTTGATTTTCCCACCCAAAGCCATGACAATACAGAGATCCCACTTGTCCTGTCACTGGGCCTCCGGGTGGGATTTTTCTACTTAATATCTTTTCAGTGAATGTCCTTCTAGGGCAAAGGTCCATGCCAGAGACTCAGCTATTACTCTCTTTCAATTCCATAGTTGTATTTCCTGTCTCATCCCTTCTTCCCTTCCCTGTCCAATCTGATGGCAATCACAGCATTCAGTCACAGGCTTACTACTCTGTTCTTAATTTCCTCTTCATTTCTGGCATGTGCATCTAAAATAACTTCTGTTATATTTCATCAAGTATGATATAAGGAAGGTTTTCAGACTATGGTATAGCCAGAACTAGAAGTTCTCTCCCTTTCCTCCTTTTCTATTTCTTACCCCCAAGAAATTGGTTGGCATAGCCAAGATGAACTATCTCTGTTCTGTTCCAGGATGGTGTCACTGTGTTCAAGTCATGGCTTTTGTGCAGTGGGCCTGTTTGTGCAATGGGCCTGCTTCCTGAGATGCTGTTGGCTTGAAATGAGGGTTAGAACCTCTTTTCTCTCCAGCTGTCTCCACTCCCACTGCCCTCCACATATGGGAGCCACCCCCACCTGCTTCTTGAGGGCACATACACTCATTCTTACTTTGGGCCCGGTGTTGCTTCTTCTCATATCAGTGATGTGTTTTGCATAGACTCTCCCTTGAAATAAGGGGGAAAGAAACGGTCTCAGCTGTAGGATGGAAGAGCAAATACTTTATTTTTTTATATTAAAGATTTTTATTTATTTATTTGACAGAGAGAGATCACAAGCAGGCAGAGAGGCAGGCAGAGAGAGAGGAAGGGAAGCAGGTTCCCTGCTGAGCAGAGACCCCGATGTGGGGCTCGATCCCAGGACTCCGGGATCATGACCTGAGCCGAAGGCAGAGGCTTAACCCACTGAGCCACCCAGGTGCCCCAAGAGCAAATACTTTAGAAGACAGGAGCAGTAAGATGAATGCCAGGAAGGAAAGAAGCAAGAAGTACATTTCTGCCTCCTGTTCTAAAATTAACCTTCCACATTCACTTTTATCAAAACACTAGACTGGAAGCTTGCAGCTGCTTGCCCAAATAAATAAAATGATAAATTGTTTCCCATTTTCCTTTTCATCCTATGTGTCTCCTCTCTTGGTGAGAAGCTCAGAGGAAAGGAAGGGTCATTGAAATCCTAAAATTCTCATAGAATGTTTCACCTTTGATTTTCTTAAATGTAGATTTCTAGATGCAATTACTGCACGTACTAAGGATAAAATTTTATATCATTTTTAGTTGAAAACAGAATTAACTGCTGATGCAGATTTCTACTTTCCATCGATCTTATTAAGTCGCAGCCCTTTACCTATCTAGTATGCTGCTCTTTTAAGGCTCTTAGAAGGTTCTTTAAAAAGAGAAGAGCTAATGATCTACTAGGGAGCTCTCTCATAAAGCTTCCCACATGCTCATCAGTTGGCTTCCACTCAATGTATGAATCAAATCACTGAAAATTGTGTCTGCAGATTACTCTGCCCAATCTCCAAGAGTTTTTCAAAATTATTCGAGAAATAGGCTAATGAATTGCAGCAAATTCATCCTGAAATATGTCCTCCTGTGGCATCATTGTAATATTGATGGGCCATTTTTCTTTGGGATTATGGAGTAGGATGATTTGTTTTATGATATGTATGGCCTGATTTTAAATAATAGACTGCATTAGCATTCTCAGTGTCTCTTGAATGAGAATACAAAATGTCACAGCATAAATAGTCCGGCATTTTAGGTTTGGGCCAATACCAATTTTCCTGCTTTGGTAGCCAACATTTACAGGGTGTATGTCATCATCTATATAAAACTTTATCATTTTTAAATGATTTTTCTCAGAGGGAGAGTGTGTGTGTGAGCAGGGAGGGGCAGAGTGAGAGGGAGAGAATCTCAAGCAGGCTCCACGCCCAGTGTGGAACCCAGCTCAGGGCTTGATTTTATGGCCCTGAGATCATGACCTGAGCCAAAATCAAGAGTTGGATGCTTAACCGACTGAGTCACCCAGATGCCCCAAATGATTCTCTTAAACAAATAAGCAGGTGAAGTATGTTCCATAGAAATTGTAACACAGCTTCAGACTTCTAACGTGAGGAAGTAACACAGCATTTGGATCAGAAACCATTCCTAGTTCAATCTAGGTGATAGCTCACAATTCCTCACTTTTTGTGATTTGGAATGTATATACTTCTTTAGCATCTTCAAAGACTAACTGATGTGTTTTGGAAGAGAGTTGTTTTTAGTAAACCTCAACCCCCATCTTACTGAGCATTGTATCTAGTCTCAAGTACTGGCTTTGCTTCCACCTCTTGAAACTCCTCTGTGTACATCTCTCCACACCAGTGAGATGCCGGCCGTTCGGGTGTTTGTAGCTTGGTCCCGAGGTTCTCTTACAAACGGATCAGTGGAGCTAAGTGGGAGGCTTCACACGTCTCCTGACTGAGAGGTGATCACTCACGTTGGTGCAGGGAGACCAGCATTTCAGCCAGCTCAGCCTCCAGTCTGTGCTTCTTTCTCATAAACGAAGGTGATTCTGAGTCTGTTCCTGTCAGAATCCTTCTGAGCCTACTCCAGTAGGTCTGTCGTCCATTTTCAATTGTGGTACCCAAAGCTGAATGTACACTGACACATGCACATTAGAATATGGCAGAGAGAAAAACGCTGCATGGCGTGACATACACACACATACAGAGATAACTATTTCGTTTCTCTTCTCTTTCTAAATAAATGAGTTTCTAGAAATGCAGTCACCCTTTCAGAATGCCTCTGTTGACTCATTCAACTTAATTTCAGTAGAATTCCCAAGTCTTTCCTATTGGCGGTCACTAAGCCGGGTTTTCCATCTGCTCAGCTTTTCTTTACTGTGTGTCTGTGCAGCCTGTTCCATCTTTATCTTTATCTGTAAGATTAGAAACACCGAACTGGACCGTAAGCTCCCTATTCCCCACCTGATAGTTACACATTGCTACGTAGGAACTAAGGACAGTTTTTTGGCATTCCCAAGATGTGAAACTCCCAATGAGGGTATTTCTGTAAAGCAGTACTCCGTGGGTCATCCGGTTAATAAACCACTTAAATATCTTTCTGTCCTAGCTGCATTTTGTCTGCTAAAATCTTTTGAGAGTCCTTGTAGAAGAAACTGTCAAAAGGCATTTCCAGTTCACCTGTGCCTGCCACGTCTCTACCCATCAACCATCATGAAGTGTCAAAACACACAAAATCCTAGTGATCACCACTTCCTTGTTCCAGTGTTCAGATGCCGTTTCCAACTATTCATAAGTTCTCAGAGTGCCCCAGCCGTACCAGACTGCAAGCTCTTGGTTCATGTTACCCCTCATTCTCGAACGATTCCTTTTCTGCTCTTCTCTCATGACTCCTCTCAAAAGCATTTCCACAGAGAAGCCTTTCCATTCTCCAGGTAGAATTAAGCTTTTATCCTTTAAGCAGCTGCTGTAAGTGTGAAAGGGCCTGCAATACACCAGGCAATGGATGGGGTAGGGAGTGCAGGATGGACACAGGTGTGTAAACAAGCAAATGCATGAGCATTGCATTGTGCACCAAGGAAGTGGTTTTAGCGCATAGCATGGTCCTTGAGAATTATTTAATGAAAGACTAAATGTTGATTGGGCGTCATTAAGAAAAGTCAAAAACTAAGGTCAGAGAAAGAGACAGTGCGGGGTCTAAGAAATTATGGGTAGTGATGAAAATGCATTCTTTAAATTCATTTATTCATAATATATGTATTTAGTGGTAATTGTCCATTATTTTACAGAAGAGCTTTGCTGTGATTTTTCATTAGGGAAGAGTAGGTGGAGATTTTCTTTAAGATCAGGGGTCAGAGACCTACTGAAGGGCTGCCAAATTACTATACACAATTTTTGCATCCTTAAGAGGCTTTGAAGAATAAGTAACTGGAAGCAGATGCTTCTACCTTGAAGTAGCCAGGCCCATGAAATAAAGGGAGCATTTTATAGATGGCACAATGGATCCTAATAAATCAGGGATGTCTCAGGTGGTGTCTGTGAACTTCCACTAATGAAATATGCTAGCAGCATCAAGGGACCCATGAAAATAATGATGCATGGTTCAAAGTGTGCAGAGGATGTAAATTGTGCTATAAAAATACAGCACATCAGATGTCTTTATAAGTGGAACTTCTACTCAGAGCACATTCTACACAGGAACAGTAGAATCTGGGCACTCAGACCTGGGATAATGGATATTTTAATAATAAAATTAGGCCTTTAGCATATTGTCTTTATATACCTTCCTATATCCTCCTAGACAGAAGCTATTTAAAAGCTTACTAAATTTGAATTCTAATAGGAAGAGCAGAATTTATCCATAGCAATGAATTGTAGCAGACCCTAATTAGAGGCTGCATCGTGTTGTCAGGGACATCTATGAGGATTTTGAGACCGCTTCTTTCCCTAGCAGGATAAGTGGCCCTAGGTAAGGTGGATGTACACGTCTCTGCTGATGTTCTACCATTTTCTCCTCGATCTTTCTGCTTCCTATAGATTTCATGAATCTGGCCAGTGAGGGGGGACACATTCCAACCTCGCTATGATAGCAGATCCCTTGTAAAACTAAAAGGGACCTCAGGAGGAATGTGCTTGCTAACTGATGACTAATAAATCTTTGCTGAGGGCGCCTGGATGGCTCAGTTGGTTGAGCGACTGCCTTCAGCTCAGGTCATGATCCTGGAGTCCCAAGATTGAGTCCCATACTGGACTCCCTGCTCAGCAGGGCATTTGTTTCTCCCTCCAAACTTCCCCCTCTCGTGCTCCCTCACTCTCATTCTCTCTCTCTCTCTTTCAAATAAATAAATAAAATCTTTTAAAAAAATCTTTGCTGAAAGATGGATCAGAAAATTTGTACTAGGTGACACTGCAATGCAGTTTCCACAGGACACCCGCAAATTATGATCTTCCTCATTCTGAAAAGAGAAAGGGAGCGGGGGCAACAACAACATCACGGAAAAGGGTTAAGTGTTGGACTCTTATAAATCAAATGCAGTTTTTTAACTCAGCTGCTTGCAACTCTGTGACTCCAGACTGGGCTTTTAGCCTGTGGAACCACCATTCACTCATCCGTAAAATGAAGAAATTAATATGTCTAAAAATGATTAAATTAGGTGCCTGATTATTTTCATCCCCTTATCCTTCATTAGTATCAAAATGACAGACGGCTCAGGTGTTAGACATTCCTTTAAAATTCTGTCATCTTCCTCTTCAGTAAGAAAGCGAGAAGCAAGTTAAGAATGACTCACATGTAATTATTCTAATACTACATATTGTACTATTTTGTTCTCCTTCATTGAGAGGGCACTGGAGAATAATCTCGGATTTTTGCAAGTCACCAATCTGTCACCTTCTGTGGGGAAATACTTGCTCAAAGCACGAAGAAAGACTGAGAGTTATTAAGCGAAATTGATTCATACTGGTTGAATAGCAGAGCCATATGCAGAACACAGCTCGAAATGCTAAAATTTGATTTGATGAGGGTTTAGGAAACCCTGGAGACTAAAATTACAATTATTGCTTTAAATTTCATTGAATATAAGTAAGTACATGAGTTATGTGTGGGTTACATATGGTTCATCAGTGCTTTTGTTTCAAGGACTAGTGATAAAATCAACCAACTAAAACAGTCTATAGACAGATGATGTGCTAAATTTAAGCTGAGTCATTCTTATTTTTAAGGAAATGTGCAACAATTTTTAGAGGTCCTTAAATAGCAGAAATTTTAAATTCACTTCCCTTTCTAAATAAGCATTACTCTTCTTCTTTTTTTTTTTTTTTAATTTTATTTTTCATAAACATATAATATCTTTTTATCCCCAGGGGTACAGGTTTGTGAATCGCCAGGTTTACACACTTCACAGCACTCACCATAGCACATACCCTCCCCAATGTCCATAATCCCACCCCCCCAACCCCCCTCCCCCCATTAACCCTCAGTTTGTTTTGTGAGATTAAGAGTCACTTATGGTTTGTCTCCCTCCCAATCCCATCTTGTTTCATTTACTCTTCTCCTACCCCCTTAACCCCCCATGTTGCATCTCCTCTCCCTCATATCAGGGAGATCATATGATAGTTGTCTTTCTCCGATTGACTTATTTCGCTAAGCATGATACCCTCTAGTTCCATCCACATCGTCGCAAATGGCAAGATTTCATTTCTTTTGATGGCTGCATAGTATTCCATTGTGTATATATACCACATCTTCTTTATCCATTCGTCCGTTGATGGACATCTAGGTTCTTTCCATAGTTTGGCTATTGTAGACATTGCTGCTATAAACATTCGGGTGCACGTGCCCCTTCGGATCACTACGTTTGTATCTTTAGGGTAAATACCCAGCAGTGCAATTGCTGGGTCATAGGGTAGTTCTATTTTCAACATTTTGAGGAACCTCCATGCTGTTTTCCAGAGTGGTTGCACCAGCTTGCATTCCCACCAACAGTGTAGGAGAGTTCCCCTTTCTCCGCATCCTCGCCAGCATCTGTCATTTCCTGACTTGTTAATTTTAGCCATTCTGACTGGTGTGAGGTGGTATCTCATTGTGGTTTTGATTTGTATTTCCCTGATGCCGAGTGATGTGGAGCACTTTTTCATGTGTCTGTTGGCCATCTGGATGTCTTCTTTGCAGAAATGTCTGTTCATGTCCTCTGCCCATTTCTTGATTGGATTATTTGTTCTTTGGGTGTTGAGTTTGCTAAGTTCTTTATAGATTTTGGACACTAGCCCTTTATCCGATATGTCATTTGCAAATATCTTCTCCCATTCTGTCAGTTGTCTTTTGGTTTTGTTAACTGTTTCCTTTGCTGTGCAAAAGCTTTTGATCTTGATGAAATCCCAATAGTTCATTTTTGTCCTTGCTTCCCTTGCCTTTGGCGATGTTCCTAGGAAGATGTTGCTGCGGCTGAGGTCGAAGAGGTTGCTGCCTGTGTTCTCCTCAAGGATTTTGATGGATTCCTTTCTCACATTGAGATCCTTCATCCATTTTGAGTCTATTTTCGTGTGTGGTGTAAGGAAATGATCCAATTTCATTTTTCTGCATGTGGCTGTCCAATTTTCCCAACACCATTTGTTGAAGAGGCTGTCTTTTTTCCATTGGATATTCTTTCCTGCTTTGTCGAAGATTAGTTGACCATAGAGTCGAGGGTCTATTTCTGGGCTCTCTATTCTGTTCCATTGATCTATGTGTCTGTTTTTGTGCCAGTACCATGCTGTCTTGATGATGACAGCTTTGTAATAGAGCTTGAAGTCCGGAATTGTGATGCCACCAACTTTGGCTTTCTTTTTCAATATTGCTTTGGCTATTCGAGGTCTTTTCTGGTTCCATATAAATTTTAGGATTATTTGTTCCATTTCTTTGAAAAAAATGGATGGTACTTTGATAGGAATTGCATTAAATGTGTAGATTGCTTTAGGTAGCATAGACATTTTCACAATATTTATTCTTCCAATCCAGGAGCATGGAACATTTTTCCATTTCTTTGTGTCTTCCTCAATTTCTTTCATGAGTACTTTATAGTTTTCTGTGTATAGATTCTTAGTCTCTTTGGTTAGATTTATTCCTAGGTATCTTATAGTTTTGGGTGCGATTGTAAATGGGATGGACTCCTTAATTTCTCTTTCTTCTGTCTTGTTGTTGGTGTAGAGAAATGCAACTGATTTCTGTGCATTGATTTTATATCCTGACACTTTACTGAATTCCTGTACAAGTTCTAGCAGTTTTGGAGTGGAGTCTTTTGGGTTTTCCACATATAGTATCATATCATCTGCGAAGAGTGATAGTTTGACTTCTTCTTTGCCAATTTGGATGCCTTTAATTTCCTTTTGTTGTCTGATTGCTGAGGCTAGGACTTCTAGTACTATGTTGAATAGCAGTGGTGATAACGGACATCCCTGCCGTGTTCCTGACCTTAGCGGAAAAGCTTTCAGTTTTTCTCCATTGAGAATGATATTTGCGGTGGGTTTTTCATAGATGGCTTTGATGATATTGAGGTATGTGCCCTCTATCCCTACACTTTGAAGAGTTTTGATCAGGAAGGGATGCTGTACTTTGTCAAATGCTTTTTCAGCATCTATGGAGAGTATCATATGGTTCTTGTTCTTTCTTTTATTAATGTGTTGTATCACATTGATTGATTTGCGGATGTTGAACCAACCTTGCAGCCCTGGAATAAATCCCACTTGGTCATGGTGAATAATCCTTTTAATGTACTGTAGAATCCTATTGGCTAGTATTTTGGCGACAATTTTTGCATCTGTGTTCATCAAGGATATTGGTCTGTAGTTCTCTTTTTTGATGGGATCCTTGTCTGGTTTTGGGATCAAGGTGATGCTGGCCTCATAAAATGAGTTTGGAAGTTTTCCTTCCATTTCTATTTTTTGGAACAGTTTCAGGAGAATAGGAATTAGTTCTTCTTTAAATGTTTGGTAGAATTCCCCCGGGAAGCCATCTGGCCCTGGGCTTTTGTTTGGAGATTTTTGATGACTGTTTCAATCTCCTTACTGGTTATGGGTCTGTTCAGGCTTTCTATTTCTTCCTGGTTCAGTTGTGGTAGTTTATATGTCTCTAGGAATGCATCCATTTCTTCCAGATTGTCAAATTTGTTGGTGTAGAGTTGCTCATAGTATGTTCTTATAATTGTCTGTATTTCTTTGGTGTTAGTTGTGATCTCTCCTCTTTCATTCATGATTTTATTTATTTGGGTCCTTTCTCTTTTCTTTTTGATAAGTCTGGCCAGGGGTTTATCGATCTTATTAATTCTTTCAAAGAACCAGCTCCTAGTTTCGTTGATTTGTTCTATTGTTTTTTTGGTTTCTATTTCATTGATTTCTGCTCTGATCTTTATGATTTCTCTTCTCCTGCTGGGTTTAGGGTTTCTTTCTTGTTCTTTCTCTAGCTCTTTTAGGTGTAGGGTTAGGTTGTGTACCTGAGACCTTTCTTGTTTCTTGAGAAAGGCTTGTACCGCTATATATTTTCCTCTCAGGACTGCCTTTGTTGTGTCCCACAGATTTTGAACCGTTGTGTTTTCATTATCATTTGTTTCCATGAATTTTTTCAACTCTTCTTTAATTTCCTGGTTGACCCATTCATTCTTTAGAAGGATGCTGTTTAGTCTCCATGTAATTGGGTTCTTTCCAAATTTCCTCTTGTGATTGAGTTCTAGCTTCAGAGCATTGTGGTCTGAAAATATGCAGGGAATGATTCCAATCTTTTGATAACGGTTGAGACCTGATTTAGGACCGAGAATATGATCTATTCTGGAGAATGTTCCATGTGCACTAGAGAAGAATGTGTATTCTGTTGCTTTGGGATGAAATGTTCTGAATATATCTGTGATGTCCATCTGGTCCAGTGTGTCATTTAAGGCCTTGATTTCCTTGTTGATCTTTTGCTTGGATGATCTGTCCATTTCAGTGAGGGGAGTGTTCAAGTCCCCTACTATTATTGTATTATTGTCGATGTGTTTCTTTGATTTTGTTATTAATTGGTTTATATAGTTGGCTGCTCCCATGTTAGGGGCATAGATATTTAAAATTGTTAGATCTTCTTGTTGGACAGTTCCTTTGAGTATGATATAGTGTCCTTCCTCATCTCTTATTATAGTCTTTGGCTTAAAATCTAATTGATCTGATATAAGGATTGCCACTCCTGCTTTTCTCTGATGTCCATTAGCATGGTAAATTCTTTTCCACCCCCTCACTTTAAATCTGGAGGTGTCTTCAGGTTTAAGATGAGTTTCTTGTAGGCAACATATAGATGGGTTTTGTTTTTTTATCCATTCTGATACCCTGTGTCTTTTGATTGGGGCATTTAGCCCATTAACATTCAGGGTAAGTATTGAGAGATATGAATTTAGTGCCATTGTATTGCCTGTAAGGTGACTGTTATTGTATATTGTCTCTGTTCCTTTCTGATCTACTACTTTTAGGGTCTCTCTTTGCTTAGAGGACCCCTTTCAATATTTCCTGTAGAGCTGGTTTGGTATTTGCAAATTCTTTCAGTTTTTGTTTGTCCTGGAAGCTTTTAATCTCTCCTTCTATTTTCAATGATAGCCTAGCTGGATATAGTATTCTTGGCTGCATGTTTTTCTCGTTTAGTACTCTGAATATATCATGCCAGCTCTTTCTGGCCTGCCAGGTCTCTGTGGATAAGTCTGCTGCCAATCTAATATTTTTACCATTGTATGTTACAGACTTCTTTTCCCGGGCTGCTTTCAGGATCTTCTCTTTGTCACTAAGACTTGTAAATTTTACTATTAGGTGACGGGCTGTGGACCTATTCTTATTGATTTTGAGGGGGGTTCTCTGAATCTCCTGGATTTTGATGCTTGTTCCCTTTGCCATATTGGGGAAATTCTCTCCAATAATTCTCTCCAATATACCTTCTGCTCCCCTCTCTGTTTCCTCTTCTTCTGGAATCCCAATTATTCTAATGTTGTTTCGTCTTATGGTGTCACTTATCTCTCGAATTCTCCCCTCATGGTCCAGTAGCTGTTTGTCCCTCTTTTGCTCAGCTTCTTTATTCTCTGTCATTTGGTCTTCTATATCGCTAATTCTTTCTTCTGCCTCATTTATCCTAGCAGTGAGAGCCTCCATTTTTTATTGCACCTCATTAATAGCTTTTTTTATTTCAACTTGGTTAGATTTTAGTTCTTTTATTTCTCCAGAAAGGGCTTTTATATCTCCCGAGAGGGTTTCTCTAATATCTTCCATGCCTTTTTCAAGCCCGGCTAGAACCTTGAGAATCGTCATTCTGAACTCTAGATCTGACATATTACCAATGTCTGTATTGATTAGGTCCCTAGCCTTTGGTACTGCCTCTTGTTCTTTTTTTTGTGGTGAATTTTTCCGCCTTGTCATTTTGTCCAGATAAGAGTAGATGAAGGAGCAAGTAAAATACTAAAAGGGTGGCAACAACCCCAGGAAAATATGCTTTAGCCAAATCAGAAGAGATCCCAAATCGTGAGGGGGAGAAAGGGGATAAAAAGAGGTTCAGAAAGAAGAAAAAGAAAAAAAAAAAAAAGAAGAAAAAAAAAAAAGGAAGAAACAATTAAAAAAGAAAACCAATAAAGAAAAAAATATAAAAAGGAAAAAAATATATATATATTAGATAAACTAGTTAAAAAACGTTAAAAAAGAAAAGGGTAAAAGTTAAAAAAATTTAGCAGAAGAAGAAAAATAAATTGAAAAAGAAAAAAAATTAAATTAACTGCAAGGCTAAAGAATCATGGGGAGAAAGCCATGAGTTCCGTGCTTTGCTTTCTCCTCCTTTGGAATTACGCTGCTCTCCTTGGTATTGTACTCCTTGGTAGGTGAACTTGATCCTGGCTGGGCTTCTTGTTGATCTTCTCGGGGAGGGGCCTGTTGTAGTGATTCTCAAGTGTCTTTGCCCCGGGCGGAGTTGCACCGCCCTTCCCCGGGGCGGGCTGAGTCATCCGCTCGGGTTCGCTTTCGGGAGCTTTTGTTCCCTGAGCGCTTTCCGTAGAGTTCCGGAGGGCGGGAATGAAGATGGCGGCCTCCCGGTCTCTGGCCTGGAGGAGCCGAGAGCCCGGGGCCCCACTCCTCAGTGCGCCCTCAGAGAACAGCGCCGATTTACTCCCGTCACCCTGCCTCCAGCCGCGCTCCGAGCTGACCGAGCCTGCGACCGGTTCAAGGTAACCCCGAGCTTAGAGCTTACTCCTCGGCTCTGTCTCTGTAGCCGGCTTCCCTGTTCTAATACCTGTAAGCTCTGCGACACTCAGACACCCCCGGTCCTTCTGTGACCCTGCGGGACCTGAGGCCACACTGACCCCGCCTGGGCTTCACCCCGGTTAAGCCTCTGGAGCGATGTCCCTCAGCGGAACAGACTTTTAAAAGTCCCGATTTTGTGCTCCTTTGCTCCGCCGCTTGCCGGGAGCCGGCCCCTCCCCCCGCGGTCTATCTTCCCGTCGCTTTGGATTCACTTCTCCGCCCGTCCTACCTTTCAGAAAGTGGTTGATTTTCTGTTTCTAGAGTTGCTGTTCTTCTTCTCTTCGATCTCCCTTTGGATTTGTAGGTGTTTGCAATCTTTAGATAAGCTATCTAGCTGATCTCCCGCTACCTGAAGTAGTCTCAGCCTGCTACTTCTCCGCCATCTTGACTCCTCCCCCTAAATAAGCATTACTCTTAATATCAAGATGTATTTCTATTTCTTTTTTTTTTTAAGATTTTTTTTTATTTATTTATTTGACAGAGATCACAAGTAGGCAGAGAGGCAAGCAGAGAGAGAGAGGATGCCAAGCAGAGAGCCCGATACGGGGCTCGATCCCAGGACCCTGGGATCATGACCTGAGCCGAAGGCAGAGGCCTTAACCCACTGAGCCACCCAGGTGCCCCAAGATGTATTTCTATTTCTTGAAGGAAGTTCATTTGATCAGTAAGCTCAGTATTCAAGCAGTAAATATTTTCTTTTCTTTCCAAGTTTTTATTTAAATTCCGGTTAACATACAGTGTAAATTTAGTTTCAGGTGTAGAATTTAATGATTTAACATTTACATACAACACCTGCTGCTCATCACAGGTGCACTCCTTAATCACCATCGTGTAGTCAACCCATCCCCCACCCACCTCCCCTCTGGTAACCATCAATTTGTTCTCTATAGTTAAAGGTCTGTTTCTTGGTTTTCCTCTTTTTTTTCCCCCTCCCCTGTATTCATTTGTTTTGCTTCTTAAATTCTACATGTGAATGAAATCGTACGGTATTTGTCTTTCTCTGACTTATTTCACTTAGCATAGTACTCTAGTTCCATCCGTGTCACTGCAAATAGCAAGCTTTCCCTCCTTTTAATGGCTGAGTAATATTCCACTATGTATGTATGCACCACATCTTCTTTATCCTTTCATCAGTTTGTAGACATTTGGGCTCTTTCAGTAATTTGGCTATTGTTGACAATGGTGCTATAAATATCAGGGTGAATGTATCCCTTCAAATTAATATTCCATTGGATAAATACACAGTAGTCTAATTGCTGGATCATAGAGTAGTTCTATTTTTAACTTTTTGAGGAAACTCTACACTATATTCCAGAGTGGCTGTACCAGTTTGCCTTTCCACCAACAGTGTAAGAGTGTTCCTTACTCTCCACGTACTCACCAATACTTGTTGTTTCTTTTGTTTTTTGTTTTGGTTTTGGTCTTTGTTTCAGCTCTTCTGACAGGTGTGAGATGATATCTCATTGTAGTTTTGATTTGTATTTCCCTGTTGATGAGTGATGTTGAGCTTTTCTTCATGTATCTGGCCATCTACCTGTCTTCTTTGGGAAAATGTCTATTTATGTCTTCTGCCCATTTTTAATTGAATTATTTTTTGGAGGATATTGATTCATGTAAGTTCTTTACATATTTTGGATACTAACCCTTTATTGGATATCCACTTGCAAATATCTTCTCCCATTTCATAGGTTGCCTTTTAGTTTTGCTGATGTTTCCTTCACTATGCAGAAACTTTTTTTATTTTGATGTAGTCCCCATAGTTTATTTTTGCTTTTGTTTCTCTTGCCCAAGGGACCTACCTAGAAAAATGTTACTATGGCTGATGTCAAAAAGAACACTGCCTATGTTTTCTTCTAGGAATTTTATGGTTTCAGATCTCCCATTTAGGTCTTTAATGCATTGTGAATTTATTTTTGTGTATCGTTTAAGAGGTGGTCCAGTTTCATTTTTTTGCCTGTTGCTCTCCAGTTTCCCCAACGCCCTTTGCTGAGGAGACTGTCTATTTTTCCATTGTGTATTCTTTCTTGCTTCATGAAAGATTAATCAACCACATAATTATGGGTTTAAGTTTTCGGTTTTCCGTTCTGTTCCATGGACCTATGTGTCTATTTTTGGGCCAGGACCATACTGTTTTCATGACTACAGCTTTGTAATATAACTTGAAGTCTAGAATTGTGATGCCTCCAGCTTCTTATCCTTTGTTTTATTAATGTGCTGTATCACATTGATTGATTTGTGAATATTGAATCACCCTTGCAGCCCAGGAATAAATTCCCATTGATTGTGGTGAACGATTCTCTTAATGTACCGTTGGACTCAATTTCCTAGTATTTTATTGAGAATTTTTGCATCCATGTTCATCAGGGATATTGGCCTGTAGTTCTCTTTTTTTGTGGAGTCTGTCTGGTTTTGGTATCACGGTAATGCTGGGTTCATAGAATGAATTTGGAAGTTTTCCTTCTTTTCCTATGTTTTGGAATCGTTAGAGAAGAACAGGTATTAATTCTTCTTTAAATGTCTGGTAGAATTCACCTGTGAAGCCATCTGGTCCTGGACTTTTGTTTGTTGGGAGTTTTTGGATTATTGATTCATCTACTTGGCTGATTATCTGTCTGTTCAAGTTTTCTATTTCCTCCCATTTCAGTGTTGGTAATTTATATGTTTCTAGGAATTTACCATTTCTTCCAGGTTGTCTAATTTGTAGGCATATAGTTTTTCATAGTATTCTCTTATAATTATTTGTATTTCTGTGGTGTTGGTTGTTAATTCTCTTCTCTCATTTGTGATTTTATTTATTTGAGTCCTTTCTTATTTCTTTTTGCTAAGTCTGGCTAGGGGGTTATCAACTTTACTGATTTTTACAAAGAACCAGCTTATGGCTTCATTGATCTGTTCTACTGTTTTTGTTAGTTTCTATATCATTTAGTTCTGCTCTAGTCTCTATTATCCCCTTCCTTCTGATGTTTTTAGGTTTTGTTTGTTCTTTTTCTAGATCCTTTAGGTGTAAGGTTAGGTTGTTTATGTGAGATTTTTCTTGCTTCTTGAGTAGTCCTGTACTGCTAGAAACTTCCCTCTTAGGACCACCACTTCTGCTGCATCCAGCAGTTTTTGAACCAATGTGTCTTCATTTTCATTTGTTTCCCTGTATTTTTTCATTTCTTCTTTTATTTTCTAGTTGACCACATTCATTGTCTGGTAGCATGTTGTTTAAACTCCGTGGATTTGTGGTTTTCCCAGATTTTTTTCTTGTGATTGGCTTCCATTTTTATAGCATGGTGGTCAGAAAAGATGCATGGTATGACTTCAATCTTTCTGAATTTGTTGAGGCTTGTTTTGTGGCCTAATATGTGATCTATTCTAGAAAATGTTCCATGCGCCCTTAAAAAGAATATCCTGCTGGTTTAGGATGGAATATTCTGACTATATCTGTTAAATCCATTTGTTCCAGTGTGTCATCCAAAGTCATTGTTTCCTTGTTGATTTTCTGTTTAGATGATCTGTCCATTGATGTAAGTAGAGTGTTAAAGTCCCCTACAATTATTGTATTATTATCAATTAGCTCCTTTATGTTTGTCATTAACTGTTTTATGTATTTAGATGCTTCCATGTTTACATTTGTTAGATCTTCTTATTGGAAATCCCCCTTATAATGATATAGTGCCCTTCATCTCTTGCTACAGTCTTTGGTTTAAAATATGGTTTGTCTGATATAAGTGTAGCTACTCTGACTTTCTTTTGACATCCATTTGCATGATAAATGACAACTGTTTCTCCATCCCCTCACTTTCAATCTTTAGGTGTCTTTAGGTCTGAAATGACTGTCTTGTAGGCAGCATATAGATGGGTCTTGTTTTCTTATCTGTTCTGACATTCTGTCTTTTTTTTTTTTAATCTTAAAAAGATTTTAATAAAATCTTAAAAGATTTTATTTATTTATTTGACAGAGAGAGATCACAAGTAGGCAGAGAGGCAGGCAGAGAAAGAGAGAGAGGAGGAAGCAGGCTCCCTGCTGAGCAGAGAGCCCGATGCAGGGCTCGATCCCAGGACCCTGAGATCATGACCTGAGCCGAAGGCAGAGGCTTAACCCACTGAGCCATCCAGGCGCCCCGTCATTCTATCTTTTGATTGGAGCATTTAATCCACCTACATTCAGAGTATTTATTGATAGATCTGTATTTAGTGTCATTTTATTACTTATTTTGTCATTGTTTTGGAAAATTTCCCTGTTCCTTTCTTGTCTTTGTCACCTTTGGTCTTTTCTTTCCACTCAAAGGGTCCCCCTTTAATATTTCTTGCATGGGTGGTTTAGTGGGCACAAACTCCTTTAGTTTTTGTTTGTCTTGGGAACTCTTTATCTCTCTTTCTATTCTGAATAATAAACTTGCTATCATTAGATAGAGTATTCTTGTCTGTAGAGTTTTCTCATTTAGCACATTGAATGTCATGCCACTCTTTTAAACTGGCTTGTCAACTTTCTGTTGAGAGATCTGCAGTTGGCCTTATATGTCTTCCCTTGTACGTTAGGGACTATTTCTGTCTTGCTGCTGTAGGATTTTTTCTTTATTATATGTTTTGCAAATTTAGTTACAATATGTCTTGATGTTGGCCTGCTTTTGTTGATTTTGATGGGAGTTGTCTGTGCCTCCTGGATCTGGATGTCTGTTTCCTTCCCCAGATTAGGGAAGTTTTCAGCTATTATTTCCTCAAATTTCCTGCCCTCTTTTCTCTCTCTTCTTCTTCTGGAACTCCTATGACATGAATGTAATTACATTTGATGGCATCACTGAGTTCTCTAAGTCTATTCTCATGATCCATAATTCTTTCTCTCTTTTATTCTGCTTCCTTGTTTTCCATAATTTTATCTTCTATGTCACTAATTTGTACCTCAGCTTCTTCCAGCCTTGTGTTCATTACATCCAGTCTGTTTCCAATCTCAGTTATTACATTTTTCATTTCTGACAGATTGTTTTTTTTTACCTCTTTCATCTCTGTGGTAAGGGCCTCCCTGAAGTCTTCCATTCTTCTCTCGAGCCCAGTGAGTATCCTTATGATTGTTGCTTTTTTTCCATCAGGCATATTACTTATATTTGTTTCAATTAGAAATCTGACCCGTGACCTTATCTTGTTGCTTCATTCGGGATGAATTCCTCCATCTTGGCATTTTGTCTAAGTCTCTGTCTTTTTCTGTGTGTTAGAGAAACCTGTTACGTGTCCTACTTTTGAGAGTAATGACTTTTTGAAGAAGTGGTCACATAGTGTCCAGGACCTGATGCTTCAGGGATTGTGTCTGGTGCGTGCTGTGTGCCCTCTGCTACTGTGTTTGGGCTGCTCTCTCCTTCAGGCCACTTGTCTGCAGAGGTTCTCCTTGCCTGCAGTGGGCAAGGTTTGATCCTGTGGCAAGTTTTAAGTAGGTGTGCTCTGCTCTGCTTGTTAAATGAGACCTAATACTATTTCCACTAGAACTGAAGCCTCATAGAACTCTGGCTGGGAGACAAGGCATGGAGAGGGGTTTCTGCTGGTCTTCTGGGGAAGGGGCTCTCCACGCTGGCACTGAGGCACATTTGTCCAAGAAGAGCAGTCCCAGAAGAGCACAGGAGTTTTGGATCGGGACCTGGTGTAAGCAGGTCAGGCAGCCAGTGTTGGTGCTGTGATGTTAACAGCAAGTGTCTCTGCGTTTATGTTGTGGGGAAGGAGAGGGAGGGAGAAAAGCAACCGCCAGCTCTTTTGTCCTTTGAGAGAGAACTCTGCAAATGCCACCTCTCGCAGATGCTCTCTAAGAAGAGCAAACAGTCTCCCCATGTGACCTAGGCATTCCTAAAATGGCTGCCCACCCACCCCTCACCCCATCCCAGGCTGCTTGCTTGTCTTCTCTCAAGGAGTAGGGCAGTGCCTCAGTTCTCCCTACCAGCCAAGACTACCAACCTTTAAAACTTCAATCTTCAAGCCCTGCTGGTTGCAAAAATTCATGAAAATCAGCCCCTCTCATTTCCCCAGTGAATGGCTGTGGGGAAGTGTTCTCTGTGTCAATTCCCCTGAGCATTCCTTTTTCTCTCACCTTTGAGACCAGGGCTCCCTCTCCTCCACAGCACCCACCATCCATTTCTCCCCCACACCATGTCTCTGCACTTCCTTGTTGTGGCCTCTTCTCTCCCTCTAGTTGTACAGTTTGCTCTGTCCCCTCAGGTCAACTTCTTGGGTATTCAGAGTGATTTGATAATTTTCTAGTTGTATTTGAGGAATGAGACGAGCCTGTAGAGTTCTCCTACTTATACCTCCATCTTAATAAATATTATTTTAAAGAATAACAACTAAAAATGGTCATTGTTGCAAAGAATAAAAAACTAAAAACAGAATTACAAAGGCACAAACACCTTTTCTCGAATATTATGCTTAGTTATTGTTCCTTTCCTCCCTTCTCATAGCTATACCCTGGCTGGTCCTGACACCATTGAATGCCTGGCCAATGGCAAGTGGAATGGAAGTAACCAGCAGTGTCTGGCTGTCTCCTGTGATGAGCCCCCCAACGTGGAACATGCCTCTCCAGAGACTGCCCATCGGTTATTTGGAGACATTGCCTTCTACTATTGCTCAGATGGTTACAGCCTGGCAGACAATTCCCAGCTCCTTTGCAATGCCCAGGGCAAGTGGGTTCCCCCAGAAGGTCAGGCCATGCCCCGCTGTATAGCTCATTTCTGTGAAAAGCCCCCATCTGTTTCTTATAGCATCTTAGAATCTGTGAGCAAAGCAAAATTTGCAGCAGGATCCGTTGTGAGCTTTAAATGCACAGAAGGTTTTGTACTGAACACCTCGGCGAAGATTGAGTGTTTGAGAGGTGGGCAGTGGAACCCTTCCCCCATGTCCATCCAGTGCATCCCTGTGCGGTGTGGAGAGCCTCCGAGCATCATGAATGGTTATGCAAGTGGATCAAACTACAGTTTTGGGGCCATGGTGGCTTATAGCTGCAACAAGGGGTTCTACATCAAAGGGGAGAAGAAGAGCACCTGCGAGGCCACAGGACAGTGGAGTAGCCCCACACCCACCTGCCACCCTGTGGCTTGCAATGAACCACCCAAGGTTGAGAATGGCTTTCTCGAGGTAAGAGACAAATGAGCAAGTGGTCCATGGCTTTCATCACTGATCACCGGCCTCCTGTGGCTAACCTGGGATTAGAATCAGGACACTGGACAGATTAACTGTTGAAAAACAGAAGTGGCTAGACCTATAGGTAGTGAATATTGGAGGGAAGTTGATAGAAATTAGTGATCCTTTTAATATAGAGCTTTCTAACTTCTGCTAGCATATAGAAGTGCTATTTGAAGTGCTTTGTAGCAATACCTTAGCCCTAACTATGAAGGCAGAATAAACCAATTTTAATACAATATTGTTTTCCTTTATAGAAGAAAGTATTCTAAGGTGAATGTATATTTTATAGAAATCAAGGTCTCTTGGAACTTAGAGAAATCTGGTATCATTTCTGATTTTTAGACCAAAGATGGGGTGAATCATCTGTTCACTATAATGCAGTTATTACAATTTTCTTTCAGTAGACTTAAAGGTAGTTTCATCAGGACATAAAGAGTTCTCTCAGATCCACACTTGTTCTTCTTTCACATTAATATGTGCCTAATCTATTTCCCCAAATCAAGGACTATTTTATTTATTTTTTTAAGATCTTATTTATTTATTTGACAGATCACAAGTAGGCAGAGAGGCAGGCAGAGAGAGAGAGGGAATCAGGCTCCCTGCTGAGCAGAGAGCCCGATGTGGGGCTCGATCCCAGGACCCTGAGATCATGACCTGAGCCGAAGGCAGAGGCTTTAACCCACTGAGCCACCCAGACACCCCACAAGGGCTATTTTAAAGAGACAATATTCTAATTAAATATTATGTAAAAACCCACACATACATCATACCTTTTCTCCTTTATATTCTAAACACTTTCTGTTTAACACCTCTGCTCTGAGGTACCAGATCCACTGGAAGAGGGTATATGTAGATGAGGAGGCTTTCTTCATTTGTTCATTTAGCAAATATCTCTGGAGCTCCTACTAGGTGCCAGGTAAGCACTGGAGAGCTGGTATTTAACAACACAGATTAGGTCCATGATGGCATGGCGCTTCCATGTGTGTACCCAAGAAAGACATTTAAAAAAAAATTATGTCCACTAGAACAAGAAGTTCACTATATAGCATACAAGCTAGGCTTTACCATGATATTCCTTTTAAAGTTTCCATGACTAATTCATGTGTGGTACTGCCTAAAAATGACCTGTTATTAGCCCCTTATATATTTAAATTTGAGTTCATGAAAATTAATTTTTTGTTTAAAAGATAAGATATTGCTTTTTAATTTCCCATCTTTCGAGCAGCAGTTTTTAAGAGTATGTTAATAATGAACACAAAACTTTGTACTCTATGGAATATATCCATGAAAATATTTTATATGCTTTTTTTGACAATATTAACTAATAAATGTAGGTTGTATGTGTATACTTCCTTCTCTGTAGTTAAAGCAACAAAACTACAGCATTGCTTTCGTGAGCAAGATTTTTTTGAACTTACTAAGTAATTTATCATTTTTAGTAGTAGTCTACCAAATCATCAATTTAAAACTATTGGTTTTTTACTTATGATAACTCAGCCCTATGGTAAACATTTCTGCAATAAGGATTACCAAATTCGACCTGTCCTTTTCACTTACTAAAATAGAACAGACCTAATGAAAAAAGCACTAAGTCCTTATTTGCTTATGTCTTAACTGATTCGTCTTAACATAGGCACTTCAGTATATTTTTTTTGTATTGTTCAATGTCTTTAGTTAATTATTCATTAGACATGTTAGACTTAATTGTTTTCTCCGTATTACACAGCATACAACTGGCAGGATCTTTGAGAGTGAAGCGAGATATCGGTGTAATCCAGGCTATAAGTCAGTTGGAAGTCCCATATTTGTCTGCCAAGCCAATCGCCACTGGCACAGTGAATCCCCTCTGTCATGCATCCCTCTCAACTGTGGGAAACCTCCCCCGATCCAGAATGGCTACGTGAAAGGAGAAAATTTTGAAGTAGGCTCCAAGGTTCAGTTTTTCTGTAATGAAGGTTATGAGCTTATCGGTGATAATTCCTGGACATGCCAGAAATCTGGCAAATGGAGTAAGAAGCCAAACCAGAAGTGTGTGCCTGCCAAGTGCCCAGAGCCTCCCCTCTTGGAAAACCAGCTCATCCTGAAGGAGTCAGCTACGGAAGTAGGAGTGGTGATATTTTCTTGTAAAGAAGGACATGCCCTTCAGGGCCCCTCCGTCCTGAAATGCCTGCCATCACAGCGATGGAATGATTCTTTCCCTGTTTGTAAGATGGTTCTTTGCCTCTCACCTCCCCTCATTTCCTTTGGGGTCCCCACTCCTTCGTCTGCTCTTCATTTTGGAAGTACTGTCAAGTATTCTTGCGTGGATGGGTTTTTCCTGAGAGGGGATCCTACCACCTCCTGCCAAGCTGATGGTACCTGGAGCTCTCCACTGCCAGAATGTATCCCTGTGGAATGTCCTCACCCTGAGGAAATTCTCAATGGCATCATCGATGTACAAGGTCTTGCCTATCTCAGCACAGCTCTCTATACCTGCAAGCCCGGCTTTGAGTTGGTGGGAAATACTACCATCCTTTGTGGAGAAAATGGTCACTGGCTTGGGGGGAAACCTACCTGCAAACCCATTGAGTGCCCAATGCCCAAGGAGATTTCAAATGGCAAATTCTCTTACACAAACCTGCACTACGGGCAAACCATTACATACTCCTGTGACCGAGGCTTCAGGCTAGAAGGTCCCAAATCCTTGACTTGTTTAGAGACAGGTGATTGGGATATGGGTGTCCCGTCATGCAGTGCCATCCACTGTAATCCCCCACAACCCATCGAAAATGGTTTTGTAGAAGGTGCAGATTACAGCTATGGGGCCATGATCATATACAGCTGCTTACCTGGGTTCCAGGTAGCTGGTCATGCCATGCAGACCTGTGAAGAGTCAGGATGGTCAAGCTTCATACCAACATGTGTACCCATAGACTGTGGTCTCCCGCCTCATATTGATTTTGGAGAATGTACTAAGGTCAAAGATGGTCAGGAATCTTTTGTAGAAGAAGAAGATATGATGGAAGTTCCATATGTGACTCCTCACCCTCCTTACCATCTGACAGCAGGGGCTAAAGCTGGGGAAAGCACCAAAGGATCTCCTACTCCACATTCTGCAAGCTTTCTATATGGCACCATTGTTTCATACACCTGTAATCCAGGATATGAACTTCTAGGGAGCCGTATGCTGATATGCCAGGAAGATGGCACTTGGAATGGCAGTGCACCATCCTGCATTTCCATTGAATGTGACTTGCCCGTTGCTCCTGAAAATGGCTTTTTGCATTTTGCAGAGACGACCATGGGCAATGCTGTACAGTATAGCTGCAAGCCAGGACACGTTCTGCTGGGCTCCGACATGAGGTTTTGTCTACAGAATAAAGAATGGAGTGGTGCTTCCCCAAGGTGTGAGGCCATTTCGTGCAAAGCACCAAATCCCATTATGAATGGCTCCATCAAAGGAAGCAACTACACATACCTGAGTGTGTTATACTATGAGTGTGATCCTGGGTATGTGTTGAATGGCTCTGAGAGGAGAACATGCCAACAAAATAAAAATTGGGATGAGAATGAGCCAGCGTGCGTTCCCATAGACTGTGGGTCACCGCCAGTCTCAGCCAATGGCCAAGTGAAAGGAAATGAACATACATTTCAAAAAGAGGTTGAATATACTTGCAATGTAGGGTTCTTACTTGAGGGAGCCAGGAGTCGTGTTTGTCTTGCCAATGGAAGTTGGAGTGGAACCACTCCCATCTGTGTGCCTGTCAGATGTGCCACCCCACCACAGGTGGCAAATGGAGTGATGGATGGCCTGGACTATGGCTTTGGAAAGGAAGTGGCGTTCCACTGTCAGGATGGCTACATGTTGCATGGTGCTCCAAAACTCACCTGTCAGTCCGATGGCAACTGGGACGCAGAGTTCCCTTTCTGTAAACCAGTCAACTGTGGCCCTCCTGAAGATCTTCCCCATGGCGTTTCTAATGGCTTCTCCTTTTATCACGGGGGGCATATACAGTATCAGTGCTTTCCTGGTTATAAGCTCCATGGGAGTCCTTCAAGAAGTTGTCTCTCCAATGGCTCCTGGAGTGGCAGCCCGCCTTCCTGCCTGCCTTGCAGGTGTTCCACGCCGGTGATTCAGAACGGAGCTGTCAATGGGACAGATTTTGGCTGCGGAAGGGCAGCCCAGATTCAGTGCTTCAAAGGCTTCAAGCTCCATGGAATTTCTGAAATCACCTGTGAAGCCAACGGCCAGTGGAGCTCTGGCTTCCCACACTGTGAGCACGCTTCTTGTGGTTCTCTCCCAGCGATACCAAATGCATTCACCAGTGAGAGCGGCTCTTCAGAGGAAAATGTGGTAACTTACAACTGCAGATCTGGGTACGTCATACAAGGCAGTTCGGAGCTGGTTTGTACAGAGAAAGGGACATGGAGCCAGCCTTATCCAGTCTGTGCGCCCTTGTCCTGTGGACCTCCGCCATCTGTCGCCAATGCAGTGGCCACTGGAGAGGCACACACTTTTGAAAGTAAAGTGAAACTCAGGTAAGTCCATGGCTCTAGAGTCTTCAAAGGGTGCAGACAGGAGGATTGTAAAATAAAAAGCACTAGGTCAAAAATTAAGCTAATTGGGAAAATACCGTCTCTGGACTGCTCTCCAAAAACTGAAGCTTTTCACACTTGGCCTTATTCTATTCATAACTGTTTAGAAATCCATTGGCTACAAAAAATAAAAGTCTACATTTTCAGCTTATAGTCCCTCGTATAATTGTCATGAATATCATATTCTGCTGACCTTCATGAAACAGTGAGATTCTCTAGCTGGCTTTTGTATCTCTTAAGGCACCAGGCTCTTTTTTCTTCTAAACATCATGCTGATAAGTTTATGATATCACTCTGTGGTTATATTCATACAAGCAAATATTGGGGAAATAAGGCAAAAGCTGAATAATTCGGGTCAAAAAGCAGATACCTTCATTGAACAGCATATATAGGAAGATATCTTTTTTTTAAAGGTTTTATGTATTATTTATTTGACAGAGATCACAAGTAGGCAGAGAGGCAAGGAAAGCAGCCTCCCTGCTGAGCAGAGAGCCCAGGACCCAGGACCCTGAGGTCATGACCTGAGCTGAAGGCAGAGGCTTTAACCAACCCACTGAGCCACCCCGGCCCTCCTATATAGGAAGATAAATTAAGTAGACTTCCAACCTATGCTATTTGAATAAACTGAACTATTTAATGCACAAATAGTGATTTTTTTTTTGCTGTGATGTTATCTATAATGCGTTATTACAAAGAACTAAGAGAATATGGAATAAATTTGCAATTAAATTTTTATTGGAATAAATGCCCATAAGATAGCTCAACCCTCTAAATCAATTTAGATTTTATTCATGTCTGTGAAGGAGTTATGGATTATCCTTTATATATTGGATTCTAAGATTTTAATAATTCAGTCACTCTTCTTAAACATGTCTGTTGTGGACATTTTAGCCCTACCTTTTTTCTCTCCTAATTGCAGTAAGGAGGAGACCCAAGGGAGTATCATCAATGGTAAGAAAGCTGAAGAGTAGTTGATCGTGCACAGAGGAGAAAAACAAAAATTATCGCTCGTTTTTGAAAAACATTTTCAATTTTGTCTTCAGATGTTGATGTGTGAGCTACCTTGAGAAATCACAGTATCACCTGCTTCTCAAGAGCCCCCCCCATTTGTTATGCCTTGTCATATGTTGATTATGTTTCAGACATTTACATGTAGTAAACAGATTACAAGTTTGCAAAACCTGTGACTCCTGTCTAACCTGGTGATTTGTGAAATTAAAAAAAAATATATCCACCTAATAAATGTTAATTAGCTAAATGGTTTAATTTAAAAGGCAGTGTAGCATAGTAGTGAAAGCATGGATTTGAGAACCAGAATCCCTAGGTCGGAATCTCAGCTCTGTCACTTCCTGGGGAAGTTTAGTGTCTCTGATGTCAGTTTCACCATCTGCCAAATGGGAGTGAAGATAATCATACCTACTCATAGGGTTGTCATGAGAATTAAATGGATTCATATTTGTAGGGCACTTAGAACAGTGACTAGAATTTAATAAGTGCTATGTAAACATTTGCTGAATAAAAAATCCAAATTTTATAAATCATAGGGTACTGTGGAGCCAGGCTGATTGGAGTTTGAACACCAGTACTGTTATTACATAATAATATCGACTACTCAGGATTAAAAGAAATACCCTAGCCATCAGGGAGATTCAAATTAAAACTACATTGAGATACCACCTTACACCACTTAGAATGGCCACAATTAGCAAGACAGGAAACAACATGTGTTGGAGGGGATGTGGAGAAAGGGGAACCCTCTTACACTGTTGGTGGGAATGCAAGTTGGTGCAGCCACTTTGGAGAACAGTGTGGAGATTCCTCAAGAAATTAAAAATAGAGCTTCCCTATGACCCTGCCATTGCACTACTGGGTATTTACCCCAAAGATACAGATGTAGTGAAAAGAAGGGCCATCTGTACCCCAATGTTTATAGCAGCAATGGCCACGGTCGCCAAACTGTGGAAAGAACCAAGATGCCCTTCAACGGACGAATGGATAAGGAAGATGTGGTCCATATACACTATGGAGTATTATGCCTCCATCAGAAAGGATGAATACCCAACTTTTGTAGCAACATGGACAGGACTGGAAGAGATTATGCTGAGTGAAATAAGTCAAGCAGAGAGAGTCAATTATCATATGGTTTCACTGATTTGTGGAGCATAACAAATAGCATGGAAGATAAGCGGAGATGGAGAGGAGAAGGGAGTTGAGGGAAATTGGAAGGGGAGGTGAACCATGAGAGACTATGGACTCTGAAAAACAATCTGAGGGTTTTGAAGGGGTGGGGGGTGGGAAGATGGGGGAACCAGGTGGTGGGTATTGTAGAGGGCACGGATTGCATGGAGCATTGGCTGTGGTGCAAAAACAATGAATACTGTTATGCTGAAAATAAATTAAAAAATTTTTAAAAAAAAAGAAATACCCTATGTAAAGGACTTAGAACAGTGCTTGGCACAAAGTAGATTGTCAGTAAATATTACTTATATTCTTAACTAGTATCTGAGTCTACGTTGTGCTTTGTCTAGAATGTTTTGAACTGTTAGGTCTTTTCAGAATAAAGGTGAATTCAACGTTGATACTGTCCACAACAAGGGTAAATAACGTCAGCAACATTTAAATCAGCTTTAGGTTTGGCTCATCCTTAAGGTGGACAGCAAAGGACTGATCGGCTTGTCATTGTTCTGTCGGCCTTTTAGCTTGGCAGTCCCATTCCCTTGACATTCAAATCGGTTTCAGTACATCACATAAAACGTCTACTGAGCTTTGTAACAGCATCTTAACCCCAAGAAGTCACCAACGGTATTGTACTCTCTTTAGGGTGCTTATTTTGCTTTTTCCATTGCAGATGTCTGGAAGGGTATGTGATGGATACCGATGTAGACACATTCACCTGTCAGAAAGATGGTCATTGGTTTCCTGAGAAAATCTCCTGCAGCCCTAAAAAATGCCCGCTTCCAGCAAATATAACACATATACGTGTTCATGGGGATGATTTCAGTGTGAATAAGCAAATTTCTGTGTCATGTGCAGAAGGGTATATCTCTGAGGGAGTTAACATATCAACGTGTCAGGTAAGATTCTCTGTCCTAGAACGTGTACCTGTACCTCATTTATATATATTAAATGTGTGTGTGTGTGTGTGTGTGTGTGTGTGTCAACAGCAGTATCTTGCTATCCTGAAAAGGAAAAAAAAGAAGTCAAGTTTCCAGCTGTGTCAAGAATTCGAGGAGCTTTGTGGTAGAAATATTTTAAAACATATCTTTCTTTTCAATAGCTCCGTTTTTAAACTATGAACATGCCAGGAGTAGGTGAAAAGTGCCAAAGTGAAATAAAATGTTAAGATATCTGTAACAAAATATTTATGGAAAATTAACCACAAGTCTACACATAAATGTGGTAAAGAGTGTCCTTGTGTGGGAGATGAGCCCTGACTGATACCAACTGTTTGCAGTTTTAGTGGAAAAACCAGAGGTTGCAGAAACAGACAGCAACTTAGAGTCAAATCCTATCTCTGCTACCTACTACTTGTGTGACTTTGAGAAAGTCACTTAAAATGTCTGAGCTTCAGTTTCCTTACTTGAAAAAATGTGTCTAGTAATATGTGTCTTGTATGGTCAGAATGAGAAACTAGGGAGTAAATGGGGGAAATGCCTAGACCAGCACCATAGAGAGCAGCTATCCCTAGCACATCCCCTTCTCCTAGCTTCTGTAAGATAAACCAGAGAAAGAAAAATAAAATGAGTTATTAGTATGTTCTTCCATTGCTAGAGTTGGGGGAGTGAGGAGGTGAAAGCCGGCACATGCTGCATGGTAAAGAAATGACTTTGCCTTCAACATTCCTTTCAATTCCAGCTCAGATATTAACAGGTTCTCTGATGACCTGTTCCCCCCACCCCCTTTATTTGTAAATCTGTAATTGGAAGGATTAAATTATTGAATGTTTGTAAAGCATCTAGCACATGCAGACATTTAGTTAGGGACTCAAGAACTATGTCAAAGTCTTCCCAGTTTTCTATTTATAAATCATGCATACTCAATGATTCATTGCTACCAAAACTAAAAACAGAAACATCGCAGGAAGCAGGTCAGATGACTGTCAGTTACCGCGCTCTCAAAATTGGTATCTTTCCAGATGGTCCCTTCTAGATTTAGCACTGAAGCAATCTGAGGGGCAACTTTTTCACAGACCCTGAGCTGTTTGAAATAAGATTTCAAGAAGTTTGTCCCACCATGCTTAGGGAATTAATTCAGTGCTTTCCCAGAGTTTTTCCAGGTTGGGTATGTGGATAACTGGGTGCTTCTCCATGTGCCCTATAGAACCCTGATGTATTGGTGACTATGTTTTGTGGTTTTTTTTTTTTTAAATATTTATTTGACAGAGAGAGAGATCACAAGTAGGCAGAGAGGCAGGCAGAGAAGCAGGCAGAGAGAGAGGGGGAAGCGGACTTCCCGCTGAGCAGAGAGCCCGATGTGGGGCTCGATCTGTGGGGGTTTTTTTGTTGTTGTTTTTGGAGTCAGTAATTTATTTTTGACAACCCTCATTACTTTCTCCACATAAGATATGACACCTTACCCTCACACAACTGAGCCTTGGGTTGAATTTTGGTCTGAAAAGTAGACTAGACCCTTTCTAAGTGTTTAAATGTAGAAATTGTCCATAACTATGTTCAGTGCCTAGAAATATTTTATTTTGATACAACTAAATGATTCTGTACTTCATAGAACAAATAAATGGATGAGAAGATCAATGTGAATTTTGAAGAATGAAGGAGATCCAGCCCTTCCCGAGATTAGGACATATTACAGAATTACAAAGGTCCTATCAGTGTGATGTGTAGATTCAGCAGACAGGAAAATGAGTGGAATGGAAGAAATAAACCAAAAGTACATCCTGATAAAGGAATCATCACAGTCCATGGAGAAAGGAATCATTAGTAAACAAATTATTCTGATATAGTGAACTAACATTACAAGGAAACATTAAAATGTGCCAAAACAGATCCCAGATATATCAAAAGAAACCAATACTACATAGTTTTTTAAAGTTAATGGTAATGCCCAGTATAATTTATGCAGAAAGATATGTTTATTGAAGCATTATTCACAGTACTGAAAAATTAAATACAACTTAAATTTCTGACACTAGAGAAATGCTTAGTTATGAGGCAGACACACATGTAAAATTAATTCTGCCTCATATGTGGAATAATTGTCCTGTCTTAGACTGTTATCCAGCTCATGCAGTATTTTCTCAAAGGAAACAGAAAAATATTAACAAAAGGATAATAGTCTCCAAGAGGGAAACATCTGGGTATGCCTTACTTTCACCCAAATAGAAAGATGCTGAAAGAAGTTAACTCTGGTTGGGGGGGGTTGGGAGGAGGGAAGTGAAGTGTAATGTAAGAACGCATTGGTGTCGGTCGTGGAGTATTTGTGTCAACTTTCCAGTCCTCCTTCATTGTAATGAAAACATACTTCTTGGTGTTCTTGATTTTCCAAGGATTCTATTAGGAAGAAAATGCTTGTTTTATGTGTTTGAGAATGTCTAAGATTGTTCAGCAATAACTAGGAACCCCATCTAATATTTAATGTGTGTTTTTAAGGCCACAGATAATACACGGCAGAAGTAGAACCAAATTCTAGGTTCTTTGGACCATCATATTGGGGATTATTCTTCTATGCCCATATTTGCAAGTTTCTTCATTCATATGTATTAACTCCTAAATGTAACTTCTCATCTGTCATTTGTTATTTAGCTTGATGGCACCTGGAAGCCACCGTTTTCTGATGAATCCTGCAGCCCAGTCTCTTGTGGGAAACCTGAAAGTCCAGAACATGGCTTTGTGTTTGGCAGTAAATACAGCTTTGGAAGCACAATTATTTATCAGTGTGAACCTGGCTATGAATTAGAGGTAAGTGAATACATTGATTAACTAGAATTAATTTGTTTTTCCAATATACTTGGGAACATTTTTAGTATCAACACCAATTTGTTTCACTGATTTTGATCTTAAAAGACTTTTTATACTTTGTTACCATATATCCTAACACTTTCCAAGAAATATTTAAAGTAACTTACAATTTTAAAAAACAAAGCAAGTCTCTACATCTGTATCTTTGGGGTAAATACCCAGTAGTGCAATTGCAAGGTTATAGGGCAGCTCTATTTTAATTTTTTGAGGAATCTCCCAAGATACAGATCTAGTGAAAAGAAGGGCCATATGTACCCCAATGTTCACAGTAGCAATGGCCACAATCGCCAAACTGTGGAACGAGCCAAGATGCCCTTCAACGAACAAGTGGATAAAGAAGACATGGTTCATACATACAATGGAATATTACACAGCCATCAGAAAGGATGAATACCCAACTTTTAGAACAACATGGATGGGACTGGAGATTTTGTTGAGTGAATTAAGTCAAGCAGAGAAAGTCAATTATCCTATGGTTTCACTTCCTTATGGAGCATAAGGAATAACATGGAGGACATTAAGAGAAGGAAAGGAAAAGGGAAATTGGGGAAATCAGAGTGGGAGATGAAGCATGACAGACTGTGGACTCTGAGAAACAAACTGAAGGTTTTGGAAGGGAGAGGGGTGGGGGGTTGGGTGAGCCTGGTGGTGGGTATTAAGATGGGCACCAATTGTGTGGAGCACTGGGTGTGGTACATAAACAATGAATCTTGGAACACGGGAAAAATAAAATTAAAAAAAAAATCTCAAATTCAAAAAATCAAGGCCATGAGAAAGAAGAGGAAGCTGGAATACCAGCCACAAGGCTGATACTGTTACTTTAGTTGGCCATTTAAACCTGTATTTTGACCTCCTGTTAATCCTACTGTGTAACAGGGCAGTCCATCTGTCACTGTGGTGAGGTGACCATAGGGATTCAGGTATGCAAACTAAGACTTCCTCAAACAATGCGTTTAAATACTTTGGAGGATTCTTGGTTGAAATGCCAGGTTGCCATATGGCAAGTGTGGCCTGAAAATCCTCAGAGCAGTTCTGACCAAATACCAAGTTATGTCTCAAGACCACTCCTGGTTTGTAATATTAAAACCCTGTCAATGGGGCACCTGGGTGGCTCAGTGGGTTAAAGCCTCTGCCTTCGGCTCAGGTCATGATCCCAGGGTCCTGGGATCGAGCCCCACATCAGCCTCTCTGCTCAGCAGGGAGCCTGCTTTCTCCTCTCTCTCTCTCTGTCTGCCTCTCTGCCTACTTGTGATCTCTGTCTGTCAAATAAATAAATAAAATCTTTAAAACAAAAACAAACAAACAAAAAAAAACCCTGTCAACAAAACCTGTGTCTCCCTATTTACTTGGTGGGAAGGCTGCAGTTGATTTTCTTTTTTTAATTTTTGTTGTTTTTTATTTTTTATTTAATTTTTAAAAATTTATTTATTTGACACAGAGATATCACAAGTAGGCAGAGAGGCAGACAGAGAGAGGAAGGAGGAGGCTCCCTGCTGAGCAGAGAGCCTCATGTGGGGCTGGATCCCAGGACCCTGGGATCATGACCTGAGCCGAAGGCAGAGGCTTTAACCCACTGAGCCACCCAGGTGCCCCTGTTGTTGTTTTTTAATCACCCAATGATCATCATGATGAGTGCCCCCCCTTAACCCCCATCACCTATGTAACCCATCCCTCCACCCACCTCCCCTCTGGTAACTGTCAGTTTGTTATCTATAGTTAAGAGTCTCTTTCTTGGTTAGTTTCTCTCTCTCTCTCTCTCTCTCTCTCTCTCTCTCTGTCTCTCTGTTTTCCCCTTTGTTCATTTGTTTCTTAAATTCCACATATGAGTAAAATCATATGGTATGTGTCTTTCTGTGACTGACTTATTTCACTTAGCACCCATGTCATTGCAAATGGCAGGATTTCATTCTTTTTTATGGCTGGATAATACTCCATTGTAATATATACCACATATTTATCCATTCATCAATTAATAGACACTTGGGCTACTGCCATGTCTTAGCTATTGTAAATAATACTACAATAAATGTAGGGATGCATATACCCCTTTGAATTAGTGTTCTTTGCTCTTAGGGTAAACACCCAGTAGTGTGATTGCTGGATAATAGGGTGGTTCTACTTTCAACTTTTTGAGGAACCTCCATAATGTTTTCTAGAGTGGCTGCACCAGTTTGCCTTTCCACCAACAGTGCAAGAGCGTTCCTTATTCTCCACATACTCACCCATGCTTGTTGTTTCTTGTGTTTTTTATTTTAGCTATTCTGGCAGGTGTGAGATGATATCTCCTTGTGGTTTTGATTTGTATTTTCCTGGTGATGAATGATGTTGAACATCTTTTCATGTGTCTGTTTGTCATCTGTATGTCTTTTATGGAGAAATACCTGTTCCTGTCTTCTGCCCATTTTTAATTGAATTATTTGTTTTTTGGGTGTTGAGTTCTTTATATATTTTGGATACTAACCCTTTATCAGATACGTCATTTGCAAATATCTTCTCCCATTCCATAGGGTGTCTTTTAGTTTTGTTGATTGTTTCATTCACTGTACAAGAGCTTTTTTTTAAAGATTTTTATTTTTAACTAATCTCTACATCCAACATTTTTCATAATATCCTAATTATATTTGTGTTGTTGTTTGTAACTTCTCTTCTCTCATTTATTATTTTATTTATTTCAGTCCTTTCTCTTTTCTTTTTTTGATAAGTCTGGTTAGGGGTTTTTTTCTTATATAAGTATTGCTACTCTGGCTTTCTTTTGATATGCAGGTGCATGAGAGATGTTTCTCCATCTCCTTACTTTCATTCTGCAGGTGTCTTTAGGTCTAAAATGAGTCTCTTGTTGGCAGTATCTAGATGGGTCTTGGTTTTTTATCCATTCTGTCACCCTTTGTCTTTTGATTGGAGCATTTAGTCCGTTTACTTTCAAAATAATCGCTATAGATATGTATTTATTGCCATTTTATTACTTGTTTTGTGGTTGTTTCTGAAGTTTTTCTCTGATCCTTTCTTATCTAATTCTCTCTTTCGTGTTTTGCTGATTTTCTTTAGCAATACATTTGGATTTCTTTCTCTTCATTCTTTGCACATTTATTAGTGGTTTTTGATTTGTGGTTACCATTAGGTTTGTATATAACATCTTCTGTGTATAGCAGTCTAAATTAAGTTGATAGATATCTAAGTTTGAACCCATTCTTTCCTCCTCGCCTCCCCACATTTTAGGTATATGGTGTCATATTTTACATTCTTTTATTTCATGAGTTACTTGATTGATTTTTCACAAAAATATTTGTTTTTATTGCTTTCTGTTTCCTACCTTCATTATGTCATTTTTGGTCTATCCTTTCCACTGAAAGAGTTGCCTTTTATATTTCTTGCAAGGCTGGTTTGATGGCCATGAAATCCTTTAGTTTTTGTTTGCCTGGGAAACTCTTTATCTCTCCTACTATTCTGAATGATAGCCTTACTGGATAGAGTGTTCTCAGCTATTGATTTTTCTCATCAGCACTTTGAATATATCTTTCAATTCCCTTCTGGCTTGGAAAGTTTCTGTTTAAAAAAATCCACTGTTAGTCATATAGGGTTTCCTTTGTATGAAACTGTCTTCTTTTGTCTTGCTGCTTTTAATATTTTTCTTTCTCACTATATTTGCCATTTTAGTCACAATGTGTCTTGGTGTAGATCTGCTTTTGTTGATTTTGTTGGGGATTCTTTGTACCACCTGGATCTGGATATCTGTTTCTGTCTCCAGATTTAGGAAAGTTCTCAGCTATTATTTCTTTAAATAAATACTCTACCACCTTTTCTCTCTCTTCTTCTGGGATTCCAGTGATACAAATGTTATGATGTTTGATGTAGTCACTGAGTTCCCTAAATCTGTTCTTATTTTGCATAATTCTTTATTCTATTGTTCAGCTTGATTACTTTCCATTACTCTGTCTTCTGTGTCATTATTTCTTTCCTCTGCTTCTTCCAGTGTGCTGTTACTTTTATTAAGCATTTTGCTCATTTTGTTTATTGAGCACTTTATCTCTGCTATGTTATTCCTTATCTCTTTGTTAATGGTCTCACTGATGTCGTCCATTCTTTTGTCAAGTCCAGTGAGTATCCTTATGATCATTGCTTTAAATTCTCCATCAGGCATGTTACTTATGTCTGTTTTGCTCAGATCTTTGGATGTGACCTTGTCCTGTACTTTCATTTAGGACAAAATCCTCTATTTTCTCATTTTGTTTAACTCTCTGTGCCCATTTCTCTGTGTTAAGAATGCTATGTCTCTTGAGGGTAATGGCTTTATGAAGAAGAGGTCCTGTAGTGCCCTGCAGTGTAGTGTCCCTTGTTCCCCAGGGCCTGGTACTTCTGAGAGTGTCTCCAGTGTGTCTTGTGTGTGCTCTGCTTTTGTGTCCCGGCTGCTTTTTCCTTCAGGCCAGTGGTCTGCAGAGGTTCTCTCTGCCAGTTGTGGGCAGTGTTTGTCCCTGGCTTAAATGTGGTGCATTTTAACTAGGTCTGCTCTGGTCCATTTGTGAAATGAGACCTGTCACCACCACCACCAGAACTGAGCCCTTGCAAAACTCCCAGGTCAGGAGTACAGTGCTGGCAGGTTTTTAGGCTGGTCTTCTGGAGTAGGGGCCCATTGCCCTGCGACTGAAGCAAGTGTGAGTTGTTCGGGAGTGCGAGATGGCAGGGTTGGTATAAGTAAGTTAGGTAGTAAGTGTTGGCACTGTGGTGGTTCCTGCAGGTAGCCCTGTGCTTCTGCTGAGGAGTGGGGGAGGGAAATGGTGCCTGCCAATTCCTGTGTTCCCAGCAGGGTCTCTCCGTGAATGCTGTGTCTCTGAGACACACTCTGGGATGAGCAACTAACCTCCCCACTGTGTGCCCCCAGGCATTCTTCAGATCACTGTGTCCATGCTGTATGTCATTCTGGGATGTTTGCCTGTCTTCTAAGAACACCCCAATGTCCTCCAAACTCTTCCAGAGCCAAGCACACTGATCTTTAAAATTTTAGGCTTTAAGCCTGCCAGAACTCATGAAATTTAAGCCCTTTTGCTTTCCAGGCCAATTGCTGTGGGGATTCATCCATGTGCTCCCTGTATGCTGGTCTCTTACCCTTCTCTGCTGTTGCAGCTCCCTCCCCACTGCAGTGGCCATGATCTTTTTCTCTCCCAAAACACATCTCTGCACATCCTGCCTTCTTTGTTGTGGCCTCTCCTCTACCTTTAGTTGTGGAATTTGTTCTGCCAGTGTTCCAAGTTGATTTGGGGAGTATTTAGTATGATTTGATATTTATCTAGTTGTATTTGTGGGATGAAGCAAGTCTAGGGTCCCCCTACTCCACAGCCATCCTCCCTCCTATCTGGAGTCAGTTTTGCTGAAGCATTAATCATATCATCAAACTTCAAATTTAGGAGGCTTGCTTATATTTCCTAACATTGTCATCTGATTTTTCAGGAAACTTCTTACTGTTTTTATTGTTGTGGTATTTAAATGTGGATTTTGCAGAAGTATTCATTGCCAGTTATTTGTTAAATTTGTATAGTACAGTCCACTATTTTTTGACCATGCATTCAGAGAATTGTCATAAGATAGATCCACGAAAGCTGGAACTAGACTTATGTGGATCTTATTTCATTTCTTCAAAAGATTTAAAAAAAAATAAGTATGATAATGTAATGGCTGATTGCAGTTGGAGTTTTTCTGTTTTTAAATTTTTTTTTCATGTGAGAGTACTAATCTTACAATTTGTTAAGAAGTAAAGTGTTATAAAATTTAAACTTATGAATTTAAATTTAATATTTAATAAATAGATGGGTCATTAAATTTGAGGAAGTAGATAACTTATCTTAAAAGTTTGGGGGAATATCCTATGTTAACTACAAAATTGAGAGAAGTAATATAGAATAGTTCTCATTCTAAGCTACCTGTTAGAATCATCTTAGAAACTTCTAAAAAAATGTTAATGTTTAGTTACTTGCAGAAACAACCAATGCCAGGTGTGGGAGATGAAATGTAAAAGATTAACCTAGAAAAGTGTGTCATGTGAGATATTAGGGAATCTCAAAGTCTATATTAAAAAAGACTTGGAGGCCAACTGGGTGAGGTTCCCACAGGCCAAAATGAGATTATTTGGGCTTCAATAAGGCAATAACTTTAATGGACTAAGCACATCAAATCTGTCATGAACAACAGTAGACTCATAAAGACACAAGAAAATTAGTTGGTAACTATTAGAGGATGCTCATGACCAAATTCATTATTTTGAAAACAGATAATGAAAGGGGAAGAATTGTCTTTTCCATGCTAACTGAATGATAAGAAAACCAATAGTAAATGAACAGAAGTTTCCTTTATAGAAGTATTTCATTCAATAAGTGATAGAACTTAAATCTCAGAGTTTGCAACTCTTATGGTCTAGTAGATTTAGGTCATCATCATTGTGGCTACTGGTGTTAGAAAAAAATAGAGGTAACCAGAGATTATGTGCCTCTGGGTGGAAGAACAAATCGTATGAAAAAGTCTTGCCAAAAAGAAGAAAAAGTGAATTTGAATCTTTTCAAACCTCTAAATCCAATAACCAGTACCAAAGAGAGAAGTACTTGGTAAGAGATACCATAATGAGGCAATCAGTAAAATTCTGTCTGTAGAAATAGTTACAGAACAAGTGACCCAGTTTTCCAGTTTCTGAAACAAGTTGACAGGATAAGAGGTGAAGAAATAGAAGGAACCTATATTTTAATAAGGTACATAAACCATGTAGACCTTATTTTGGTCTGGATTCAAGTGAACCATAAAGCAATAAATTATAAAGTTTATGCAACAGTTGGAAATCTGACCACTAACCAGATTGTTATTAATATTAAAGAATTGTTACTTTTAAGCTATGATAGTGTTATTGGTTGTTGTGGTTATAGTTTTAAGAGCCCTCATCTTTTAGAGATTTGTACTGAAATAATTACTGGTAAATGATTTGATGTCTGGGATTTGCTTCAAAATAATGTGCCTTCTTAGGAAGGAGGTAGGGCTTAGATGAAACAAATTTGGCTTCACATTAATCCTATAAGGTGGGTTGTAGCTATTTGGGAGATTGTTACTTTTATTTCTTTTGCTTGAGTTCTTCTCCATGCTTTAAATTCCTTATCTACTATAAAATAATAAATAAAGTAAAATTTTATAATACATGTTTAAAAGGATTAGTGTCTAAGTAATGCATTAAGGGGCTTGATTCTAAGTCACTATATGCACGAAGATTTTGTTACCTATTTCTTCATTATTCAGAGCCCTTTGGATATCAAATTATCCAAATTTGGATATCAAATTATCTTGAATTTGATATCAAATTATCTTGAGGCTGTGTTCTATATTAGCAAGATCTGAAAAAGAGCTATTGCTTCTCTTTTGGTTTTACCTGACTAATTTTGAGGAAGTATATAACAAGCCATTAAAGCCAGCTCCCTGACTATTTAGGAACACTGATGATTATAGTAAGAGATAAGCAACAATGAAGGAAGAAACAAAGACTCATAAAAATTATATCCAGAAGTCAAAGAGAATTAATCTTAGCTCATATACGCCTATAATAACTATAGGGAACCAACAGCCTATAGAGCCATCAAGAGCTATGAGATATTGAAGAATGTACAAAAATATATTCAGAATAATGATTATAAATAATTTTTCAAGTAAATTCTATTCATTTTACTTTATTTCAGAAGGCATGGAAGTAATGTTTAAGAAGATTTTTATTCCAAATATTTAAAATTTTAAATGCTTGGGCCCTTAATAGATTAAGTTTATCTTTAATGGATAAGTTATGTTGTCAAAAAATCCAGTCCTCACATCAATAAGATACCTTGACTTGTTTCACATGCAAGGGTATAAAAAAACCAATTCCCATTCTTTGCTGTACCTCTCAGGTATTGAAAACTAAATTCAATTCAAAATATTTTTTAAATTTACTCAACAAATAGACCTCCTTGACATTTCAGACACATTTCTCATCAATCTTTGCTATTGGTTATAATCAGTTGTCACTTGAATAGAAAGTGAAACAAATTAATTACACTGGTCAGCCCAGGTATGAATTTTGAAGTAAACTGGTGAAAGCATTTTTGAAAGTCTAAGCCTCGGGGCACCTGGGTGACTCTGTGAGTTAAAGCCTCTGCCTTTGGCTTGGGTCATGATCCCAGGGTCCTGGGATCGAGCCCCGCATTGGTCTCTCTGCTTAGCAGGGAGCCTGCTTCCTCCTCTCTCTCTTTCTGCCTGCCTCTCTGCCTACTTGTGATCTCTATCTGTCAAAAAAAAAAAAAAAAGTCTAAGCCTCATCCTTAAACCATATTTATTTAATGAATTCATTTAGCATTCCAGTGCCGGGAGATTCTGGCTTATAGCTATGATTACTTTGCATTCCCTTATTATCTTTTCATCATTAAGGTATAATCCTGGAAATAATCTTTTTTTTTTCCTCATTGATTCACAGGGGAACAAGGAACGTCTTTGTCAGAAGAACAGAATGTGGAGTGGAGAGGTAGCAAGGTGTAAAAGTAAGTCACGTGACATTCAGCTGTCCCAAAGACACTACTGATGCCTCATAGTAACAGTGTGGCCACATTTCCTTTATAAATCAGTGTTTCAATTTAAAAAAAAATTTTTTTAATCATCTCCACAAACTGTGTGAGACTCTTAGATAGGATTTCACTCAAGGTCACCAAACCAACAAACGGGTCAAAAACTGTTGTAGAGATTAATGACTGAAATGGCATAGAGCACAAGATTACCGACGCCGGAATGGCAAACACTTTGTTAGAAATTAGTTAAGTATTGAATTTATTTGTATTCTTTTTGTGGGTCCCCCCCCAAATAATTATAAATTAGAAGGCTTAGCCCTTCTGCTTTTTGGTGATGGTACTAGTCAATACTGACAGTCTTTTAAAGTGATGTTGCATCTGCCAAGTAAATGAATAGTTGTGGAATTTTGTATTAACTCATTTAATGAGAAAACCCAAGTTTATTTAGCAAGATATAAGTTAATTCATATGAGTTTATTCCCAACACATGGTTCATATGATTCCTCTGCCAGAGACAATGTATAGTCAGCCCCATAAACAACCCAGGTTTGAACTGGGCATGTCCACTTACGTGTGGTTTGTTTCAATAAATACATTATGGTACTAGAAATTTATTTTCTCGTTCTTATGATTTATAGACTTTATAGACTTACACACTTTTTTTTTTTTGACAGATAGAGATCACAAGTAGGCGGAGAGGCAGGCAGAGAGAGAGAGAGGAGGAAGCAGGCTCCCTGCTGAGCAGAGAGCCTGATGCAGGGCTCGATTCCAGGACCCTGGGATCATGACCTGAGCCGAAGGCAGAGGCTTTAACCCACTGAGCCACCCAGGCGCCCCTATTCTTTTTTTTTTTTTTAAAGATTTGCTTATTTGAAAGAGAAAGAGAGAACAGGTGCATGAGGAGGAGGCACAGAGGGAGAAGGAGAGAGAATCTCCAGCAGGTACCTCACTGAGCACAGAGCCCAGCGCAGGACACGATCTCAGGACCCTTAGATCATAACCTGAGCCGAAACCAAGGGCTGGATGCTCAACCAACTCACCACCTAAGTCCCCCTATACAAATCCTATTCTTTTATCTGTGGGTTTTTTTCATTTTCTTTCTAAATTATCAAAAATCAAATATATTAATATCTGTATCAACCTGTTTTCAGGGAAGTCTGTTCACTAATAGATACAGATGTCAGTGTAGGTAATAATTTAGTAAATCATATAGGAATCTTTCAAATCAGGTTGCTCAGTATGAGCACTTTTTCCCCTCAGAAATATTTGTAATTTTTATATGGCTCAGGAAAACATATAATAAAATATATAAAAATATCAACAGTTTTATCCCTGAGTGGTGGCATTAAAACTGTTATTTTCTTTTTGCTTATTTGTGTTTTCTAATTTTCTACAAAGAACTTGTGCCATGTGTTTAATAATTTAGAAAGAAAAAGAAAAAAATCCCACAGCACAGAATAGGATTTGCATTTTAACAATATCCCTAGATGATTTTTTTTTTAGATTTTATTTATTTATTTGAGAGAGAGAGCAAGAGAGAGTTGGGTGAAGGTCAGAGGGAGAAGCAGACTCCCAGCTGAGCAGGGAGCCCAATGCGGGACACGATCCTGGGATTCCAGGATCATGACTTGAGCCAAAGGCAGATGCTCAATCAGCTGAGCCACCCAGGCGCCCTCCCTACATGATTTCCATGCACATCAGTCTAGAAACATTGCCTTGGACCTATGGCTTTTAGCCTTTGGCACACTGGAGCATCCTACGGAGCTTTGAAAAATCCCTTGCCCAGATAAATCAGTTAAGTCAGAATCTCTGGGGGTGGGAACCCACATCAATATATTTTTAAAGCTCCCAGGTAATTCCAAGATCCATGGTCCCGGTGTACGGAGTCCTTACCAGGCTGGCTGAAGCCGGGAGGAGTCAGTTAGCATCGAATCCACTGGCTCTCAAACCCTGAGTGAGCACTGGAAATCATATGGGGAGCTTCTAATACCAGAAGTTAGGCCACAACACAGAGATTCCGATTCATTTGGTCAGAGAGAGGCCTTGCTCATTTAGACCCCCAGCATTATTAACAACAAAAGGTGACAATATACATAAAGATAAATAGAGTCAACAGGAAAATACCAATCTTTAATTGCCTACATGCCTAAAGCGAAACTTATACATGCTGGGATTTTTCAAGCATATCCTTGTGTCTCACATAGTCGTAGGCTTCAGTATTTTCTGTAATGCACTGAGTAGCAATTGCAGCAGAGGAAGGAAAGAGGATTGGAAGAAGCGTTTAATACGAGGTTTTGGTTTTTCTTTCTAGAGACCAGTTGTGAAGCTCCACTTGAGTTTCTGAACGGGGAAGCTGAAGTTGAAAACACCACGATTGGACCCCGGGTGCTGTATTCCTGCAACAGAGGGTACAGCCTTGAAGGGGCACCTGAGGCATACTGCACGGAACACGGAGCTTGGAGCCACCCACTTCCTGTTTGCAAACGTGTGTGTTGACTCTAGAGGTTTTGTCAGCTTCCGTTTCGTGATTAGTTTCCCAAATGTCTAAACACAGAGAAAACTCCACTGAGTGAGACTGGCCCAGAGAAAGCAATCTGTGCATCTCCAAACCAAATACTATGGGGTATTTTTTAAAGATTTTATTTATTTATTTGAGAGAGAGAAAAAGAGAGAGAGTGAGACAGAGAGAGAGCATGAGCAGGGGGAGGAGCAGAGGAAGAGGGAGAAGCAAACTCCCCACTGAGCAGGGAACCAGACCAACCCAGGATCCGGAGATCACAACCTGAGCCAAAGGCAGGTGCTGAATCGACTTAACCTTAACCTATGGGGTATTTTTTTTTTTTAGATTTTATTTTTTATTTATTTGACACACAGAGAGAGATTGATCACAGTAGGCAGAGAGACAGGCAGAGAGAGAGGGGGAAGCAGGCTCCCTACTGAGCAGAGAGTCCGATGTGGGGCTCGATCCCAGGACCCTGGGATCATGACCTGAGCTGAAGGCAGAGGCTTTAACCCACTGAGCCTCCCAGGCACCCCTACCTATGGGATATTTTTAAAAATCTACTCATATTATCTGAAATATCCAGTCTGAGAATCAGCTTTCATCAGATTCCTTGGATGATTATAAGCAGTCCAAGGCACTAATAAAAAAATGCAGCTTAATGAAAAAATTTTGACCCAAATGTATAAGGAATTTGTTTAAGGATGTGAAAAGGGTGAAGAAAGAATATATTAAGGTGCAATTTTAATACAATAAAATATGTATAAATATAGTGAATGAAGATAATTAGTTATAAACATTAGAATAAAAACAATATTCACATGCAAGATCTAATTTGACAGAGCACTGGTTATGTTTAAAGTATTAAAATGCACTAAATGAGTCTTTAGGATTCAGCTGATCCCTGCTTCACTCACACAGACTTCTTTGAAAAAAAAAAAAAAAAAAAAAAAAACGAAAACTGCTGAAATATGTTGATGTGTGCCACACACTTGCACTAAGAAATCCTGGTGCTGTAATCATTTTTTGTTTTTGCTTCAGATGTACAAAATGAACCCATTTTTATGAATAAGCCTAGCAAACTCTACAATTAAGTTATACTATCCTGTTTAAGTAGTATGAGTCTGAAGTTTGATTCAGCTCACTGAGAAAAGTCTGACGCTTCTCTGGGGCATCCTTCTGAAGGATGTTCAGTAAAAGAAAGTAAAGTGACAAAGAGAAGCATTTAATCTGCATTCTTAATATTCTTCCAAAACCAAGGCAGTGTTTAATGCACTCCCTGATTCCTAGTACACCTCTTCTTTCCCCAGTGTTGGGCCATAATTTCAAACAACTATTTAATTTGCCATCTTAGAATTTTAGGACAAGGTGTTAGTGGTTGAATAACTTGAGGTTTACAGATCTGATCTGATCTTATCCTTAAAAATAATTTCATGCAGTTGCAAAACACATTTTTTTAAATGTTTGAAGTTCTGTATTTTTAAGCCTCGTATGATCCTCACTGAGAACCCAACTCTAAAGGGCTCATCATACTCTGCCTTTAAAGAAATAGATTAAGAGAAGGAGAATATCAGTAAGCATTTTTTTTGTTCTGTTTAACAGCAAATCCATGCCCTGTTCCTTTTGTGATTCCCGAGAATGCTGTGCTTTCTGAAAAGGAGTTTTATGTTGATCAGAACGTGTCCATCAAGTGTAGGGAAGGCTTCCTGCTCCAAGGCCAAGGCATCATTACCTGTAACCCTGATGAGACGTGGACGCTGACAAGTGCCAAATGTGAAAGTAAGTAAATGGACAGGTGGATTCCAGATCCTTTCATTAGTGCAGAACATTTTCTCATCCTTGTGAGATATTTTCAATCAAGTAACCTAAATGTAGATATTGAGATCTCTGTCTTATGGTTATCAGCTTCTGTGTTGACAATTTTTAAAATTAAAAAAAAGAAAAAGATCTTTATGGGGCACCTGGATGGCTCAGTCGGTTAAGTGGCTGCCTTCAGCTCAGGTCACGATCCCAGAGTCGTGGGATTGAGTCCCGCATCGGGTTGCCTGCTCAGTAGAGAGCCTGCTTCTCCCTCTCCCTCTCCCTCTCCCTCTCCCTCTGCCTGCTGCTCTGCCTACTTGTGCTATCTCTCTGTCAAATAAATAAATAAAATCTTTTTAAAAAATAATAAATAAATAAATAAATAAACTTTTAAAAAAGATCTTTGAATTCCAAACATAAAAAGAAAACTTTCCAGAAGTAGGCTAAAACCTACTTAGCCAGGATTCGCTGAACAGATTTTCAAAATGTGTTCTTCTAGGAATGAGCAAAATATTAAATCTAAAATATATTTTTCTTCCAGGGCACCTGGCTGGCTCAGTCAGTAGAACTTGCAGCTCTTGATCTCGGAGTCATGATCTCGAGCCCCAGGGTGAATGTAAAGATTACTTTAAAAAAACAAAATACATATTCTTCCCATATTCCGAGAGTCCCCAAACTATCCTTTAACAGGCTATGAATGCTTTGCCATACAAAAATTATTCCACAGTGGTTCTCTAACTTGAACTACCTGGAAGACTTGTTTAAAATAGGTTCCTGGGCTCCTCCTTTGAATGTCTGGTTCAGTAGGCTGGGATGAGGCCTGAGAATTTGTATTTCAAACAAGCTCCCAGGTGTTGCTGCAGATGCCAGTCCTGGAACCACAGTTTGAGAACCCCTGGGCTAGCACTATTTTGATAGAGAACCCAGAATCCGGCAGCACCACTTGCTGCCCTGTGGTAACTTAAAACATCTGCCCTGCCCGACATCCCGCCCTCCGGCTCCCTTGTCGTCCAAGCTCCTCCCTCTGCAGCAGTTAACGAACATGCATCGAGGCTAGCCAGATGCAGGACACTGGGCTGCGTAGTCTGAGAATATATCGTGCCTGCGATGACCATCTTCAGAACTCTTGCCCTCCAGTTAAGAAGAAAAGTGTGTGTGAAGGCCACGGGGATTGTGGAGTCGGAGAAGACCTGGGTTTCAATTCTGTCCTCAGAGCTTTCTAAGTCGAAACTTACGCCTGTGCCCTAACTTCTCTGAACGTTCGGCTCTCGTGTGTTAATGGCCCAATAACACCTGTCTTATAGGTTTGTTTCGAAGAATCAGTGAGTCGGTGTATTTCTTCCAGCTGTGTCTCCTGATAGGAAGAGATACACCAACAGCCCAAGTGTCTGAATGGCCAACCAGCAGCCTACGGCAGCCTTAGAATTTCGATTTTTACTCCAGCAAATATATAGTAAACATTTAGCCTTATAAAATCGACTCCAAGCGAAATGGGAAGAACTGCGTATGTATAAGCGTTGACCAGGGGCCTGAACTAAGGCAGGCCAAGGGCCCTGATCCTGAGACGTACCACGCAGAGCCCGGGACACGGAGCGAGGAGAGACATGTGCTGTGGGCGTGTTTCATTCTTCTTCTGTGTTCCTGAGAGGCTCGGCGGTTGCCTGGGAGAGGAGACAGTTTCTACCCTTGTTGGCTCTCCTCAATCCCTCTTTTGCATTTTTTATTACACAGAAAGCCTCTGGCTTAGAAGACAATCTCTTCGCTGAGGGACATGAGAAACAATTTACCTCTTTTCCTCTCATCCTAATATTTATTTTTACAAATCAGTGATTAAAATTTATCATGTTTGGGAATCACCTGGGGAGGGTGGGTAAGATCCAGACTCGAAAACTAGAAACTCCTGAAAGTTTCATTTTCAGCAAAAACCCAAGGTGATTCCCATATAGGTCGTCTGAGATCTGTGCTTTGGTCACTTCAGGAAACCAGCCATCAGCTTGCCGTGACCTTTCTGCTCCCCCAGCCTGGAAGCTCTTTCCCTCTGATCCACTCCAGCGCTATGGCCCAGTCCAAATGCCGCCTTCACTGTGATTTGTACCCTGAAAATCCGGAGTATAATCAGTCACATTCACCTTGATTTTCCTGTAGGAGAGTATCCAGCTCTTAAGTTGTCCATCATTCTGCTCCTTGTCTGAACAAAAGAACAGTATTTTCTTCATTGGTTTCTTTCCAATTTCTGAGCCACAGAAGGCATTAGTACATATTTTACAACTGACTCACTGAATTAACATTTGTAACCACCTTGAAGGAAAAGAAAATTTAGAAAAATCATACACATCGGTCATCCCCTCTGACAAGTTCTTCATAGTATTATGACCACCAAGTGACATTTTCGACTTCACGGAGAGTCATCCAAAAGTTAGACTTACACGAACAGGATGCTGACTGGAATCCCAGCTCCAATCCAGGCCTTGTCTAGTGAGCCACCCCAGATTCACTCTAGTTATCTCAAGGCTTTTTGAGGCAAAATTAGTTATAAAGCTTTTTATTTAAATATACAGTACATCTCACTTCTAAAAGAGGATTGTCATTCAATCTCTCACATTTCGAAAGCAGAGAGTCACTGGGTTACAGTCTTGAAAAGAAGGAAACTGATGTGAAGCCTTGAAACCTTGAATGTCATAAACCTCATCAAAGTGTATAAACTGAGTCTGGACAGGCTAAAGAAATACTCATTTACTCACTTTTCGAATGTGTCTCAAGAGCCCACTGCCTATGGGATGCTATCTTTGGCACCAATACCATGGTCTTTTTTTTTTTTTAAGATTTTATTTATTTATTTGACAGACGGAGACCACAAGTAGGCAGAGAGGCAGGCAGAGAGAGAGGAGGAAGCAGGCTCCCTGCTGAGCAGAGAGCCCGATGCAGGGCTCCATCCCAGGACCCTGGGATCATGACCTGAGTTGAAGGCAGAGGCTTAACCCACTGAGCCACTCAGGTGCCCCACCCATACCATGGTCTTGATGGAATAGGCACTACTGCAGTTCATGAGCTTTACTCTAAAACAATAGACTTCAAATAACCCCCATGCTTCTCCCCTTCTGATTTGATCAGCATCCTGCATGAGCGTTCTTTGGAAGCTACCTCTTTGGCAATCCACAAAAGCTCATTCTTGGGCTCCTCGAGACTTCTTGCTTGATAAAAAACAAAACAACAACAACAAAACAGCTCAGGCCTTTGAGTCAAAAGACAAAACCTTTGATCCTGCACATCTCGTTTTTTCTAGACAGCAGCAGATTATACTTTTAGTTCCTAGGACCTCTTAGTTATTATACAGGTGAAAAGGCAACTTTCTATATTTCATCTTTGCTCTTTAAATCAATCCAGTCTTGGAGAGGAGATTGTGTTCTCTTCTGACCACTAGCTGTGTTAGTAGCACAGGCTTCATCGTGGTTCTGTGTTCCTGTAGAAATATCCTGTGGTCTGCCAGCTCATGTCGAAAATGCGATTGCTCGAGGTGTACATTACCAGTATGGGGACGTGATCACCTACTCGTGTTACAGTGGATACATGCTGGAGGGTCCCCTAAGAAGTGTTTGCCTGGAGAACGGAACCTGGACATCACCTCCTGTTTGCAGAGGTAAGGCAATCTTTGAATGGCTATTTCTCAGGGAAGCGGTAGGGAAATGCGAATAAAGTCTGATAAGGCCAACAGCTATAATGCATGAACTATTACTTCTCCTTGGCTTTAAATTTTCTCTTGACATCTATGTCATTTTCCTTAACTTTATGGGTTTGAGTTTTGAAAGCTTTCATATAGAACTCCGGCCGAGCACACGGCCCCTTCCCGAGTCAATCGTGGGTCTCAGTCCAAGTGTTCTTCCAGAGTATTCTCCAGCTGCTAGGGGAGCTGTGTCATGTGTGAGCCCTGAGGGACTTCTTGAACAGTCAGGTCATTTGATCAGATTCCACTCCCATCCTGGGCAGACCCCTAGCCCTGCCAGAGATGGGGTAGCCTGCCCCATGGCGAGAGTAAGACACAAGATGTACTGGGCAGCCCCAGGGTCTCCTGGGCCATGCTGGAGACTGGTGACAAGCTGGTGACAAGCGCTCCATGCTCACACCAGCACCGCTGTCCCTTCACTTGCTGGATTGAATTTGCCAACCCAAGGATGAATTTTGTGTGTGCAGTCCCTAAAATCTTCTTGGGAAAACGAGGGAACAAGGTTCTGTGCTTAAAATTCTGCAAAATTGAAAGAGGTACATAACAAGGGCATCCCAATAGGTCCTAAAATTTACATCTTTCTAATAGAACAGGATTCTTTCTTACAAACCATAATGATTGGTCCAGTCTACAAATACTTACTGAAAGTCAAGAGCTATGCTCGTGAAGAAGAACTGAAAGAAAAATCGAACAGTTGAGTGCATTGTCCACATGGCCACATAGGTCCTGGTGAGATTTGGACTGGGGTGAAAGGGCCAGAGTATTTAATGACCCATCAGGGCTGGGAGAATTGAGGAAATCAATGAATGAATGGCATGAGTCTCAAAAGAGGCAAGGGTGATTACAGGAGAAGGGAGATGAGTTGTCTGAAAGCAACAGTGAGAAACGAGATCACTAACACATGGGGTATAAGAGAATGAGAGGGCTGCGGAGGAAGTGCCACCTTCCTAGAGTAGCCCACTTCAAATCAGAAGTCAAATGAGAGCTGTGTCTGCTGGCTGGATTGCTTGTTCCTCCATGTGCTTATCTTAAGACACTCAATGACAGTGGCAGCACCAAAGAGCTGTTGACCATCAAGGGCACCTTTGGAAGGGCATTCTCAGATCTTCCGGAAGAGGCTTTTCCCCTGGTCCAGACCAAAAGAGATGACCTTCTGTCTGAACCACCTTGTCCCTTCTGCTCTGAGTCCCCAGATTACTAAAACTTTGAAAGCCACATTCTCAGAACTACCCAAGCTTATTTATGCCCCTTTCTGAGAGCCCTCACATTTGTCCGTGACTAAATCTTGAGGTTCAGTTTTCTCTTCCATAAATCTTGACTCTAGGAAATGTTATGAAATGTAAGTAAGGAATCCTATTTTCCAACAAATACCCTTCCATAATTCCCTGGGTTTATGATCCATCCTGCTTCTTTTCTAGCTGTCTGTCGATTCCCATGTCAGAATGGAGGGATCTGCCAACGTCCCAATGCTTGTTCCTGTCCAGATGGCTGGATGGGGCGCCTCTGTGAAGAACGTGAGTCTGTTCTCAAACCTTCCATGTTACGTCCTTAAACCTTACTTTGAGTCCTGATAATTTGCCTGGAAGCTGCCAACTCAGGGGAGTTACTAGGAACTGGCTTTACTGTCAGAAGGAATTCATTTGCTTAAATCCTGCAGCAGGCCAGGCAAGAGGGCCTAGGGTCGATCTGAATATGTCTATTATTTACAAAAGATCTAGACTATAAGTGACCTTGAAAATACAGTGATCTGCAGTCCATCCAGAGCCATCTCCACATGCCTTCTGTCACAAATTCCCAGGAATCCTCTTCAGAAGGACCTTATAATAGAGGGTTTCCTGGCCTCTATTTCCCTATCTCAAGTCCATTTATATGCTATGCCTCTCACTGCTGTAGTTGGGATTAAATTGACGGCATTGCATAATACTACACTTTTCTGTAGTATTTGCAGTCCACCATTCACTCTTTTAGTGGTGGTTCTTCCCAACTAAGAAAATAGGGGAAGTTGGCCCTCCAGTATCTAGACAATGCTTAGTAAATTGATAGAATTTTGATCCTTATGAAAATATGTTTGAATTTGAACATTCAGGAAAACGGAAATAAGTGGTTTTAAACTGTTTTTTTAATGTCTAATCTATACGTTGTTTTGGTATCTTAAAAAAATATATATAAGGATAAAATGATTTCATATTGCATTGGGAGTGGTGTCTGCAAATCACATTAAGAGTCATTTGGGTGATGGCCATTGGTCTGTATCAGTTTTCTTGAAGGTCAGACATGGTATAAGAGATTGTAAAACTGTTTTAAGTGTAGTTCTTGCAACTAATCTGGAAAGGAAAATACACAATGGAAATAAATTTGGCTGCTAACAACTCACCAAAGCAAGTATTCTCACAGTGATTAAGAAAGAAGAGAAATTACGTTTTTCCTCCCTCTTCTCCCCAACCATTCCTTCCCATTTAGGGCTTCCAAACTTGACCTGCTATAATGCTAGGAGTCCAAAGACCAGGGAAACATTTCCCCTGGGGATCTAGCCGAGCTTGCTGAGCATGTGGCCACCCTCCTTCATTAGACCAGGGCTTCCCAAGCTTTAATGTGTGTACAGACCACCTGCGAGATGTTAAATGCAGATTCCGATTCAGTAGTTCTGGTTTGGGACCTAAGATTCCGCATTTCCAGCCAACTCCTAGGTCATGCCAGTGCATGAATTGTTCTTCGCGCAGCAAGCCGAGAAACTCTCCCACTCCTTTTAAACAGATTGTTCCTCTTTAAAGAGCTCAGTATTTTCTAGGAAGAATGATTGGAGGATGTAAAGGAGGCCTGATTCAGTCCTCTGATCCTAGGAAATAAAGGGTGAATTGTCCCATCACTGCTGATGTGTTGCCAAAACCGGCCTACAGGATAGCCCCTCGGACCCCATTCATACCTTTAATTCAAGCAGTGAGAGAGCCTCGAGACAGCCAAACCCTCTTTAGCACTTCCTGTAATTTGAAAAGGAAATTTGAAATGATAATAAGTGGAGAACATTCCGCTTATTCTGTGAAGAGAAAGCAAAGCACTTAGTAGACATCGGTTACGGTATATCCTCTCTGAAAGTACATTTGGCACTAGAGTCATTTCGTGAGGCTAAAGGTCCACCCTTACTTTCCTGATTATGTTTACTGATTACTAAACAGAACACATCCAGGGAGACATATCTGGTGGGTCATTCAAGGTTTTCCTCCTCCTGGAAAATGTTTTTTGAACATTTGAACATGTCTGAGTGTGTATTTTGATTAAATTTGTTTTGGTTTCCTTTCCAGCAATATGCATTCTACCCTGTTTGAACGGTGGGCGCTGTGTGGCCCCTTATCAGTGTGACTGCCCACCTGGCTGGACGGGGACCCGCTGTCATACAGGTAGGCCTTCTCTCGCCATTTGTTTTCTTGTTGACTTGGCTCCGTGAGGCCCTAGAAAACAGTGGTGAGCATGACTCAGAATCAGAGGTGGCAGGGAAACAAAATGATGCCATAGTCACTCAGGAATCCCTCAAGATGGTCTCTTGGATGACGGTCTCAATGCTGAGCTCTGTGACTGCTTCAGAGGCACCTGTCAGGGTCGAGAACCAAAGACGGGAATCTCAGCTCAGTTGTCATCCTTCTTCGTGTCATCTGCTCTACTTTGCAGAATGTCGAGAAAACATGGGGAGGTTCAGAAGAATATTTATTTTAATCTCTATGAAACTAAATTACTAACTTCATGGTAACTATTTAGTAAGAACAAGGCTCTGAATCATTACCATTTAAGTTAAATCAAAGAGATGTTTCCTTCATAGACAGCAGTAACAAATTGTTGGTTAATTGGGGACAGACACGTCCCCTTAACCACCCTTACCTATCTCAAATATGACCTCTACTCCTCTGTACTTTGAGGTCTTAACTGTTGGGTTACCCATCTGTCCTTGCCCCCACTAGATGACACGGTGCTTGGGGACGGGGTGTCCCTTTGTGGTCATTACATGCCAGTACCTAAAATAGCGCCTGCATGTGATAGGCTTCTCATATGGAAGAAACAAATCAGTCTAAAATGACAGGTTTGGACCTTCTTAAAGTCTGATATTTTTAGGTAACTATTAAAAGAAGACAACTCGCTGTATTTATTTGGTATTCATTCTAGCACTCCACTGTTTTTCTTGTAAACAATATTATACCATCTCTGTGATGGGGTAAGACATCAAGTAGAATAGGCGTGTTGGCACCCAGAGCTTGTCATAAGCTCTAGGGCCAGGGGCCCATATAATTTAGCTTTCAAACTAGGACATTTCTGAGAGTGAAAGGGATACAATTGACAAGTGAACTAAGGAAATGGGAGTACCACATACTGTCACAGGCAAGATCAGATGTGTCATCCCCGTACCCCCGGAACAGACATCTGTGAATGTAGAAAAGGAAAAATCTACTGGAGGTTAAATGCAAAGCCCTTATTTGAAACTTTAAAAGCAATTAATAGAGTGTTTGTTTGTAACAGACCCACTTGGAGGTTTTATCTGCATTTTCTGAATTGAAGTCACTTGCAAACGCTTCTGGCCATGGCCCAGCCATCTTACTTTGCAGGCGGTGGCCCTGCTCTTCCAGGGGGAGGCACCCTTGATTCTCCCGCTCTGTCCTCTGAGATTCCCAGTATCAGCACCTTTCTGTTTCTCGCTGCACAGTACCTCCCCCATCCTACTCTGTCCCCACCGTCACCAGCTCGTAAAAGACCTTTTCCTTGGAATCACCATCAGATCTTCCTGTCTCTTCATTTCCAAGCTAAACATCATGACATACTCCTTTTGGTGTACCTTTTTGCCCTATTTCAGAACCTAAAATGGCTCCCTATTGTGTCCACATCCAGCCCAAATTTTCAAGCACAAGTTCTTCTGACTTCCAAGGCTTTGCTTGGACTAGCTGCCACACACCTGGTAAAACTCAGCATTCATCCAGCCAAGCACATGCTGTCCCCTGCAGTGATGGCTTACTCATCTCCCCATGGCTCAGCACCATCCCATGGTTTCCCTCTTTCCCCTACCTCTTCAAACCTTACCCAACCTCACAAGCCCTGCCCAAGTTTCCTCTTGTCTCCAAACTTGCTTTATACCACAATAATCTATTTTCTAACATCCCGTTTCTATAGCTATGACACAGTTAGGTACAACCATGTAGTTTAAAGCTCCGTTGATCTATTTGTATTTCTTTTAGCTCCTTGGCTCCCTAACTGGAGTTAGCTCCCCAATGACGCTGAGCCACATAGTGCTCCTTTCCTGAGCGGCTGCCTCAGCACACATCCCGCTCACACGTCCTATATACTAAGCATACCGCTGCGTATGATACGGGAGCTCCTGCTCTCCAGAATTTAATCTAGAAAAGCAGAATGGCCTATAAGCAGATAACTAGAGGCTAGCCAAATTCTCTGAAAGGGTCATGACAACAGTGAGGGTAGGTACATTAGCCAAGTGGAGACATTCCAAAGTCGTCGTAAACATAGAATCAGAAGAGCAAAAGTAGCCACCAGGGGAAGATCATTCTACTCAAGGGCACGGAAGCATAACACAGGTGTGTTCTGCATAGGAGAACTGAAGCCATAAAGGGAACGTAGGGGTGTGACTGGAAATGAAGCCGTCGGGATGGGCAGAGCCAGAGAAGGACACACACTATGTGCCAGGTTCAAGGTTCTGGATTATGTCCTGTGAGCAACAGAAGCCACGGAAGGATTTTAAGCAGGAAAATCACGTGTTGAGATTTTCTTTTAGAAAAGTGATTGTGGCGTCATTATGGAAAATGGCAGAAAGCAGGACTTACAATTGGGAGTCCACTTAGGAAGTTAACAAAACAGAATTGGCAAGATGTAATGAAGTCTGGAAAAATGTTAACTGAGAAGGGGGGTGGGTTGAGAGAAGTTGGGGAGGTGACTCGCTACTTGGCTATAGATGTATTAAGGGAGTCAAAGTCTGAGATGAATCGAGACCGATACATGTTTTGGGCCCCTGAGGGGAAGGTGCTGCCATTTACTGAGGTAGAGAACCCAAGAGGAGTATATTTGAAGGTACGGATGAGGAGTTAAGTTTGTACGTGCTGAGTTCGAGGACCCTGTGAAACATACAAGGGAGAGGTCTGATAGGCAGTCAAATGATGGTTTGGGTTCCCAGAAGATACATCTAGATTGAAGATAGCAATATATAAGTCATCACTGGGAAACATTCATGGAGAAAAACATAAGATCATACAGAAATCACATGGCATGAAAAGGTAGCCCAAAATGGAACATTGGGGGCATACCTGTTATAGGGAAGAGGAGGTTTTAAGCTGTTAGGCAAGTAAGTGAAATGAATTTGTTAGTACAGTCGGAAACCACTAAATCATCATGCTACTGAAAGGAGTGGGGCACCTGGATGACTCAAGTCAGTTGAGCATCGGACTCTTGATTTCAGCTCAGGTCATGATGTCAGGGTTGTACGATCGAGCCCCACATCAGGCTCTGCACTCAACATGGAGAGTGCTTGAGAGTCTCTCTCCCTTGCCCTCTGCCCCTCCCCCGACTCATGCATCCTCGCTCTCTAAAATGAGTAAATAAGTCTTTTTAAAAAAGGGAAGGAAAAGGAGCAATTTTTTTATTAGTGAGCAGAATCTGTAGAGAGTTGGTTTTTAATGATTGGGTTTTATTTTTGTTATTTTTAATCCTGGGCTTTGTTTCATAATTCCCTCTTTATTGTATGGCAGATATATGCATTCTGTTGGCCCACTCCCACTCTTTACCTCCCCACGGGAGCTTCCCAAGGGTGAGGACAGGGTTGGTTTTTTTTCCCGCCCAGTGCTTGCTTGTCAGGCTGGATGAACTATTAAAGAACTGACATTTACTTCTATCTCACCGAAGATGAGTTTTTCATCTGGGAAACCTACTTTTCCATGCGATAATGAGGCTGAAACGTTTCTGATTTCCAGCCTTCTTTCAACAGAAATTTTATTTTCTTCCTCAAGGAAGTTCTTCTTTTTCTTTGCTATGTTAAACTTGTGGGTGTTAGGTCTTCATCGGCTTTTAGCATCCGCAAGTTTTTTAACAGGTAGGTACATGCAGTTGAAGAGTGTGGTTATGACACCATGCATTTGTGGGAAAGATGCCTAGATAATAAACCTTTGGGTGTTCACTCGGGGCTTTATCTGTGGCTAACTTTTAATTCTATCCCAGGTTCTGTAATTCCAGGTAAGATGGTAAAAGCCATGAAATGTGTTTTCTAGCAAATACAAAGAACTCCTGAATCATCTCCTATTTTTATTTGTTTGTTTTGCTCTTTGTTATTTTAGATAATCTATATGTCTGATTGATTATCTTAAGAGTTGGTGTCTGGGGACGCCTGGATGGCTCAGTGGGTTAAGTGGCTGCCTTTGGCTCGGGTCATGATCCCAGCATCCTGGGATTGAGTCCCACATGGGGTTCTTTGCTTGGCAGGGAGCCTTCTTCTCCCTCTGCCTCTGCTTGTGCACTCTCTCTCTCTGACAAATAAATAAATGAAATCTTTAAAAAATAAATAAATAAAATCTTAAAAAAAAAAGAGTTGGTGTCTGATATAATGACTCAGTCAGTCATAGAATTCACTGCTAGTTCTCGAAAGTGAGATAGTCTAATTGAGCATCTGAAATATTTGCAGTTCAAAACCGTATGTGTGTCAAATTGGTCGAGTAAAGAATAAATGAGAAAAATCAGTGGACTTAATGTTATCAGCAAAGGTTTCAATACACAGGTGTAGGACTTAGCCTGGAGCTTAAATATGGGAATGGACTGGCGTGGAGGGAAAAAGGGAAAGGGTGGTGTCCCGTAATGACATGCGGTCAAACAAAGTGGCAGAAATGTGTAATGCAGATAGCCGGTGGGGTGTGGCAGTGGCTAGAGCAGAAAGCACAGTGAGATCTTATTCTGTGTACGTTTGCAGAACATCTTCCAACTTGCTAAGTATTAATTAAATAAATGCATGAACTTTTCATCCCAGCTGTTTGCCAGTCTCCCTGCTTAAATGGTGGAAAATGTGTAAGACCAAACCGGTGTCATTGTCTCTCAGCTTGGACAGGACATGACTGCTCCAGGTAAGATAATTAAAAATGAATATTTATCTACAACACAAAGAGGTCAAAACTCAAGGGACGTATGTCCCAAGAGCCAGAAGGTAACTCTGGTTTAAGTATAATCCTTTTACATCCAAAAATGTCCATCTTCAGATACTCTCGAAATGTGAACCAGAGCCAACACAAAGAAGTATTAGTTAAGAAAACAATATCTCAAAAATAAATAATCTTTTGCTCACTTTGGCAGTATGTAAACTAAAATTTGAACAATGCAGAGAAGGTTAGCATGGCTCCTTTAAAATGATGACATGCAAATTCATGAAACATTCCATATTTTTCCACAAAGAAAGGTAAGGTTTAATCAAACAAATAAATTAACTGCCCTCTTGAATAGAAGATTGCATCATTCATATGTAAGGATGTAAAATAAATAATAAACTCAATACATTGTATTGATGTTCACTTGCATTCCTGATTACAGTAGAAAATGGTATGGAAATTGATAAGAAGTGTTTGTTTTTAAAGTCAAAAATCTTGTCTCATATTTCTAGTGCAGTATTTAATTGACTAAAAAAATTTATGTAAAAATATGTCTGTCAGTTTTCTCATTTCTAACTAGATAAATATCATAGTTGAGAAAAGATTATCACAAAAATAACTCTAAGGGAAAATGATTAAATATAATTTAAACTATTTTTTACTGAAGTATATTTGACATCCAGTATATTAGTTTCAGGTATACAGCATAATGATTTGATATATATATATATATATATATATATATATATATATAGCAAAATGATTATCACAATAGATCTAATTAGCCTCCATCACCACACATTTACAAAATGTTTTTCTCCTGATAAGAACTTATAAGATTTACTCTCTTAGCAGCTTTCAAATATGCAATGCAGTGTTGTTAACTGTAGTCACCATGCTATATGTGACATCCCTGTGACTTCGTTATTTTATAACTGGAACTTTGTACCTTTTGACTCCTTTTTCACATTTCACCCACCCTCACTCCCTGCCTCTGGCAACCACCAGTCTGTTCTCTGTACCTATGAGGGGGTTTTTTTGGTTGGCTGGTTATTTTGAGTGAGACTATACGGTATTTGTCTTTCTCTGTCCAACTTATTTCCCTTAGCATAATGCCGTCGGGGGCCATCCACATTGTTGTAAATGGCAAGATTACATTTTTTTTTAATGGCTGAATAATATTTCTGTGCGTGCATGCGTGCGTGTGTGTGTGTGTGTGTGTGTGTGTGTGTGTGTATGTCACATTTTCCTGATCTGTTCATCCATCAGTGGACCCTTAGGTTGTTTTCACATCTTGGCTATTGTAAATAATGTTGCAGTGAACATGGTGGTACAGATATCTTTTCAAGTTAGTATTTTCATTTTCTTCAGAGAAATACACAGACGTAGAAGAACTCCTGGGTTGTATGGCAGTTCTATTTTTAATTTTTTGTTTTTCGAGGAACCTCTGTACTGTTTTGCATAGTGGCTGTACCGATTTCCATTCCCACCAACAATGCATTAATGTTTTCTTTTCTCCACATTCTTGCCGAAATTTGTTATTTATTATCTTTTCGATAATAGCCATCCCAACAGGTGTGAGGTGATACCTCATTGTGGTTTTGATTTGTATCTCCCTGATGCCTGAGGATGTTCAGCATCTTCTCATGTGTCTGTTGGCCATCTGGATGTCATCTTTGGAAGAATGTCTATTCAAATTCTCTGCCTGTTTTTTAATCTAATTGTTTGGGTTGTTTTTTGGTTTTGGTTTTGGGTTTTTGGCTTTTGGGTTTTGTTTGTTTTTGCTATTGGGTTGTATAAACTCTTTCTGTATTTTAGATAGTAATCCCCTATCAGATCTATGATCCCATTCAGTAGGCTGCCTTTTCATCTTGTTGTTGGTTTCCTTTGCTATGCAGAAGCTTTTAGTTTGATGTAGACCCACTTGTTGATTTTTGATTTTGTTGCCTTTGCTTTTGCTGTCAAATCCAAAAAATTCATCACCAAGTCCACTGTTAAGGAGCTTGCCACCTATGTTTTCTTCTAGGAATCTTATGGTTTCAACTCTTAGATTTAAGTCTTTAATCCATTTTGGGTTAATTTTTATGTATGATTAAGAAAGTGGGGGACACCTGGGTGGCTCAGTCGGTTAAGCATCTGCTTTCGTCTGCTCAGGTCATGTTCCCAGGGTCCTGGGATCGAGCCCCACATCAGGCTCCCTGCTCAGTGGGGAGCCTGCTTCTCCCTCTCACTCTGCCTGCCGCTCCCTCTGCTTGTGCTCTCTCTTTCTGTCAAATAAATAAATAAAATCTTAAAAAAAAAAAGTGGTCCAGTTTCATCCTTTTTCATGTGGCTGTCCAGTTTTCCCAACACCATTTGTTGAAGAGATTATCCTTTCCTCAGTGTATATTCTTGGCTCCTTTGTCATAAATTAATTGACCATCTATGCATAGGTTTTTCCTGAGCTCTTTATTCTGTTTCATTCATTGATCTATGTGTCTGTTTTTATGCCAACACCATACTGTTTTGATTATCATAGCTTTTGATATAATTTGAAATCAGAGAACATGACATCTCTAGCTTTTTTCTTCTCTCTCAAGATTTAAGCTTTTTTAAATTTCAGGAATTGTCAGACACACTGCACCATGCAGTGGATAAAGTATTTTCAATACTGTAACACTATCTTCACAAACATTGAAATGGTAGAATATTACCAGCTCTATTTTAAGACTTCAGTATATATTATTGTATTACATCACTTAAAATTGTATTATGTCTATTTACTTCCATTTTATAGTAATCATTAAAAACAAATGGATATTTTCATATTCACCTTAAAAAGCAGGAAATTCAGTTAACTGAAAACAACTTTAATTTTTCCATTTCCTTTTATTTCATCATGATTAGAAACTTGCAAAGGCAAAAATTTAAGTACAAATTTCATTTTAAAAAAATCAGTCTTGGTGCCAAGTGCCTTGAAGATGAATTTCTTCACATCATCCCATGTATATGCCATCTTTGCAGAGAGAAAACATAAATTAAACCCCAAAGAGCGAATTTGGATTGTATATGTAGAAGCTTCCAAGATAAAAATAATAGTTTTATGTGAGAGCAGAGTTGAAAGAATTTAAGAAAATGAAAATCAAACTGGAATGGATTTCTGGGGAAAAAAGAAAAGAAGAGAGAGAAAAAAAAAGATTAAAGGAATAAGAATGGAAATGACTCAAAAAGGAACAGGAAATATAACATCCTTATAATTTTAGACTTTGTATTTCAACTCCTTTATCTTTTAGATAAGAAAAGGATACCCGGAGTTGTTTGTGTGATTCCCTAATATCAAAATACTCCCATAAGAGATCTTTTTCAACTAGGGGAAGAATAATTATTAGCTTTTGTGAAATATATTAATAAAGAAAAAATCTAGATATTCTTATGCAAAAGTTTAATAAAGGAATCTGAATGTATATATTCAGCAATCAGCAAAATAAACTACAAGGCATATCCCACATTCAAGGAAAGGTCATCTTCAACCCAGATGATTGGGCCAGCTCCTGCCTCTTTGTACTGTGATGGATTATTCTAGGAGAAACTACTAGTTAGGACTCTCTTACCACAACTCTAACTAGCTTAATTAAAGAAAGGAATATGTTGTCACAATAGAAGGACCTTCATAGAACCCAAAGACATGAGGCAGCTAAGCATTAGTAGACCAGACTGAGGACTGGAAAGCCACGTACAGCCTCCCTACCTCTGGTCTCCCCTCCTCTCTCCAGTGCCCACTCCATCCTCTGTAGTGTGGTTTTCTCTGTTGTTCAGTTCAAGTGGAAGGACAGAACTGCTTAGAGCTTCCGCATTTTACATATCATGCCACATCAGCCACAGAAATGTATGCTGACCCAGTTTAAAAATCCAGGAGAAGAACTGACTACTCAGATCCAGTCATGGGCCCACCACGGATTGGTGAACCATAGTCCTAAGTTGAGTTATGTTGTACTAACGGGAAGAGTCATTTTGTCAAAATCTTCACTTTACTCTTGGGTAAAGGGGAGAGGAGGCTGACAATTCCCAGAAGAAGAAAGAAACTAGTAGGATTCCTGAATTGGGAAGAGGAGAACGCTTTTCTGAGAAATCAAAACAGTAAATGTTTCCAAACACTTTTTTTTTTTTTTAAATTCCTTCTCTCCGGCAAGACTGAGTGCCTTGAAGATTGTCTCCCTCGTACTTACTCCAGGCACACACACACCACACAAATGCTCAGTAAAGCTTGTTCACAGATGGAGCCATTTCCAGGCATCAGTGATAGCAGGCCGAGAAACGCCCTGTGGTATCCATTAAATTCCTCAACCTATAACCTTCTCTGCTGATGACTAAGACGGACCTGCTATTATTCCCAGTTAGTTCTGTCCTTAAGAAAGAGAGTGTATTTCCCCTGATCTCTATGGGCATCTTCAGGAAATCGATCGTAAATAAATGGCATAAGTAAAAACCCTAAAGTGTCAATGCTGTAAGGGACCTTCAGGTTCACGAAGACCAAACTCATCGTTTTACAGATAAGAAGATAACCAGATAGGAGACTGGCAGCAGAGCCAGGATCAAAACTCAGGTTCTGCTGATTCCCAGATCTTTTCCTAAGGTTGGCCCGTGTTCTCTCAAGGGATGACCCCCATCCATACAAACGATGTCACGGAGGATGCCCGCGGCGTCTGAGACTTTCAGTCCCGTTTCCATCGGCCCCTAAGCTTTTTACCTCTTCACTTCAGTTCTTCTGTTGAATCTCTTTGTTTTTTGTTCCAGGAAAAGGAGGCCTGGGTTTTAACCACTGCACAACCAACCAGCTCTCCTAAAGCAGGATCATCTCTTCCTGGTAGTCCTGGACATCCTGGAACTTATGCAAAGAAATTCCAACACGGTGCTGGGTCTTGTTTTGTTTTGTAAACTTGTTATTTGGGGTTAATCTTTGTATTTTGTCTTCTATTTTGTTATTCTTTGTGACATATTTTCTTACGTTTCCATTTTTAAATATGCTCGTATTTTCAATATAAAGGTATATTAAATAGACGCTGCTCCACTCACAAAATGTACATACTCTGCTGTCTGCTGGGGAAGTTCCTGCTACACGTTTCTCTTTGGTTACTTAAAATGATTTTTCAATTAAAATCTATTTTGCTATTAAATAATATTTGGTTGTGTAGTGCCATTTTGTGAGATGTCCCAGAAATGATGAAGAGGATAATGATCTTTCATCCATGCTGGCCCAATACAGGATCACGTGCAGTGTATCAAGAAATCACAGTACAGAACACCCCTCCTTCTAGTTCCATCTTCACAGTATGCAGAATCAAAAAGGTTTGCTTTTATTGAATCAGCAGATAGTTGTTGGACCTTACCACCTGCCACACAGAATGCTGAAGCCGGAGCTGAGGAATAGCCTGGCTGATTCCTTCCCCAGCATTTGGAAAGCTATAGGCAATCAGCTTAGTGGATGGAGGGGGAAAGTATGGTCATGGTTCAGAAAGCAAAGTGGTTCCCTTCCTTCTCACAGCTGGAATAAGAAATGCAAGAACTGGAAGATGAACAGAGAGCCCACTCCTAGGTCATAATCCCACAGCTCACTGCTTTGGGAGATAGGAAAAAGCAGGACAGAGAAGGGGAAAGGAAAAGGCAAATGGGCGAAGTTCCCCCAAACTGTGCTCCTGGTCTCACTTGCAATAAAGAATTGATGCTGTCCAAAGCAGGGCTCAGCTCCCCCTCAATCCCCATTCACTCCATCACTGTACTTCTGCCAGGATAAAGACTTCCCCAGACTTCTGGAAAATAAAGCCAAATACTAGATTTTGTTTAAAACAAGAGAATTACAATCAGCTCACCTTCATCCTGGGAGAAATGCTCCCAAATCCGCCATGGGGTACATTGTAACACTATGAAGAAATGGAGGAACAATGAAGAAGATCTCAATTGTCCTAGTGGTTCTCTTCCCTGCCCTGCACTCTTCAGCTGTTGACTTTTCTCCTGACGTTCACCCTCTTGACCAATTTTACGAGCTTATGGGTATACCTTTTATTTAGCTTATTGATGTCCTGTCAACTTCCAAACTATGTTGATCTTCATCATTTATAATCCTTAAACTATAAAATAAAAGCCAAGTAATAAAAAGAAAGATGGTACCAGAAAATAGAAGCCAGGGAAAGCTACTGCATTTGAAAACAAAACTCGGCTCTGAAAGTATACCTGCTAATGGTATTTATATTGGGTTACTTTGAGTAGGTGAAAAGATCTTTATTTCATAGTAAGTTAAATTATTTGTGTTATGTAGGCAGTACAGTGAAATAAAGCATCATGCAAATGAGGTTTGCAAATGATATTTCATATCGAGAAATATGAGTCACAGAGTAGAAACTCAAAAGTTGCTGAAGAACGTAATTTTTTAAATCTTCAGTACTGCATATATTCACAGTGAATTCTTAAATTTCTAAAAAGGAAGTAAGGATGTTTTCCAGCATACTAAAGCATAATCTGTTTCAAACCAACAATAACCAGTTCTATAGTGAAGTATTGAATGTTTCCCTTTAAAATCAGAAATGAAGCAAAAAAGCTATCCCCATTGATCTTGAACATTATTCTGTGAGTTCCAGCCAAAGCAGTAATATATAAATTTATCAAATAAATGAAAGGTATAAGGATGAGAAAATTAAGTCACAATTTTTATTTTGGCAGAAGGAATGGTGATATAACTTATAAAATGAAAAGCCAAAGGCATGAAAATTCATTAAAAACACCGAGTCCCATAAACTAGTTACAGATAAACATACAAAAAGAGCTTTCCTAAATGTCATTTAAAAGTAGAAAATATAGGGGTGCCTGGGTGGCTCAGTGGGTTAAAGCCTCTGCCTTCAGCTCAGGTCATGATCTCAGAGTCCTGGGATCAAGCCCCACATCGGGCTCTCTGCTCAGCAGGGAGCCTGCTTCCTTCTCTCTCTCTGCCTGCCTCTCTGCCTACTTGTAATCTCTGTCTGTCAAATAAATAAATAAAATCTTAAAAAAAAATTTTTTTTAAGTAGAAAATATAGTAAAAAAAGATCCTATTCACAATATTAGTATATACATACATATATCTTTATGTATGTGTGTATATATTATATAAATAAGAAACGTATGTGACCTCAAGGAAAAATATTATAAAATCATACCTATAAACATTTAAAATGCTTGAATAATGCGAAGCATGCCATATCCTCAGTGAGAGAATAACATGTTTTAAAGATGTCGATTTTTCCCAAATAAAATTATAGGCATAATTTAATTCTAATCATACCTGCCATACTGGATTTTTTTTGAAGCATGACCAAATTATTTATTTTAATGTTTATTGGGGAAAAAAGTAGAAAATTAAAATATTTTAAAGAAAAATAATGAAAAGGCCTACTTTACTAAAAACCAAAACAATAAAAAGCTGTACTAGAGCACCTGGGTGGCTCAGTGGGTTAAGCCTCTGCCTTCAGCTCAGGTCATGATCTCAGGGTCCTGGGATCGAGTCCCACATCGGGCTCTCTGCTCAGTGGGGAGCTTGATTTCCCCTCTCTCCCTGCCTGCCTCTCTGCCTACTTGTGATCTCTGTCAAATAAATAAAATCTTTAAAAAAAAAAAAAGCTGCACTAATTAAAATAGTGCAAGATGAAGAATCACAAAAGCATCAGTGTGATAGTCTGTACACATAAATTCAAATATTCTACTTAAAAACTTTTAAGTGACCACTGGCATTTTTTATTTATTTATTTATTTGACAGACAGAGATCACAAGTAGGCAGAGAGGCAGGCAGAGAGACAGGAGGAAGCAGGCTCCCCGCTGAGCAGAGAGCCCGATGCAGGCCTCGATCCCAGGACGCTGGGATCATGACCTGAGCCGAAGGCAGAGGCTTTAACCCACTGAGCCACCCAGGCGCCCGACCACTGGCATTTTTGTTATAAAGTATTAGAAAGTGAGAGAGAGGGAGTATTGAGTGACTGGCATTAGACAATTGGTAAAAACATGAAAATCTCTTAATTTCTATTCTCACCACAGAACAAAAGTAAATTCACAATAGATTTGGGAGTGAAATACCAATATTAAAGCCATAAAAGTGGCTTTTATAACTAATTTTTCATAGCAATTTAAAGATTTTAAAAAACCTAAACCTACAAGTCACAGAAAATTCATGGTAGGCATGATGGGTAGATTTGATAGCATAAGTAAATGGAAAGTTCTGGTGTCGTTTTAGAAATCGTCACCAAAATGTAAAGACACATTCTTATGGCAGACCAAGGAATAGTGCCTTTATTATAATGTCTTATTATATAAACTGAAAAAGATACATGGAACTCAAGAGCATAGACAACTCACCAAAGAAATGCAGTAAATGCATTGCATGTGAGAAAATGTTGGACCTTACCAATGCAGCATGCAGACTCAACAATAGTGAGAAACCATTTGTTTATCAGCTTAGCAGTGATTTTTTTTTAAGATTTTATTTATTCACTTGACAGACAGAGATCACAAGTAGGCAGAGAGGCAGGCAGAGAGAGAGGAAGGGAAGCAGGCTCCCTGCTGAGCAGAGAGCCCAATGCAGGACTCGATCCCAGGACCCTGAGATCATGACCTGAGCCGAAAACAGAGGCTTTAACCCACTGAGCCACCCAGGCACCCCGAGATTAGCAGTGATTTTTTAAAGACTTTATTTGTCAGAGAGAAAGAGAGAGAGCACAGGCAGACAGAATGGCAGGCAGAGGCAGAGGGAGAAGCAAGCTCCCTGCCGAGCAAGAGCCAGATGTGGGACTCGATCCCAGGGCACTGGGATCGTGACCTGAGTCGAAGGCAGTGGCTTAACCCACTGAGTCACCCAGGCGTCCCAGCAGTGATTTACTTTTAACATTAATAGACAATGTGGGCAAATGTAGGATGACATAGGGAGTTTTATACATTGTCAGTGAGAATGGAAATCTCTATAATAATTTTAGAAAGCACTTTGATAGTACGTATCCTTAAAAGTGTTTTTATACACTGAGCTAATATAAAGCAAATTTTAGGCATGATAAAGTTCATCATAGCATCATTATTAATTGGTAAAAAAGTGGACATGGATGCAAAGCCCAATGATAAGGAACTCTAAACTCTGCTACCTTAAGCACATTTTGAATCATGTATTACACAGCCTGCGAAGATAACACAGTGACCGGGCGGTGGGGGGGGGGGGGGATGCGTGGGGTGTAAGGTTAAATTAAGGAAAAGGCAGTATATAAAAATTTCCATACTCATATGGTTAAAATCTACAAAAATAATGCATAATGAAGATGAGAAGGAAAAATGTCAAGGTCACAGAATTATCAGTATCAGAACCTGAATTAAAACTCAGATATGTCTGACCCCAAATATCTGTGCTTTTTTCATTGTATTCAAATACTACTTCTTAACTTCAGAATATTTATATGGCAAACATAATTAGCAGCAATAGATAACAGCAAATGCAACAACACATGACAGTCAAATGGAATATGGTTTTTGCACAAGAATGAAAACATTGTCCAACCATAGCACAGTGATTCCTACCCTTTATCATAGGAAAGTCAAGTACTAAAACCCATATGATCATTTCAGTAGATGTAGCAAAAGCTTTCAGCAAAGTTTAGTATCCATTCTCAATAAAATCTCTAAAACTCATACCACAAAGATAGTTCTCTCCTAGAGTAAGGCTTTTCCTTTTCAAACTAATACTCATCATGCTTAGTAGAAGCTGACTAGCAAATTAACTGAAGTCAGTGGGTCAGGGTGTGCCAGGTCCAAATAAATCTTAAGTTCCTGTGGCTTCTCAAAAAAGACAAAGGGTGTAGCAAAACCAAGCATGATCAGGAAGAGACAAAAAACGAAGACTGACATTACTCTTGGGAACCTTGAAACCATTATGCTCAGTAAAAGAAGCCAGATGCAAAAGGCCATATAGCGTTGGATTCCATTTATATGAAATGCCCAGAATAGGCAAATTATACAAACAGAAGATGAACAAGGAGAGAATGGGGAGTAAGTGCTGATGGGAACAGGATTGTTTTCAGGGTGAAGAAATGTTCTGCACTTTGATAGTGGTGATCATTGCCCAACTTTGTGAATATACTAAAAACCACTGAATTATACGCTTTGGAAATAATTTGAAAATAAAATTTTAAGGGATCCAAAAAGAAACAAATATATTTGACTGCAAATGTAAAAACTTCTCTTACAAGTCAAAAATTACCATTAACTGAATTTTGAAACCAAGGGAAAACATACATGACAAAATAATAATATTCTTTTTTTTAAATTTATTTATTTGACAGACAGAGATCACAAGTAGGCAGAGAGACAGGCAGAGAGAGGGGGGAAGCAGGCTTCTTGCTGAGCAGAGAGCCCGATGTGGGGCTCGATCCCAGGACTGGGATCATGTCCTGAGCCAAAGGCAGAGGCTTTAACCCACTGAGCCACCCAGGTGCCCCAAAATAATAATATTCTAAAATATTATGATTTAATAGACAGCCATTAGAAAACATTTTCGGGGGGGCGGGATGTGTACAAGCAATTCACTAAAGAAAAAATACAGATAGAAAAGGAGCAGCCCTACTAATTATAAAAGAAATGCAAATTAAAATGATGTACATTTTTGCTTACCAAATTGGCAAAGATTTTAGTAGTGGTGGTGGTATTTGTTTTAGTGATAATAAGCGGTTGGCTATTAAATAAAATCATTTCTTTGAACTTCTCTAGTTGTACACTAGTACAAGCTTTCTCCAAAACAATCAGCAACATGTATTAACAGCTTTAAAAATATGCATACATACTTCTCAGTAATTCCTAGTCTGAGAAGCAATCCTATTAAAAAAAAAAAAATCTGACTTGGGGCACAGATTTTTTTACTTGGATTTTTTGACAAAAAATCTGACTTGGGGCTCAGTCGGTTAAGTGTCTGACTCTTGATTTCAGTTCATGTCATGATCTTAGGGTCTTGGGATCAGGCTCCACACTCAGCAGAGAGTCTGCTTGAGGATCCTCTCCCTCTCCTTCTGTCCCTCCGCCTGCTCACACACAGGTCTCTCTATTTACAAAGAGTTTTAATAACATGAAAAATCATTATGGCATAATGTTCTGTGGAAAATAGTATATGAAATGTGCTTATGGGGGCACCTGACTGGTTCAGTCGATGGAGCATGCCACTCTTGATCTTAGGGTTGCGAGTTCAAGCCTGACCTTGGTCGTGGAGATTATTTAAAAATAAAAACTCTCTAAAAACAACCAAAAAAGTGCTTATAGTGTGTTCTCCGTTGCTTAGAATATGCATATACTGTAAGCGTAGAAAGAGATTTGCCAAACTTTATTAGTAATGATTTTCCCCAAGATGTGGAACATTGGGAAACTTTTTTACCCCTTATCCAAATTTCCTTTTATTTCTGACTTTTTTTTTTTTTTTTTGCTGAAACATGCAGAGAATTTTTATTTATTACGTATGTTACTACTTACATTTATTTAAAAAACAGCGTCACAGATAGAAGTGCAGGCCAGGTGTTAGTCGGGTTCCAGGAGCAACAGCGATGAAATATATTCCCCGGCATGATGGCGACAGTTTCTGAGTTATTTCAAAGAAAATATATTACTTTTATATTCATAAGCATACTTTCATATTCACCAAAAGTAATCTTAAATTCATAAAAATTAATGGAAGTAAAAGCCCCACACTGATGCATAGGTCATCCTTCTGTCTACCCTAATTAATCTGGCGTGTGCATTTGCATCAGTAAATTGAAAAATCTTGCCTCCATATAGTTTTGTTTAAACACTTCCTCAGGATTCTTTAGAGAAGAATTCAGATCAGGGTGATCATTAGGTTAATATAAAGATGGCAACTGCTACCAAAAGGCAATATCCATAAATTTGGAGCTGCGTTTCTACACGGGAGAAAAATATTTGCTGGTGCTCAAATTAAAGGATTTAACAAGTTAATTATTGACACTGGCGATGTATTTTTACAGTATGTCCTTGTGTTTCCTGCCCCAGGTGAATGCATGAGTCTGGCACAAGATTGCAAATTTACCAGCCACATTACATCAGAATTACTTTCTTAATGCTTCCTTAACAACCAACATAGCGACAGCCATCCTTTTTTTTTATAAGGGCTTATACATAATTACTCATGATTTCCTCCTAACTCAGACCTTAAGGCAGTGACAGCAACTTCAGACTTCCATTTCTTTTTTTCCTAATGATCTTACAAAGCAGTCATTCCAGGTAACCTGGGCCCAAAATGTAGACTTGGATGGCACCTGGATAAAATGGAATTGTTTGAAAGGAATGGGAAGCTGCAGACGTGTTGTGAGGGCCGCGCGTCTGCATGTTCCTAGCTGCAGCCACCAGCGGGCAAAGCCACTTAAAGTACCTGCTCTTCCCGGGGAGCGTCGCTGGGCTGTTGGGTTTTGTGAAGGAGGCCACGCTACTTTAAGGAGAGCCACACAGAGCTCGGCTGTTTGGGTGTCTGTAGGAGTTCCAGTACAGACTGCTGTCCTGTCCCGGGGAGGGAGTGATGCCGATCACACCCACCCCTCATAGAATTCTGGTGTGTTCTCTCCACCCTCATGAGTCCCGACCTGTCTAATTACACACCTGATCCTCGCCCTTCTGAATCACTGAGATCCTGCCTTTCATTATGTCCACGGGATCTTTCACCTGGCCGGCAGAGTGCTTCGAGTAGTTTATGCCTCTGCAAGTTCAAGTGCCTCCGATCAGCAAAGGCAATAAAGAGTGTGAACTGACAAACTAGAAAAACCTGAAAGAATGGATTAAGGCGAAGACCACAAAAAAGAAGCAAAAACGAGGTGCATGCATTTCTCAATTATACCACATTCTTCAGAACTGTTGTTGGGACTCTATGAAGTATATAATCAAGGGGGAAATATTTCCAGATTCTTTTTTGCACACCTTATAGTTGGCATGCGGCTTTGTCATATAAAATGTACTTTCTTCTAGGCTGTCTCAAAATGTTGTGAGAGTTGGAAGTTACGTGAATGCCTTGTATCAACCAATAGCTGAATAAATGTTCGAGTCCCTCCCTCTTCTTAGCCCTTCCCCAACCCTTCCTGACAATTCTGCAAAACCCCTTCTTGATCCTAGCAAAACTGAGGCACGAAGAAGCAATGCCTACAAGATCTAGAAGTGACCAGCCAACACCCGAAGTCCAAGGCTAAGGTCCAGAGTACTCAACCACAGCCCTTTCAGACAACAAATCTTAGCTCGAATATGGCTGGCCTTTTCAACCCCAAGTAAGCTTTATAACTCTGGTAGTTTATTATGACAACCTGTGTTTCTGCTGTTTGCAAAAGAAAATGTTCCTAATCACAAAGCAGCCTTGGTTTTCGTGAGAGTCCCACCAAATAACTCTAGGCTATGTTTAAAGGGCAGCCCAAAATGTTCCATAAGTCATAATTGCCACATTGAGAAGACTTCGTGATGAATGGCTTTCAGTTCTCTGAATGCCCGCGTTGTCATCTGGAGGCCTTTGCACAAGTCATTCCCTTTACCTGTGTCACTGTTCTCTACTCCCAGTTTTGACCTAACCCCACCAGGGTAATCACTGTCTCCCACACTCTTCTTTCTATCATTTGTTCTTGGGTTCTCAGATCCTGTTGACTCAACCTCATGGCCTCCACCCCAAGGTCAACTTCACAGGACACAGGGAGACTGAGTTCTGCCCTTTCTCATTTCAATATTCCCTCTAGTCAACAATGCCAATGAATAGAACAGATAAGCAAATGTGGCAATCCAACACACACACACACACACACACACACACACACACACACTGCACAAACCTTTTTACTCCTGTTAAAACCAACCATGATGTTGGTCTTAAGCCACAGCCTGGCTTGCTACATTCAAATTTATGGTAAATCCAGAAATACAGAAATGGAACCTTAGAGTCTCAAGAATATGCTTGTGCTTTAATGGGATTTTCGTAGCAACTTCCTCAGCAGTTCTCACCTTGGCACATGATCTGTGAAAACTGGTCACTCTATTTTTATTTCCTAACAACCTACATGACTCCTCAGAAAAGTTGAGTCTTTGCAAATATGCCAGGATAGAACTGAGAGGGAAAACTGTCTACCTCTGTTCTATGCAAAAAAAGGTGAAAGTTCTTCTATTAAAAGCGTGTTTATTAATCAGGAAAAATTAGGCACACACTGAATATCAGGTGAATATTTGGAATTATTGTTGATTTCATTGGTTGGGTTCATGGTATTTTCATTATTTTCTTAAGGCTTGGTATGTTAGTTAGTCATACTGAAGTATTTACATTATTTATAATGAAATTATATGGCTGTTTGGATAGGCTTTTAAATACTCCAGGAAAAAAAAAAAGTGGGGGTCGGCCAGAACAGAAGAATGTTGCTAACAGCTGAAGCTGAGCAAAGGATACTCGGGGATCATTACACTGTCCTCTCTACCTATGGGTGTGGTTGAAATTTTCCATGACCAAACAATGTGTTTCCATCACATTTATTGGCTGTTAGCTGATAAACCTTGTGTTAGATATCCCTAAGACTTGGGGGAAAGGTATCGCTGCTCAATCCACAAACAGGCAAATGCGTGTTGTCTAGGAAACCCAATTGTGTGAGGTTATAGAACAGTAAAAGGAGTCCCTTCTTAAAAAGCAGATGTAGCTGGTTCATTCTCAAGGTTACATTTCATATTATGTAAGATTAAGTAAGAACTTAATAGCTTTATCCTCTGGGCTCCCCAGCACTTTGTATACATGTATGTATTAAGGCAATTTTCTCATTATATCATGACTAGTTTATGTGTCTGAATCTCCATAATGGCAAGAATTATTTCTTGTACAGTGATAACAGTCATGAAAAGGGGAGGCTCTGAATTCAACAACTCACATTCAAATCCTGGCGCCTTCCCCTTAGGAGCCATATCATCTGGACAAGGTCCTCGACCAAAAACCTCCCTTTCCTCATCTGCATAATGGAAGCAATAATAGGACCTACTCTAATTGCTCTCGTTGTGAGGATGACAAAGTCTCACAAGTAGGTGTTCACACAATTCACTGAACCAGTCCATTTTTCTCAGTTGAGTATGTTTCCTTGTGAGTCCCATTACTACACTAACCATCCATGGGATTGTAACCCAGGCTCTTTTATTTCCTGACCCCACATTCTGTCCAGGCAACCAGGCTAGACTGGAGGAAATAGTACAATACCGAAAACCAAGCTCTTTAGAGGGAAATACAGACAATGTTAGCCCCATAGCCATGTTGCCTATTTTCTAGACGGGCGAATGAAACATGGATATTATGGATTTGATGCCTTGATGGCCCCAGACCTCTTCCACTGAGGAAGGAACAACACTGAGATAAATGCACAGTCATGCACTAGAACTGGAACTGAAGAGCAGTCTAGTCCATCGCCCACTGTTGTGGCTTGCTAGCAAGTTGCCAAGATAATCAGTTTTCCTGTATCCTACCAACCAGTGACCCTGCTACCAACAGAGCACAAGTGACTCTCCTCTACTTGGTTCCTCTGTCTTGGCATTCAGCGTTCTGACCCAGATATTAGAATATGGTCTTAAGGATTAATAAAGTCTTAGCCAGAGTCGACTGACCACATCCCCAGATATAACAGTGTCCAGTTAGACTTTAACATAAACCACAATATTCAGTAGAGTTAGGATGTTTGACATATTTCATTCATCTGAAATATACCATCCCTAAGATGGAAATGCATCTTACAATGGCGTGGCATGATATAATTGGCAGTTTAATGGTATATCTTACCATCATGGTATCTTAGATTTCATAGGAAGCAATCAAATGACATCTTTGGTGCCCAACCCTATATTAATATAATATTTGACACGTGGAAACTTATAGCCTTAGGCGAATTGCTGGCCCAAGGTGCTGAAGGTGTTTTCTGGGTCTGTAGAAAGTCTTTTGAGTCTCTGTGTCCTTTAAACTCTGCTATTGCTAATAGAAAATAAGCATCAAGATAAAGGAAGAACATATGAGTTCTTTGAACCCCTGAACTTTAATTTGAAAAAGATTCTTTCCTAAACATCATTGTTTTCGATTGTATGTGTCATTATGGAATGGTGCTTCAGATTCTGACCCTCCCCCTCAATTATACTGGCTCTCCTAGTAAGTGAGTGAAGACAATGGGAAAAAAGGAGTTGGCTAAATCCAGCTTCTTCCCCCCCAAGATGCCTCATAAAAGAATCATTTCCCTTCACACACGAAAACTACCTTCTCCACCCATCATCAGCCTTGTCATCGAGTTCCCTGGTGAGTCACATAAACACACGCTGGAGGAACTTTCTTTTTGGAAGTCATCTGGATGACACCCCTGCACCCTGACTTCTCCCATTTTCCCATTGCCTATGTGATCACATTTCTCATTTCTCCTGGTGTGCTGACCTTCAGTTTCATATTCCCATCTTCCAGGACATATGCCTTTTTCCAAATCAGCTTCTGCAGGAGCAATCACAACTGGTCAGTCCCCTTGATGGCACAGCTTGCTTCAACATTGTCAAAACACTGTCAAAACCAGAAGGGGAAAGGGCCTTGAAAAAGTTAAGGTCCTCAGGGGCCAGGAACTTTCTTGATTTTCTGATTTTAAAAATGAGACTCAGGGGAGAGGGATTTCCCCAGAGTGACACCATTAGGAATACCATGAGGAACACAACCTTGGCCACTAACACTAGCCTCCAGGGAGTGTATACCTCTTCCCTCAGTTTAGATTGTCTCCAACTTCAATCTCCAGAAGAGCAGGCGAATTGAAACACTGGGCAGCTGTCATCTTCTTTGTCGTCTTTCTGGATTATAATAAAAGGCTATGAGAACATCCTGGATATCATTGTTATAACCCAGAGAGTAGTGGTTTATAGGTGCAGCAATGTGGTTGGGAAATGGGGCTTGGAGGCACACCTGCAAATGACTTTATTTAAGATCAAGGAAGAATGAATTGTCCACATCAAAGAGTGGAGGATGTACAGAAAGGGTCAAAGCATGACCCAAGCTATATCCTTGGCATCCTCCCTCAACTGGGTGATAGGTTCTTCACCTTTGACCCTTTAAATGCCGTCTCCATTTGGGGATCTTCCTGGCTGGATTCATTTCTTACCTATTGTTTACAGTAAAATTATAAGATATTGACATTGACATTGAGTTGGGGATTTATTCTCTTCCCCGTGCTATTGAACATCTTGGCTATGCTCCCTCTTGAGCAAAAGCACACACACAGATCGAGAACTTTAACTCAAACAAAGGTGATAAAATCAAAACTTAACAGACTTAGTGGGGAGAGGTAGGGTTCCTCTTAATCTAGCTATCTGGTCATTTGCTCTCTGTAAAAGTGTGAGGCCTCCGTGCTCAGATCTTCATGTTGTCCTCTCTTAGACGTTTCCCAACACAGTGCAGAGAGGTCCAATCTAAACCTTCCCTTCCCTCTTCTTCCCACTCTCTTTTAACATTTTTTTTTCCTCCAGAAGTCCCACTGCCCTCCAGAAGTCCCAAGATGCTTCAGATGTATTGTGAATTTTCAGTCTCCAGCTTAGCTGTTTTCTCTTCCATCGTTTAAAACTGCTCCAAACAGCAGAAGGGGAGGGTTTTCATTCCCAAGTAGAAAGGGAGGACATGTGGACTACGGGCACAATTTCCTTTGCATTTTCTTTCTCTTTGGATTGCTCCTAACTACCTCAAGTGTTAACTCCCTGCCAGTAGCGCTGACTCAGAAAAAGTGATAAATCAGGTCCAGCCAGCATAAAAGAAGGAATTTAATGTGTGGCGTTAAGCACTGACGCCTCCGCTGAAGGTCCACTGGGTCCACCTTCTTTGTTTTTGGAAGCGCATGAAATCTGGACTTGACAGTGGCCCATGTATGTTGTGTTTCCTATTAAGCATCTATTACTGTCTATAACCTCGGGCTACCTCGGGCTATAACATCTATCTATAACCTCGGGCTCACCCCTCCTAACTGTTCTCAGCTGTTTCTGGAGGGCCTGAGACTGTCTTAAAATTTTCCCAAATATGTAACATCTACCATTCTCTTTTTTTGGCTCTGTTTCCTTAAAAGGAGGCATCTCTGCAATGTACATTATGAAGGTCTTTCTGGAACTTGCCACCATTTCCCTTCCCACCACAAGGTATTCATGCCCCTAAAGTTGACCTGAGTCCATCTGAATGACGTGATACTCTACAAAAGAGGAGAAATGTCTTTTCCCCCACACCCTTTGTAACAACAATCTAGCATAATGATTGCAAGTAGCACTGCTCACATTCCCAACATCCGATGAAGACTGTCTGTGAACTCCAGTTTTTTTTTTTGAGACAGAGTGCCCCAGAGTGGGCCAGAGGAGCCCCCTCTGAGATTCTGCTCCCTAAAACTGCCTCTCTATTTCCAGTTACTCCTAACCAGCTTCCATGGCCTCCCGAATTAGCCAATTAAGTAAAGCCTTGTGTTTTATCTTAAAACCTTCAATTCATGTGGTTTTACATTTTTGAAGGTGGTAATATAATCTCCTAAATGTGTCTGCATTGGTTTTGCTCATGTTTTGTCTTTATCTCTTGGGGAGGAGGTTGGAGGGGAGAAAGGAGGGAAGGCAATTAGGAAAGGGATGGGGGAAAGGAGAGCAAAATGTTTCAATCAAGCACCGAACTGTTTTCCAGTGCCAGTACTGGCTGATTCACTACTAACCCCAGTGCCAAGCGAAGGCTCTTACAAGGTGTTTTTGTCCCAGAATTGTTCATTTAGGCCAGGTGGTAACTGCAGACTGTGTGCCTTTCTACATCATGCCGCACATACAGAATATTGTAGTAGAGTTCTCAAATTAAATCCTGACATGGGTCCCAATGAACGTCATTGAAAAGAATGACAGTGGGAAAGGTCTAGGGAGTTATAAATGATTGAGCTGCTTACCTAATCATCTAACAGCTTCTAGAAAAATTGACACTGAAATCTACCACTTCTTTGTTCCTAAACATACACATGCCATATTGCTTGTATAGAAGCATGGTTTGAGATTTTTTTAAAAGATGGGGAGGGGAGGGAGAAAGGAAGTGAGGTGGGAAGAGAAGAGAAAGAGAAGGTGGTCCGTTTAAAGAGCTATATACTCTGAATCCTCTACTTAAGTTGTTTTGCTTCTGTAATGATATTACGTTATCAAAATCCAAAAAAAGATTTTACCTAAGCAGGCTAAGAAGATGCTCCATTTCAGTTAATTTAAGATCTAGGTTCTATTTAAGTTTTAAATAAATTTAATAAATGTAACACTTAAATAGAACCTCTTCACTAGGTCATTCAGCTGTAGGCCTCAGGAGAGGTGCTCAGTGACTGTTGACTAGGGTCACATAGTAATGCCATGGATTTGTGGAGCACTTAAAAGCCGTCAAAGCCAACTTGCATATATAATCTCATTTGAGCCCTGAAACGACTCAGTGAGGCAGGGAGGCCAAGTCATCTTAGCCCCATTTTACAGATTAGCAGTTCTCAGATTGTTTAGGTTTGGGGCCATCAGAGGTCATGGTACTCTTTGAGGGACAGTGTGAACTACTGTCATTTTAAATTACATAGCAACTAATTGTAGATTCTGGGGCAGGCAATGTCCAGTGATGGGTCAGGCAGAAACCATGTGGGCTTTGGGAGAGAAGGGGATTAGAGCCAGGACTTGGTTTAGGTGAGAGTAGAAGCAGAGTAGAGTGCCCAAGGCAAAAGCAGACTTTTCTATAGAGGAGATTTGAAGGCTTTTTAGAGCCCAAATTCAAGGAGCAAGTTAGCAGGCTAAACTAGACAAAGCAAGAGGATCAGAGTAACAGATGTAATAATGCAGAGAAAGGGGTCAGAAGCCCAGATATTTGGATTATGAACAGGTTTGGAGTCCCTGGGTTCCTGCTGATTTCATGATGGCCAAGTAGGACACTGAAATTAGCCAAAAATTTGGAACCAAAATGCTGAAGTCAGGTCAGGTTGGTCATCTTTTACCCTGATGAGATGGGCTGGACCCATTCTTGGAGACTCTTCTCCAAGACCTAGATGTAGCATAAGAGAGTTTGACCCTTGTCATCCTGCTATATAAACTGATGATAGATGATGTAGGAAAAGATGTTAGGGTGCAAAGCTGATGGCCAAGAAAGAATTTTGAGATGTCTTTGGTGCAAAAAGGTGGTTTTATAAAAGCATGGGGACGGGACCTATGGGCAGAAAAAACTACACTGGGGTCATGAGGAGTGGTTCATTATATACCATCAAGTTGGGAGGGGGTTAGGGATAGCATAAGTCTCTAAGGAATGGAAGCAAGGTTTCCAGGACCTTGAGTGGGCTAGCTATTGTTGGGGAAAGGTCATTGATTTGTGTAATAAAACCTGAGTCATGGGACCCTTCAGGTGTTTATTGGTGAGTCATATGCTTGGGGGATGGTTGCCAACATGTATCTTGGGGGGTAGAGATAGAGGAAGCTTTCAAAGGAATTTTTATATGTTGAAGTATACTTACAGGATCCTGGGGGTAAGCTAAGATTGCCTTCTGCCCTTAGTGAAGTACTAACATCGAGGCAGTTGAGTCCCTAGAGGAATATCATTCTGCCTGTTCCAAGCACTTGTCAGTGGGCTTAGATAGTAAGGAAATTGAATAATTTTTCTTCTACCTTTGTTTCTCACATCAATAGAGACCTCTGGTGCAAAGTGCTCTCATTAGAGCTTGTCCTGCATGGGATCTGGAGAGAGTGGAGGGAAGTTAAGATCACCAATAAGTCAGAGCACATAAACAGTGATCACATTTGGACTCCTCATCCAAGGATAGATGGACCAAAATCAACTCCCCCAGGAATGTGTGGATACCCCTCAGAAGTTACCGTAGAGAAAAATGACAAGGACAGAGTTTCTTGGAGGGTTAGTTATGGGGAGTTGAGTGGGAAAAGGATATGCAACAGTCCATACAATGGGAGAGAATGTTCCCATTTTGACCAGTGGTATTACTACCTCTTCAAAGTATAAGGCTCATAACAGTGGCATTCTCTGACTCTTTTCTGTCCTTTATGTACTTAGAGTATATGCAAATTTGACAAGTATTCATTGAGTGGGTGCCTTGTGTCTATCTGACATGTGAAGAAAACATTGCCTTCTGCTGCATTGCCACTCCTGTAAAATTCCTCCTACTACCACAAATGAACTTCTGTAAATCCCAGTATGCTTTTCTGAATCCAGTGTCCCTGCTCTAGCCTGTAGAGCATTATCATACTAATGGCTTTTCCTAGTCATTTTCCCCACTCAAGAACCCTGAAGTCTCCTTCTTGGTTGCTTATTAACCTCAAAGTTCTCCCCTTGAAGTCCCTCCATAGTCTGACCCCAATTTACTTGTCATCCAACCTTAGCTTTCTCATACATCACCTCCAAACTGCCCTGCATAGGGGAATTCAGTGTTCAAGTGTTTAACTTTCTTACACCTTGAATCTCTGTATGTCACATACTAACACTCTGTTGTCTTTCATGTACAAAACTGTTTTCTATTTATTTTCACCAGCATTGATATTTTCTCAGAACTTTTTTTCAGAGCTAAGAAACGTTTGCAAAGAACAAGTAATCGTATCAGCTTTTATATTTTCATTAAGTGTATAATAAATAAATGTGATTCTGAGGCCAGAGTAAACACACAAGCCACTGAGGGGGGAAATGCTTAACATGCTTTATGAGACAGGACTTCAGTAGGTTATACAGAAAACATCACAAGGCAATGGAGAAGGATTGATTGACATTCAGTAACTTGACTGTAGAGAAATGTATGTGTGTTCTCCTCTCTTCCCATAACAATAAATAGTGAGAGAAAGATTAAAATGTACATGTACACAACAGGGAAGCAGTGTATATAATATTGTATTTGTTGGGAGGTGAGTACATCTTTTATCCTTCATGTTGTTAAAAAGAAGACCGTACACCCAAAATGGCATCCCTTGGGTTAAGGCCCCAAGTTGGTAAACCAAGATTTAATACCTAACCTAACTGCAGTTTCAACCCCCCCACCCCCCGAAATGTAACCTTTAACAGGGCAGTTAGGGATTTTATAGTCAGTACCAGCAAGGCACCTTATCACCTGGGCCCTCTTCATACCCTCAAAGGAGGATAAGGTAATCCACCTACTAAAACCCTTTTGTCCCCAAATGCAGGTTGCTTCACCTATAATAACCCTTCTGTTTATGACTTCCTGGGCCTGCCTTTAAAAACCTTTCACTTTTTGTAACCCATTGGAGTTCCCCTCTACCTGGTAGATGGGATGCTGCCAGAGTCATGAATCATTTAATAAAAGCCAATTAGATCTCCGAATTTACTTGGATGAATGCTGCTTTTTAACAATATATCTTGATTGTCTTAGGTTTTTAGAATGTGTTTTAATTTAAAAGGCTTAATGTAAAAACTGGAATTATTTTTGGTTATTAGGAAAAATATGATAGACATAAAGAACCACAAAATAAGAGTATCTTTTCAATCATATAACCAATGCAAAAATGTCAAAAGACACCATAAATTTGACTGAAAAAATTTAATTTCTGTACGAAAAAAGAAACATCAATCACTAAAACACTTAAAATATAAAGATCCTCTTACCAATTAAAAATTAAACAGACCTAGTAAAAAAAAAACTGGCAAATACTAAATAGTTCCATATTAAAAAATAGAGATGTGTTCAACCATATTAGTAATAGCGGAAGTACAAATTAAAACTAGTAACAAGTCCATGGACTGGTAGTGTTTGCAAGTAGGTATAAGCACTCCAGACAGAAGATTGACATTACACATTAAAATCACTAACAATAGTTATATTCCTAGGAAATCACTCTAAGAAAAATAAGGGTTTCCACAATGGTTTATTAGACACTCATCACAGTGTTGTTTTATGACTGTAAGGTTATAAAAGACTTAATACAAAAAAGGTTAATTAAAATGATAAAGTGGTATGTAGGCAACAATTAAAACTCATGTGGTGTGGGGGTGCCTGGGTCACTCAAGTTGGCTAAGCACCCAACTCTTGATCTCAGCCCAGGTCTTGATCTCACGGTCATGGGTTCAAGTCCTGCATTGGGCTCCACTTAAAAATACAAAACAAAACAAACATATGGTCCGACTACATTAGATAATGGGAAAGTGACCCTGGCATAACACTAAACCTTAAGGAGTAGAACAAATACAAAATCGTGTAATAATGTAATGGCAATTCAGTAAAACTGAATTACATATATTGTGATACTGTGATATATAATAACAAATACTTGCTCTTCTGCCAGTACCCCAAACCCTACAATGACTGTAATAAGGTAGGTAAACGTGCTTTTGGTGTGCTAATAGAGTGAATTTTGGAAAGCCCCAAGGTAACTTAACCTGGGGGCTGGCTGACAAGGAAACCAACCTTGTGGTGGGTGGGTTGGAATTTTCAGCACCACTTCCCTCCCCAAACTCAGGGAGGGGAGAAGGGCTGGAGGTCTACTGGACCACCAGCGGCCAATGATTTAATCAACCGTAACTACATAATGAGCCTCCATAAATACCCCAAAAGGACCAGATTCAGAGAGCTTCCAGGTTGGTGACCAAGCGGACATAATAGGGAGAATGGCAGCCTGGAGATGGCATGGGAGCTCCAAGCCCTTTCTCCATTCCTCGCCCTGTGCGTCTCTTCTGTCTGGCTGTTCCTGAGTTATTTCCTTCTACAAAAAAACTGGTAATCTAGTAAGTGAAATGTTTCTCTGCTCTGTGAGCCACTCAAGCAAATCAAACCCAAGGAGAGGGTCATGGGAACTTCTCAATCATAGCCAGTCAGAGCGCAGGTAAACCACCTGGACTTGTGACTAGGGTCTGAAGGGGCAGGGTCTTTTGGGGACTGAACCCTCCACCTGTTGGATCCGATGCTATCTCTGAGGAGACAGTGTCAGAATTGAGTTGAATTATAGGACACTCTGTTGGTGTCCCCAGAATTGCTTTTTGGTGTGGGGACCCCCCCCCAAACACGCACATATTACATATAAATATGTGTGTGTGTGACATCAAAATACTGTGGTGATAATATAATCTTAGAGATCATGTATCCCAGTTGCTCTTCTACTTTCTAGTTTTCAGTATTTTCAAATGGTTTTCTAGTAAAAGTAATCAGAAATACGTAATTAACTACAGATTTTGTCTGTTAGAGAGATTGTAAGCCTCCCGTGGAAATGGGGGTGACACAGAGCAAATGAAGATTTCCAGAGTGTTGTGGGGGTTTCCGCTTCTCCCAGCGGAGCACCACAGACCGCCCACAGGAGCCGGATGCATGGATTTGCCCCGGGCTGGCAGGATTGGCTCGGTGCCAACAGCTGCCATAATACTAAGAAGCTCACTTTCGTGAACACTTTGCCCTGGCACGGTTTTCCACACTTACACTTTCATTCACTTCCCTGAAGGCACATTGCAGGGGTTGAATGAAGAGTGCGAATGGTCCTTTTCCATCTGAGTCTTTTTCTCCACATGATCCAAGGTGTGTACTCTTCACACGATCCACCGTTGTGACTCTGGCCCCATTACTGTGAGCAAGTGCCAAGGGCCTTTCGAATCCTAGAGCTCCTTCCTGCTCTGTTCCGGAGACTAGCCATTGGCTCAGGGACCTCTCACGGTTTTGCTTCCTGGTAGTCAAGGGATCACTGGAGGTTATAAATTCCCACTTTAGTGCTGAAACTCTAAGCAAATATGGCTGTTTGTTTTGAGTAATGGTTTGGTTTTTTGGTTTTTCCTTTTTTTCTTTTTTTTGGTCTGGTAAAGAACTTAAATCCACACGTTGTAGTCGCCCACCTGATCTCTGGGAAGAATTGTTACATTTCCCGTCAATATCACAAGGCTGATCTTGGGAAGGGCCAGTTTAACCAGTTGTTAAATTATGGGAATATATAATGGCTGGTAAGTACCCTCTGCCCCCAGCCCCACCCTCACGTCCCAACCCCGAGAGGCTGACTCCTCCCCACCGCTAGGACATTCTGGATCTCCCCCAAATCCAGCAACCGAAAATGTTAATACCTGGCAGAGCAGCCCTCATTCCACCCCCTCCCCCTGTCACTGATCAGACGCCCAGCTGTTGTGCAGTCTGAATGATCAGCCTCCAAGTCACTCAGGGTGTTACATATTTTGAATGATACTCCTGCCTCGTTACGGTGTCGAAGACATGCCACCCCAGACCAACATAAATCCATCCCATTGTTTAAAAAAACCTCTAGCGCAGTGGTTCTCGAACTTGAGCTTGCAGCAGAATCACCAGGACTGCGTGTTAAAACCGCCCCACCTCGGCCCTATCCTCAGATTCTAATTCAGTAGGTCCTGAGTGGGGTCTGAGAATCTGCCTTTCTCACCATCTCGGGCAATGCTAATGCTAGTGCTCCTGGTCCTGGGGTCACCGACCGCTCCCTGATAGAATCATAGCTCTGAAGCACTGCTTCTCAAAACCAGTGTGCACAAGAATCCCCTGGGGAGCCTTATAATAGAGATTCTTGTACAGTGATTGCAGGATGGGGCCTGACGTTCTCCCCGTCTGTCAAGCTCCCAGGTGATGCCAGTGTTTATAAATGACCTTGATTAACAAGGTCTTACAGCACAAAAGAGAATTCCCCCTTCTCCTGCACATAAAGTCCTAGCTGTAAATCCTTTATCCTTTTTGTATGCAATTCCCTTTTCACCCTTCTTCTTCCATGTATTATTCTTTTTGTTGTTGTTCCTGTAGCTCCTTTTCTCCCCCTCCCCCACCCCACAAATTCCCAGTTGATGCTGATACTGTTGGTCTGAACAGCGTACTGAGCGACAAGACTCTAGGAGTGGGTCCAGTTCTCTGCCTCTCCCGCAGAGCACTTTAGGGAAGCCCCTCCTTTCCTTCCCGGGCAAAGATCCTTGAGCTACTCCCTCTCAGCGCTCACCCAATAGATAGCTAAACCTCCACAGAGAGGAAGATTTCACCAGGGCTTTTGTGCAGAGAGCACTAAAGTGACTTTTTTCCCTTAGGATAAGACTAATAATGGTCTGAGATTTCTATTGGTTATTTACCTACTTCTGTGGTATTTAACATTCTTGCAGGGGAGGCAGGGTGTGGGGGAGCGGAGGGAGAGAGAGAATCTCAAGCAGGTTCCATCCCCAACACAGAGCCTGATGGGGGGCTCGATCCCATAACCCTGAGATCATGACCTGAGCTGAAATCAAGAGTCAGACGCTTAACCGACTGAGCCACCAGGCACCTCTACTTACCGTTCTGATAGGGCTCTGTCAATTCTGAGGTAAAGTCCAAGCAATATACAAGAATGATTTAGCAATTTATTTTTTATTTTGTAAAAAAAAATTTTTTTCCCTTTCTTCTCTTTTGCCCTTCTTTTCTCCCTTTTCCTCTCATCAGCTTTTTTCCTCTTTCCTTTTCTTCTGCCCACTCTGTTTTTGTCAATTTTTTTCAAGGTTTAGAATTCCCAACCCACTCCCAGGATTCTGCCCCGGATAAACTAAAACACACAGGCACGCACAGCACACACGCACACCCAGGACTTCTCAAAGGGAGACTCCACCCAGATTACATTCAAGGTTCCTGCTCCCAACAATGAGGTCAGAAATGAGTCTAGGAAAATACATGTGAGTGCATGTCAGGGAAACAAAGAAGGCAGTCAAGTGCAAATTCCAGTTAAGAATAAACAGATTTCGGGGCGCCTGGGTGGCTCAGTGGGTTAAAGCCTCTGCCTTCGGCTCGGGTCATCGTCCCAGGGTCCTGGGATCGAGCGCAGCATCAAGCTATCTGCTCAGCGGGGAGCCTGCTTCCCTTTCTCTCTCTCTGCCTGCCTCTCTGCCTACTTGTGATCTCTCTCTCTATCAAATAAATAAATAAAATCTTAAAAAAAAAATAAACAGATTTCTGTGGGCTGTCAACTTGTACTCTGACAGTGTGAGCGAATTCTGAAGAAAAGTCTACAAGTGCTGAAAGGCAGAATTACTGACCCAGCCTTGCTCAACTTCCAGGAACCCCAGAATGTGGCAGCAGTTTTTTGGCACTGCAGCCCGAGGGTTAATTCTGTACTAATTTCTTTACAAATGCAGTGGAGGAAAGTTCTGGAAAAGCTAATCCTACGAGGAAAAGGAAGATAGAAATGATAGATGTGGTCTTAAAGCAGAGAAGAAAGAAATTCACTCCCCAAGTTCAGTTCATCCATTCTAAATGACTTTCTAAGAGACCTGCATATTTTAACTGACCCCACATTCCTCCCTGTGTGACAGTGATAGGTGACCCAGACTTGAATTCTAAATTCTAAATTCTGCCTAAACTTGCAGTATTGTACCTTGGCCATCTCACTTGTAGAGCAGACACGGTCCCCTTAATTAACTGGGTACTTGCAAGGTAACCTAAATAAAGTGATGCTTAGAACCGAGCCCACACATCAAAGCAGTGGTTCCTAATCGGGCGCTTGAAGGATGTACAATATGTATCAACATCTGTCTTTCCTTCTTGGATGAAAAAGAGAGAAAAGGAGAAGGAAATGATAAGATCTTCAATATATGACCAGGAAAAGAAATTCCTGCCTGTGATGGTAGAAACATCAGCATCAAGGGTCTCAAACTCAAATGCCAACAGAAACCAGCCAAGTAGTATACATAAGTAGGGACACCCTAGAGGCAAAGAGAAAGGAATGACATTAGAAAAACTTCTAATGCCTACTGTAGTAGAAGTCAAATAGCTGCATGCCCACAACAGAAAGGACCTTGCCACTCCACCTTGAGTTCTTGAAGTGGTAAAAGATGGCGGGGATAGTGGTTGACTGGAAAGGGTATGGACCCTCCAGAGGGGCGGTCACTGCTCTGCGCCCGACAGTTAGCATGCAATGCAAGACTGCAGGCAATGCTACCAGAGCTTCCGGTCTTTGTCAAGATGAATAAGGGGCTTTGTTTATTCCTAAAATATTTAGTTCGTCAATGTTGACCCACACTATGGTATGGCCAACCTAGCATGCCATCAAAGGCTTGTGGTCAGCTAGGTTTTGTTTCTCTTTTTAGAATTCTGCCATCTCAAAAGGGAACATGTTGAATTTCTGTTTGCTTTCTATTCTCTAAGGCGTTAAGAAAGCCCTCTCTGAAGTATAAACTTGGGAATCCAGAAGGGAATGCATGTCTTTGCTAGCTTGGGCTAGAAATTATACACACTTGACCAGGTTTTTTTTTTTCATATCTCTTCATTCTCACCACACCCTCATGAGGTGGATGTTATCCCCATTTCGCAGATGAGGAAATAAGCAGTAATTCACTCAAGATCTCAGGCAGCACTCAGATTTGAAACCAAGTTATTTTATCCAACTGTAGCACCTGTCATACACCATAAAGTGGAAAATAACATTTGTCTGAATCCAAAAGCTCGTGTTCCTTCCGTGTTCTCCCTGGGCATTGCAGAGCATTAATGAATCTTTTGAGCCTTGGTATATCAGAAATAAGAAATTAAATTCCTTGATCATAATGTTAGATTTTGCTCTATTACGACATACCTTATGTGAGAAATTTTAAAACACCCATGATAATGTTAGTCATAGTGCTTGCAATTTAACTCAGGGGGAGAAATTTCTATAATATTGTATCTGAATACTTTCCAGATAACTATCAGAAATCCCATCTTAATCCAGGTTAAACCAAAAAGGAGTTTACTGTGGAAATGAACATTTCAGACTTAGCTTGAACTTCTGGCCACACTTAATCCTGTGGATCAAGGTATCAATAAAACCGCACCTCTCTTCAATGTCTCCTCACATCTTTGTGGCATATTGGCCTTCAACAAAGGCTGGGTTCCTGTGCGTTTTGTAAGAGCTGCCAGCCAGATTCTTATTAATATCCAGATGAGGAAAGAGAAAGTTTTGCTGACTCTGTCACAGTGCTAGAAATGGCATTCTCTTGCTTTCTTCCTCCTTCTTCATTAACTCTTGACCTAAAGATAAGATTACTGGTTGGATTAAGATAACAAGGGTCTAACCCTGGATTTAGGGTCAGAATAATCCCACACAAACTGCATAGCTTCTATAAAATGGAGGAGGGATAAATTCATCCACAGAAAAGTCAGTGCATTTTGGTAGAAAGTAGTGGAAGCAAGTACTGGGAGGGGACTTCTGATATCTGCTACAAAAGCCAAGTTGGCCTGTGGCCATACAGGAAAATACGCATACTTCATACTTCATCTAATATATACAAAAAAGTAGGGGCGCCTGGGTGGCTCAGTGGGTTAAAGCCTCTGCCTTCGGCTCAGGTCATGATCCCAGGGTCCTGGGATCGAGCCCCGCATCGGGCTTTCTGCTCGGCAGGGAGCCTGCTTCCCCTCCTTCTCTCTCTGCCTGCCTTTCTGCCTGCTTGTGATCTCTGTCTGTCAAATAAATAAATAAAAATCTTTAAAAAAAAAAAAAAAAAAGGGAAAGGCTGGCAACTCCCATACCTGAGAGACCTGACTGGATATATAGAAAGGCCAGAAAGGAAGATTTTGATGTTTTTATGTTATTCTAGAATTCTGCAACTTCTTTCATTTTTCTTGTAATTGCTCTGAAGAAGATAAGGGGAACATTGGTCATGTTTGGGTTATTTCCTAAAGTTAAATTCTGAAAAATGACAAATCACCATGTATAGGATTTGGCAAAATGCTGTTTTTTATATGACCTGCCAGCTAAGAATGGGTTTTGCATTCTTAAAAGATTATGAAAACAAAGACTAGGCAACAGAGTCCAGGTCCAAGTGGTCCAGAAAGCCCGAGTTATCTGGTTCTTTACAGAAAAAGTTTGCCCACCCATGATCCAGTCCATAAAAGTGAAATTTCGTTACCTCCTAAATGATTAGAACAAAATAACAAAGTTCAGAGAATTTATGACTCATAAAACCTAATTGGTAGGAAGCCTACAATTATAGGATTAAGGCTCTCCTATTTTTCTCAATTGTAAAACAATCCCTTCAAACTCCTAACTGAAAATAGTCTTCATCTATTTAATATTAGCTTGCTTGTTTCTCATTTGGTGGTTGCAGGGGGTGGAGAAGGAAGAGGGGTCATGGAAATAGATGGCAGAAGATCAAAAGTAGAGAGGCTGATTATTGAGTCTGCTCACAAGGCCTGCAGTTGGCTGGCTCTTGGCTGACCATACGTTGACTACCTAGTCATAACATAAAAGTGAAATTCACTTCAAGTCTGCCGAAGTTCTGGGTTCTGAGATGTCATGTTTAATGATGTCATAGAGAAGTTACCCTTCTATTCCAGCTAGGATCCTTTCATGACAGACTGCTACAGTGAGCCAACTGAACCAACAGGCAGGTTTTGTCAGCAATTCCCAGGAAATCATGGTTCAGATTATTAAAGACATGGCAAGTATTTATATGGCTTCACTGATATTTTAAAAGAGACAACCTTGAGAACAGATTTGATAAACCTTAAGAATGATTTCCTCTATTAGTGTTCCTTCACTGCTCTGTAGAAAGGGGAGATTTTTTTTTTAAGTCTTGCTCTCTTTTTTCTTGCTCGAGGGATGGCTCTATCTAGAGAGTAGCCAAGCAACAAATCGATCGGAAGGGTTTTGTTCTTCTCTGATTCTCATTTCTTCCTCTGACTCTAGCTGAATCCAGGCCAGCTCCTAACACATCCTGTCCTGTACCTGATCCCACTGATTCCACCTTAGCTGCACCTGCAACAATCTATGAAAATAAAAGTCTGTATATTTCTCTTATTCTAGAAAATAGAAACCTCAGATGTGCCTATGGAATAGGGTAAGAAAAATGACAGCCAACAGTGTCAACAATTCCTTAGGTGGTATTTTATAAAGCCACTTTCTATCCACTGTCCAGTTTTACTGACACAAAAAATCAAAATCTATGGATAGGCCAGGGAGAGTTCTTTCTTTATAAAGAAGAAATGTAAGAGTGGTTAAGGTTCTACACCATTTAGGAGGGAAGTGGGCCTTGGAACCCAGACATTCTGGTGCCAGGCCCTGTTACAGGAGGCATGGGCCTGGAGGGAAGTGGGGAGGTAAAGGGCTTTGGGCCTGCTATCCATCAGTACCCTCTGACTTATACTTTTGACATTTTCCCCAAATGCAGCTATATATAAGGTCACAAAAGTGAGGCTAACAGGTTTGAAAGAAGGCATTGCCATGTAGATTTGCTGTAAGAAAATGTTTTAAAATAACACACATTTGCATGTGATGCTTCTTTTTTTTTTATTTTCTGGGAATCTTACAGAATAACCCAGGGTCTCACTAGCCCTGTGAGATGCCCTCTCTGTCTCCTCCTCAGAGACCTCACCTGAGGGCCTATTGTCCCCCTCATATCTGTATCCAAATGTCCCCTTCTATTCGAGGTGAACCTTGGCCACCTGGACTATAGCTCATTTCCTTCCTTTTGGCATTATCTTTCTCCTTTTTTCTTTATTAACAATGATTACTAGCATAGAGCGTATTTTACTTATTGATCTTACCATCAGCTTCTGCCTCTAAACATAAGCTCCGGGGGCACCTGGGAGGCTCAGATTGTTAAGCGCCTGCCTTCAGCTCACGTCATGATCAGGGTCCTGGGATCAAGCCCCCCATTGAGCCCCCAGTCGGGCTCCCTGCTCAGTGAGGAGCCTGCTTCTTTCTCTCCCTCTGCTTGTGCTCTCTGGCTCTCTCTATCTCTCTGTCAAATAAATAAATGAAATCTTAAACAAAAAATAAAACTCCTAAAATAAATAAATAAATAAGCTCCATGGAGGCAGGGAAATGTTTTCTGTTTTTTTGTTTTGTTTTGTTTTGTTTTGTTTTTGCACAAGCTGTATCCCAGCAGTGTGTCCATTACTTGGCATAGCATCAGTCTTAATAGGTACTTGTCGAGTCAGTGTGTATCCTATGGGGGTATTCCCTTCAGAGGACTTAGCCAAGTCAAATTCATGGATCCAGCTAGGCCAGTTTACACCTTAGCATCTGCTGAGAAGTGAGGGTGTTGAGGGCTTGTGAGGATGACACCTACTGAATAATTTCAGAAGCAAGTAAGAAGTGGAAGCTTGGCCTAGCTCTTTTTTTTTTTTTTAAGATTTTATTTATTTATTTGACAGACAGAGATCACAAGCAGGCAGAGAGGCAGGCAGAGAGAGAGGAGGAAGCAGGCTCCCCGCCGAGCAGAGAGCTCGATGTGGGGCTCGATCCCAGGACCCTGAGATCATGACCCGAGCCGAAGGCAGCGGCTTAACCCACTGAGCCACCCAGGCGCCCCTTGGCCTAGCTCTTTAAAGAGTTAAGTAACCCCCCATCCTAGAGGAATATGGGTAAAGAAAGAGAGCATATCTTCCTTCAGTCATCTGTTTCATCTGCTTGAAACTGAATCAAATGGCAACATAATTGTCAAGATTCCCCTATTACAGAGCAGTATGCCGTTTGTATGGAATTAACCCCATTCCTAATTCCAGTGATAGGCCCTGCTTGACTTGATCCGTTCCCCATCTTAATGACCGGTCCAGGGATGAGTATGTGATAGAATTCGGGCCAGTGAGAGGGAGAGAGAACCCCATGACTAGAAAGAACTCAGGAGATGATTTCGTGTACTGCTTAGGGAAAGGGATTGTGGATTAGGCTGCTTAGGTTAGTAGTCCCAAGCAGCTGGTTGACTGGAAGAAAGTTAATAACCTTTTGTTTTATTCTATCTGCAAAATGGAGATAAAACTAATGCCCATTCCAGAGGATGATAGTAAACATTAAGGAAGAGGACACCAGGTGCAGAGTAAATTAGCTACTATTGTCATTGCTATTCCAGTGAGAAAAAAGTAAAAGAAAAATAAATAATATACAAAACACTGTATATTAGCAAATCATTTATCAACTAAACAAATCATTCATCAACTCTATGAGTACTTGCCAGGTGCCTGGCCAGAGGCCAAGGAAGTTATGATAAAAACGGCCTGAGGTTCTAGAAAGGGAAACCTTTCCTTAAATGATCTGGACAGCTGATGGAAAAATCACTGCAGATTCTCAGGGAGAAGAATGTCAAATCTTTGAATGTATGGTTTGACTACAGCTTTGCTTTGCTCCCAAAGCAAAACAAAATGAAAACAAGAAATGGATTCAAGGTGTTAGACTTCTTTTTCTTCTTTTAAATTTCACTATTAATGCCTGTTCGGGTCCTTGTTAAAAAAGTCAAATGTAGATGTCCACCACTACCTTCCACCCCTTATCTTTCATTGGTCAGTCTTATTTCTCCCCAGAGGTGACCTACCATTAAGAACCCCCACTTGGTAAATACAGTCCTAATCAATTTTTGCAGATTTATGAGTCACTTATTTATACTTAGAAAGTTAAATGTATGTGACCACAGGGACTTCTAGGAAAAGCGTGTCTCCTGGAGAATGATAGGGTGGGGTACCTCGTTAAGGTTCGCAAGAACTGAAGTGTTATTACCTGCAAGTTGTGTGAAATGCAGTGATTATGCATATTTCATTTGTGCTCTGGTCTCAGGATGAATTAAAAACATTTTTGAAAGCTGCCGGAAGCAGACTTGTAGTGGTTGAGTTCTCAGCAAAATGGTGTGGTCCTTGCCAAAAGATTTGTCCTCTTGTTCATGTAAGTATCACCTGTATATATTTCCCAGTTTTTGAAGGAATCTTAAATCCCCTAATAATTTTCTCAATCTTAAAAAGTTTGCACTTATAAGCCATATGGAATCACAGTTTTTTGAAGCTTCCTGATTATCCGTATGATAACATACCAAGATCTAATAAGATCATAAGTATACACACTAGAAGATTAATACTATTTATCTATGGCTAATTCTGCAAGCAGCATCCAGATGAGCAAAAGGGTACAGTGGTACAAATGAATGGGTTATTCATAATAATGACATTTTGCCAAAGTTCCAGAGTTCAGAACTTCTAAATAATGGAAAAGTTTATGAAAAAAATATGATACTCGTTTTTAACTATAATATAAAGGAATAGATTTTTCCCATCCTTCAACCTATTATCAGAACTTATGTCTTACATATTCTTTCATGTCTTTTCTACTTTATAAACTATTTTAGTAAAATATTCTAGTTAGTTATAATCATATAATTTTATTTGGGTCTTTTTTCCATGTACGCATTCTTTCGCCTTTTTATAGGGTCTCCAGATTATAACTTTAATGTCTATACAGTATTTCATCTGGTTAATTTCCTTATTGCTCCATTTAAAAGTTTTCAACATTTTATTTATTTTTGGTGTCACACGCCACAGAAAGAACTTCAGGGCATTTTCATTTCTCCTTATCTTGGAGAAGTTTCACTCTTATGGTCAATTTTGTGAAATATTTCTTCAAATTTAAAGAAGTTTTGATTTCTCTACACGACTGAATATACTATGGTTTCTTTTCAGCAAAGTTTCTAACATTTCAATTTGAACTGGGGTTTTTTTTTTGAAATTTAAATTTCTTTTTGTTTCCCTGATCTTTTTTTTTTTTTAATGTTCATTTTGCCAGCATATAGTACATCATACGTTTTGTTGTTGTGTCTTGAATCTACCTGAATTCATTCTAACCACAGTCACAACCTTTGACATTGATTTATATCCAAGTACAGAAATTGGCTACATGACATCCCAACATCCATTCTGTACCTAAAAATTATTGGACTATCCAGAGGAAACATTTTATTATCTCATGGACCCCTTTATTCTGACACTCAAAACTTGAAGAAAGAAAATGTTCAGTGTTCGGCTTTCAGAGTATAAATATACTCACATGCCACACAGTCAAAGCTGATCAAATTCCAACAGCCAACATGTGACATTTCCAGACAGTACAATGAATGTGAAGGCTTAGTAACTCTTCTCTTCATACCTTGCCCTAAGGGCAGTAACAGTTCTGCCACAGTTTTGTCCAGGCTCCTGTAGCTCTTCCAATACCCATTCCTACTTTTATAGACCTAGTTAGCCCTTTGGAGATAAACTACCCAAGTGATCCTAATTTGAATGTGCCATCTGTTGTTTCCTGGTGGAATCCAGATTAATGCAAATATAGTTTTAAAATAAATTTTGGCAAATTCATACTGAAAGACTGTCCAGATGTTAAAAAGAATCAAGTAGGGGCGCCTGGGTGGCTCAGTTGGTTAAGCCTCTGCCTTCAGCTCAGGTCATGATCCCAGGATCCTGGGATCGAGGCCCGCATCGGGCTCTCTGCTCGGCGGGGAGCCTGCGTCCCCCTCTCTCTCTGCCTGCCTTTCTGCCTACTTGTGATCTCTGTCTGTCAAATAAATAAATAAAATCTTAAAAAAATAAAAAAGAATCAAGTAGACCCATATGGAATAGTGACATTGTCTCCAAGACAATGTAGTATTAAGTGATAAGAGTACAGTATATAAAAATGTATCTAGGATGGTCCCATTTATGTAAAACAGACACATACATGTACGTGTGTATATATATATAAACACACACATATAATATGTAGAGAAAAGGGAAACAGATGTATATCAAAGAAGTTTTTTTTTTCAGCAAAAGTGTATTAATTTTGGATTCCTTTATCTTTCTTGTAAGGTTTGAAATTTTGCATGATAATTATTCAAGTACCATGTGCATAATTTTTTTAAACTTCTAGTACGTAAGGGGGTGGAGAGAGGGCTTTACTACTCTAGGTTACTTTACTAGTCAGAGATCAAAGCAGGCAACAGAAACCAAATTAAACAGAAAAGAATTTTAATACAAGGAACTAATTGCTTTTAAAATTATTGAAAGATTAGATTAATAGGTTCCATGAATGATTCTCTCAAAACACAACATACCCCCCTTTGAGGATCCTAACTTGGCCATAATCAGAAGTGAGAGGGGATGGGAGGCCACTCCCCTTCCCTGGAAGGAGAAAACAAAATGACAATAGAGTATCAGTTGGAAATTAGAATCAGAATCATGAGGCTCCTACTGTCACAAGTGCCTCTGGACTTCCAGGAAGCTGATGTCTGGGCACCAGTGCCTGAGTCTGGTTTCTGCTGCTGCCTCCAGCAAAAACCACTTCCATTACCCACAGTCTTGCTTTCCAGCAGGAACATCCAAAGACAAGAAGAAAGTAGCTACTGTCTCACTTCCACCTTCCATGTCTCTCCTGCATGTATCTCATGGGAAAAATCAATCTGCATCCAGAACTCTAGCTGCGAGGGAGCCCAAGGAATCTCTACCTCTTTTCCTTTCCAGGTTCTACAGGAAGGTGGAATGGAAGTTAGCCAGTTAAACTTCTGTGAATGACAAGACAGTCAATATTTTCAAGTTTGCAGGCCCTGTGGTCTCTGTGGTAACTACTCAGCTTCACTGTTGTAATGCAGAAGCATCCAGTGGCAATTCACAAAAGAACAGACAAATCGTGTTCTGATATGATTTAATTTACAAGACCATGTGGAGACCTGGCTTTGTTCTATGGGGTGCAGTTTGCTGACCCTGGGTGAAGAGGATCATCCTGAAAAGAGCATTTTCAGGAGAAAGGAGAAGTTATATATTTGTTGAGAAATTTCTTGGTATGATCATGGAAAAACAAATAAATAGTCTGTGAGGTATACTTACAGTGTACATGGAGGCATGGTGACAAATGAACTTCAAACAGAAAGGACCTTCTGTTATAATTTAATGAGTTGCTATAGACAGTCAAAACAGAAGAATTTTAAAAAGGGTTCTGCCGTGGTCAAATGGAGAGTGTAGAGAATATTTTTAGCCGTGCTATACACAAATGGATGAGAAAGACTGAAGGTAGGTAACCCAAGGTGACAACAGTCTCAATGATAGGTTTTCCAAAACTAGGGCAGTGGTTTTGGAGAAATAAGAGAAGATCAAATTCAGGAGACATTTTAGAGCTAAGATCAACGGAATAGGTAACCAAATAGTAGCAGACTACGTACGAGGAAGAACAGAGTAGAAGGAAGAGTGGGTGGGGGTGGGGATGGGGTCATAAGTGGATGGAATGGGATAATGAAGGAAGGCAGTGTCCATAGGGGAACACAGCCTAGCAAAGAACCCATATCTGTCCCATGTATACATACTACTTGATGCAAAAATGGCAACTTCCATAACCCTGTCCATTTCCTGATAGGCTCTGAAAACTTCATAAATACAGTTAGATGTCCACATAGGTCAAATTCATTCCCATGACTCCTACTGGGGAACATCCATATATCTTCAAACTTTGAAGTACAAATCAATTACCCAAGAGTTCATAGGCAATCCCATTTTCTTATAAGGCACAGAGATGCTGCTGACCAAAATCAGCTTCTCTTCTGTCTGAAAAATACTCTGTTATCTGAGAGTTTTTCCCCATTTTCACAACCTTGATGGGCCACCAAAGAAAGAACTCCCACTTCGGTCACAACCTCCAGACAACAGCTGGAGAGAATCCCTACAACAGAAGAGTTTCCATTGTCTCTGGATACCTCATACCATCAGAGAGAGGTCCCATTTGAAATAGGTCACTGGAAATGCCTGAGATATGATGTTAAAGCAGACAAATCCAGGTCTTTGTTTTTTTTTGTTTTGTTTTGTTTTGTTTTTTTTTTTTAAAGATTTTGTTTATTTATTTGAGAGAGAGAGATCACAAGTAGGCAGAGAGGCAGGCAGAGAGAGAGGAAGGGAAGCAGGCTCCCTGCTGAGCAGAGAGCCCGATGCGGGACTCGATCCCACGACCCTGAGATCATGACCTGAGCCGAAGGCAGCGGCTTAACCCACTGAGCCACCCAGGCGCCCCAAAGCAGACAAATCCAGATGCTATTAAGTGTCCTTGAAGTATGAACACAGCTGTCTGAAAAGAAAAAAAAAAAAACACAAGGCGTGACATTTACAGGCTGCCACTGCATCCACTATTCCGAAACCCATTATCAAAACCTTTGTCACCACTGCTGCCAAAGATGCTTTCAGAACAAACCAGAAGCAGAAGAGAGCTGCGGCTTTCCTCTGTCCCTTCACCCTGCAGAGTAAATCTGGACCCACATGTCATGATTTCTTCGCTTCCTTTCCAAGCTTTGAATCTCTGATCTCCAGTATGGTTCTTTAGACTCTGATTCTGCCAGGGATCTTGACTTGACCTTGGTATCATCTCATATTTGACTCTCGTGCTTTAAGTTCCAGGCAATAGTGAAATGCCAGAGTGATGCTCAGCTCTCTTGAACCGTCTTTTTGTTCATGGTTTGTTTTTGCCAAGGGAAAAGTGTGTAATTCTCATGTGTGATTTAGTATTAATGCTAAGCTAATAGGGAATTTTTTTTTCCTTTATTTTCAAGGCAATGTCTCTGCAGTACCGAAATGTAATGTTTGCTAATGTGGATGTGGATGATTCTCAGGTAAGAATCTTGGATCTTTCCATGGGGATACATAAAATCCAAATGCAGTGTCTTTGAAAGTCCTATCTCCGTGATCTCATTGATTATATAGTCAATTTTAAGTCGAGTAGAATTTCGTAATTTTTTTTCTGTTAATTGGTAGTAAACTTCCTCATGATGTTCTTATATGTCTTGTATTAATTTTAAAGTATGTGAGAAAGTATGTGACTCTCTTGCTGCCCCCTCCTCTCCCATACTGTGACAGACTTCCCAACATTTTTTCTCCACTTGCTCTCAGCTCTGCCCCAGAATCCTGCTGAGCAGAATTGCTCTACACAGACAATACTAGTTGGGTGGTATTGCTTTCAAGGTGAAAAGTGGTTTTCACCCTTATAGTAAATTATTAATCAATTACTAAAACTTTACTCGATACATTACAGACATTTTAATTAATATACCTTGCTTTCCTCTTGCTATATCTTGTGCTTTTTGTGGGTTTTTTAAACATCACAGGAATTCCAAGAAATCCTTCCTTCATTTCCCTCCTTAGATTCTTCTTTCCTCACCCTCCACCCCAAAATAATCAGCCTCATGTCCACAGTCAAAATGTGCCTTACTGGGGAGCACCTGGGTGGCTCAGTGGGTTAAAGCCTCTGCCTTCGGCTCAGGTCATGATCTCAGGGTCCTGGGATCGAACACCACATCGGGCTCTCTGCTCAGCGAGGAGCCTGCTTCCCCCCTCTCTCTCTCTGCCTGCCTCTCTGCCTACTTGTGATCTCCATCTGTCAAATAAAAAAATAAAATCTTTAAAATAAAAAAATGTGCCTTATTGGTATACACAAAGTATCTGAAAAATTATTCTTCCTAATATTTGTCCATTTATAACTCAGAAAAAAACAGTAACAAGTGATTGTTGGACATACTGGATTAAATCTGAGCTTTAGAATAACAAAAAATCTGTTATGCACCCATCCTTTTCTTTAATAGTCTTGTGACTTCTTATCACTTATAAACTTCATTTTCTTCATCTGTAAAACAGGGCAAATAAAATTTAACAATATAAAATGAGATGAAATGCATAAGATATATGACATAGTTCCAGAACGCAATAGAAGTTCCATTTCTCCATTTCCTTCAAACTTCATCAAAGTGTTACAGTGTTTAATTGCCCTTGAAGGTGAATCATATATTGTGCGTTCAGAATACACCCAGGATCATTATCTCTTTGTCCTTTCTTATATTCACAGAGTTGTGCAACCATCACTGTCATCAATTCTAGAACATTTCACCACTCCAAAAAACAAAACAAAACAAAAAACACTTTGGAGGTTCTAGTGGTCACCTCCAGTTCCTTCTCTCCCAACTCTGGGCAACCATAAGTCTATATTCTGTTAGATTTGCTTATTCTGAACATGTCATATAAATGAAATCATCGAACAGGTGGTCATTTATGACAAGCTTCTTTCACTTAGCATGAGTTTTCAGGTTCCTCTATATTCTAGCATGTTATCAACATTTTATTCCTTTTCGTTGCTGAACAGTATTCCATCGTATGGCTACACCACCTTTTATTTAGCCATTCAGCTATTGATGGACTTTTGGATTGTTTGCAACTTTTGACTTCTATGAGTAATGATAGTATAACATGTATGTCTATATTTGCATTTCTCTTGAGTACCTATCTAGGAGTGGAATTTTTGCCATATATTGTAACTCTATGTTTGACTTTTTGAGAAACTGGCTAAACATTTTCTAAAGCAGCTACGCCATTTTATATTTCCACCAGCAGTGTGTGAGGGCTCTCCATGTTTCTCCACATCCTCCCTAACACATGTTATTGTCTGCCTTTTTGATTATAGCTCTTTCCCTTTTCAGGTGAAACAAAATGCACAGTTTTCTTTAACAGTAATTTATTTATTAGTTGTCATTGCTGTGATCATGAAAATTGTAATTTAACATGTGTGGGTCCGTGTGTGTGTGTGTATGATAGGTGGCAGGGGAGGGATTCACCCCATAAAATGATATGTATATTAGAGAGAGAAGTCCAGTTCTGTTGATCCTTTCTTTTGACTTTTGAACAAGATAAACAAAAATGCGTTTGAAAGCAGATTGTAATGGATTATAACAATTGCAATTCTGACATATTTTCTTGACTTTGGATTCATCTTTCACAAACACAGGCAGTGAAGGGGGGAGTAAGGCCTAAAAGAAAGAGACATATAAACCCTAACTGAAACTGCGAGACCAGTATTAACACCCCATGTCTTAAGTGTGCTTTGTAAAGGTACCTCTGCTCTTCCTTAGCTTTTTTTTTTGCAATGTGCTGTCTCCATATTGGGTTCAACTGGGGTCCCTCTGCAATCTTTCATAAGTTATTTTAAATAGAGTTCATTTAGTCCTTTGGCATCTGTTCTATTTTGGCCTCCATTTCTCAGCCCTCTCCCAGAGCCCTGAGAGGAGAAAGCTCAGGAATTCGGAGAGCAACCATTTTCTATGGTAGCATTCCTAGAAGCTTTGACATTCCTTAGCAAGAGAATCTACCAAGTCTTAGCTGTCCCTGGTCTTTCAGACATGCCTCCTGAGAAGTCACAAAGTTCTGGACTCGGTGTAGAGTGAGGATACCAAAATTGTGACTTCATGCCTTTTCTTTCCTTTCCCAGGACTTGGCCCAAATTTATCATATCAAAGCTATACCCACATTTCAGATGTTCAAGAAGGCCCAGAAGGTATGTTTCCATGGTAACTGGCAGAGTTGAATTATAGAATCATCAGAATCTAAAAAAAGGCCTGGGGTATCCAGGATAGATGAAACAACTGCATTTATTTTTAATATTTACCAATGGAATTCTTAGATTCTGAACTTTCCATATTGGCAAGGAGTACAAAAAATGCATGAATTGTAATAAATATTCTCTTTCAGACCGTCTGAGATATCCAAATCCGTAAGAAATATCTCATGATTGTCCCTATCTTATCCTTTTTGATGGGACAGAACCATCAAAAAGAAACTTACAGAAAACGACATGATGAAATTCTCACACAAATGTATACAAATTGTTGGCAATACTTGGGGAAATATTAATCAAAGACAATCACAAGGCAGAAGAGCCTAGTAGTTAAGCATGTGGGCTCTGGATATAGGTTTCCGTGGTTCAAATACCTGATCTACCACTTCGTAGCACTTCACTTAAAAGCCTCTTTGATCTTAATTTCCTTATCTGTAGAAACAAAGATCATTAAGTTTCTCCCCTCAAAGGGTGTTGAGAGAATTAAATGAATTAATATGACTCAAGTTTGTAGACCCTTCCTGACATGCATAAGTACTGAGCACATTATGGTAGTTGTTATCACAAAGATATTAATGAAATAAAATGTCTGAAATATTTCACGTGTGATGAAAATAGTAATTCCACATATGGCTGGGAGCATTGACAATTGTACATACCTTATGAAAAGTAGCTTTGCAACATGCTTAAGAGGAACAAACTGTTGACTCCCTTTCACACAATTATCCATCCTTGGAAACCTTTGCTACGGAAATACCTCAAGGAAAAATAAGTCCCTAAGTGTATAGTAATTGTAGCATTACTTCTAACAAAATACAAAAGCAAGCTCAATGTCTTTTGTAGTAGACCTGCTAAGTGATTTGTGTTACATCTACTGTATGAAAGTGTGTGCGATTAAAAGTGTTAGGAAGAACATATGTAAAGCAAAAATATTCAGGCTTAAACTTTGGGGAAGATTTGTGTTACAACATAAAAAGTGAAAGCAGTTGGTAGGCTAGCTATGGAATTTCATTTTTAGCTTCTATTTGTTGGGTATTTGCTATAACATAATTGGTGCAATAGATATAAATAATTCTTCAAAAAGAATTAACACTACCTATTCCCTCTCTTGAGTGTTTACTTGAAAATTGAAACTACTAGCCTACGTATCCCCAACTCCCTGTCCCCCATAGATCAGATTGTTTCTGTGCCATTTTTTACCTTCCTCTCTTCCATCTCAGAAATGAAAATGCTTCCTTCTTTTGAAATGGATTTCATCCATCATACCTTGATTGCATTCCCTCCCTTGTGCTCTAGGCCTCAATCAATCAGCTACCTTCTTTTAGACCTGGTGTTTGGACACTCGTTTTTGCTACCGACTGCCATTCTTCATTCTCTATCAAGAGTTCTTTGATTTTCCTCCAGGGAACCTTGCCCTTTCCCATTCTTGATCCATGTGCTTCCTTAGGGCTCCATCTCCAGGCCTAGACCTGTGAGTGAACTCCATCCCCATCAAGAATAGCCGCTTGACTCCAGTCAAGCCAATCCAAGCCAAACCAGAGCTAATTGTAAGACTTGGCTTAAGTAGCTAAGTAAAAGCTTTCTCTTTCAATTTCACTGGATTTGAACTTGGGGAGATGTGAGGCTGATGGTATACAACTAGCTTGCCACCACAGGGATCTTGAAAAAGAAGCCACCATATATCAAAAGAGCAAATTCAGACCAGAAACACCAGTGGCATTGTTTTGAGTTTTATGCCAGTTAGCTGATGGAAAAGAAAATTAACTGAATTGATGACACTATGCATTAAGCTGACCTCTCCCTCTATTTTAATTCCAGAGTTAGCCAGCCTCTGATTATAACATGGATACCCATGTCCCAAGAAATGTTCTTGAGAATTGAGGGGTCTCATTGAATATTACTAACTTAGCATCTTGGTTGTGGAGTTCTTTAAAAAACAACAACTTGAAATCATTCATGTCATAATATACAAATAAGTCTACTTCTAAACTTTGTATGTATAATCCTATCTCCAGAAAGAGTCATACTTGGGTCAATTTAGATATCATTTGAAAACCTGCAGAGAAGATTGGTAATGCTGGCTTCCATTTGATAAGGAATAACAATCTGTGCAAAAGACAACAGCAGAAAAAATATGGAGACAGAAATCCTAAAGATATGGTATTACAAATCCCTTTACCTCTTTGACTCAATCCCCAGCATTTCATATCTGAGATCCGTATAGGGCTTCTGGAGGGTCCCCCACCTCTTCCATTGCATCCAGAGCTGTAGTCAAAACCTGAGACCTCTGAAATGCTCCCAGGTTCTATCCTGTAATGGTCTGTACAGGAAAATCACTGGAACCAGAGAAAATTGAGCATAACTGTGCAAAAGGACCAGTCTATGTGAATTTCCCTCCTCTCTCAATAGAACTGACTAGGAAAGCTACCAATGACATTCATTGTTCTCCTTGGAGTGGAAAAGGATTAAGTTTATTTCTTTGAGACCACTTCCATCTCTCTTTCATCTGGGACAGTGCAACTAAAAATTGACTTAGGAAAGCAGTTAAATAGCATTTATCTAGTATTAAAAAAAAAAAAAAGCTTAGAATCCAGTTTCTATTAAGGGATGTTATAAGAAAGGTACTCACATTTCTGGTAAAACGTCTGGCAAAGAGCTACGACCCATTATGCCTTTTAAAATGTACATTGTATAAAAAGCCCTGCGATAATTCCTCATAGAACAGAGTTAGGAAAATGTTTGCTGCCCTCAAAAATACGATCCATTCCCTTGCATTAGATCAGATGGTTTAGGGAATCCCCTGGGTTTCTCTTTTTCGATTGCTGCCAATAATCTCAAGATTACTTCCTTTACTCAAATACAGTAGCCTCCCCCTTATCTGCAGTTTCCTGGCATTCCCTAATTGCCATCTCCATACTGAATCATACTCGAATGGTGTTGTCGCTTTATCTTGCCCTTGATTCTAGCTCATTTCAACTATTTTCAAGATACATAAAATATAAACAAATAAAACTTGAAAAAACTGAAGCAGATAAAGCTACAGAACAATGACTTAGGGTCTCAGTAGATAAGAGGCATTAGGTGTTGCTGGAAGTTTCCAGGCAGATTTGGATGGCCCCCTAGCAGGGATGCACTATAAACAAGAGTTGTAATTATTTCACAGTGTTGGGGCAAAAGACAGTGAAAGCAAATTCTAGGTAATAAATAAGGTAGGGTTGTTTCTTCCTGCTGTATTCCTTTGTGTTTTCACCAGGGATCCACATCCTGTTCCAGTAAGATTAACTATTGTTTAAAAAAAAAACAAAACTGCAGTGTCTTTCAGAGGGGCCATCCAAAACCTTGGCTGATTTTTTTTAAACCAGAATATTATAGTGTATTCTATGATAAGTAGAAAAATACATAAACTGCAATGTGCATATGATACTAGTTATTCATTGAGCCTCTAAAGCCCATCAGGAGATCCCCTGGGTTAATAACATTGATTCCAGACCAACATTGACATATCAGTGGAATAGCAGAAAGGAAGAGTAACAAAGATTTAGCAACTCTTAGCCAACTGCTTAAACATGGGCCAACATCAGAAATTTGTTCCATCTTTCATTTTTTGATATGAGAATAAATGGCTTCTCGAAGCACTTTAATCTACTCATAAGAGCCATAGGATATAGGAGCATAGATGCTAATAAGTGAGCCGTTTACAAATGAATAATTCGGAAGAACTGAGAGCTCCTATGCTCACATCGAGTCAGGGGAAGTTCCTGTCCCTGTGCCTGTGAACAGCAGGGCTCCTGCTCAGGTCATAGAAGTCATTTCAGTGAGCTCCCTCCTTCAAGTAGGTATAAAGATGAAAAGGATCCCCAAGGGGCAGCACCATGGGGTGCCCAGGAGATGACAGGATTGGTTTCTTCAAGAGCCAGGCAGGGACAATAAGTGAGATCATAGAAAGTGAGGAGGATGGTGGTCCTTGGAGAATCACCTCCCAAATGCTCACTGTTCAAGTTCATAAAAAATAGTACTTGACTGCCCAAAAGAATGTCTGTGGCTAGTTTTTGCTGTCTCTGGAGTCAGGCACCTGTGGGTTGAACCCCAGGTCTGCCTTTTATTATTGTGTGACCTTGGGAATATGCCTTCACCACCTTGAATTCAGTTTCCCTCTCTTTGAAATGGGGACTATATCATGTATCTTTGAACTGTTGTCATGAAAATTTGTGATAATGTATATAAATGCTTTAGCACTAGACTTGGTACATATTATAAAATAAGGTTATTGCTAGAGCCCCAGAATCTGTCTGTGCCCCTGTCTCCTTGAAAATCTATGAATAAGTAGAAATTTGGAAGCAGTGGTTAGGAGAGACCTCTAAAACTTTGAATGACGACGATATCCATTTAAGCTAAGTCTTCTTAGCATTTAAGTGTTTTCAGCTCAGGGATATTCAACCTGTTAAGGATGTTGTTGTGACTCAGAGGGTTTCTACCTGAGGGAAAATAAAAGCACTCTCCCATAGTGTCTAGGGGTTATATGCCAGCCCCATAAGCAGCTGATACATCAGCAGAGATTAATTGACTGGGAGGGGCAAGAACTAAGTGAGATAGAGGGAAAGAAAGAGGGAGGAGCAGCAAGCATTTATCACCATTTAGCACCACTGCTAAAGATACTGCTCTAGGTATTTGCAATTCATACACAGTAATTACTTGTACTCCTCTTGTCTCCAGGGCAGGGATTAGAGTGAGGCAGGTGATTGCAGGTATAGCGTGGAAACCTGTCTTTATTTGAATTTTTGATATTTTGTTCATGATGGATTTTTTGCATTAATGTTTGACTTTTAAAATATTTATTAAAATATTATTTATCTTAGTTACTGAGTTCTGGGAACCTCTTAAATTTTACATCCTCCTCCTAGCCCTGCCCTCGAAATTTTAAATCATTGAAATGTAGGAGTACTTCATTCTGTGATCGGCCAGAAGGATTTACAAGACTCAATAGCAGGTTATACTTATAGCTAAGATTTATTACAACAGAAAATATAGAGCAAAAATATCAGGAAAAAGATATGCATTGGTAGAGTCCAGAAAGGTCCAGCACAAGCTTCTGATGTTCTTCCTTGGCTGGGGACACATAGGAGTGCTCTCTTTCTCTTTAGTAGTGAACTTCAAGGACATCTGTGGACTGTTTCTGCCTAGGGATGCTCTTTTGACATTCAGGGTCTGAGGCCTTTATGTGGGGACTGGCCATGTAGACACATCTTGCTCAGCAACCATTGCTACACAACCACCTATGACAATGGAGACTAGGACCCCAACAATAAAACCAGGTGCACGTCATCAATATTAATGTTTATGCCAAGCAAGCCAGCGTGGCATGGTCCATCACTCCAGATATATATAACAAAATCATCAATTATTGACACAAAGAATACTTTGGTGGGGGGAGGGTACATAGTCTCTGGGGCATTGATGAAGGATCAATCATGGTTCCCTTGGAGACAAGCAAGAGATAAGGAACTAGACCTGCTGTGTTAATTCTTCTCACACAGAGTCATGTAGAAAATCAAAATATCACCTTTATTGTAAGTTGTAGTAACACTAAATTGTGCTAATTACAGAACATAGCTTAGGCTCATGTCAACAGACTTTCTCCTGTTCCCTTGAAGCCTAGACTTTGAGATGGCCCATCTAAGAGAGAATCTTGGACTACGGAGGAGAAACTTACCCACCTAGGTGGAGGAGATGGTGCTGCTTTTCAGAACTGTCATGCTCCAAAAGTGAGGACACAGGGTGATAATAGCCTTTTAGACCTACGTGAGGCCTGCTTCAGAGGTGCTTTCTAGAAAAGGAAGGACAGTGGGAGGAGAGCAGACCTGTCCCTTGGGCAGAACACCCCCAGAAAGGGAGAGGATAATCATGAACTCATTCCTTTATCTAGGCTCAACTGATATATTCACCTCAAGCTGGGGATAAGTCAGTGAAGGGATTTCCCAGTATTGGACAGTTGAGCAGATCTTCCAGTGGGAACATGAGAACAGGAGTATAGGTCATTGAAGAGAATGGCTCCAAAACCATTATTATCCCCATGAACAAATTTTCATCCTATACTTCTGGTAACAGGCAGAATGACATCTCTTACGGCCAGAGTCCAAAATCACTTTTCATGATTCTCAGTGTGGCTTAGGATAAATTCCCACAACATTAGACTCATGACCCTTTCTCCCTTCAACAGAAAACCACACTGTACTGAGAGAGGAGTTCTCAGGCAGCTTCACGTGTGTGCTCAACACCTTCAACTGATGGCAGTAGGCTAAGGCTTGGCAAACTGTGGCCCCAGGGTCAAATCCACCAGCTTTTGGAAATAAAGTTTTACTGGAACGCAGTCATGTCCATTTGTTTAAATATTGTCTTTGACTACTATCACACTGTATGTAGTAGAGCTGAGGAGTTTCAACACACAGGATATGGCCTGCAAAGCCTAAAACAGGTATCGGGCCCTTTCCAAAAAAAGTTTGTCAACCTCCAACATAGAAAGAGAAAAACAGTATTTATGCCACTCGTGCTTAAGAAACAGGTATGCAGCCAGAGTTTCTAAGCCAGCTATAAGAAAATGAAACCAAATTAGTGTTTTCCTGAAATCTCACTGTTGGAACAAATTGAGAAGAAGGCTAGTGTGTGTTCGAAAAAAAGAGATAATAGATTGCTTTCATATGCTTTCATCTTGAATCCAAATGTATATAAATTCAAGCTGTTCGAAACAGACTGTTTCTAAGAGGCCCTGCCTTCTTGGTTTGACTTTGCTGAACTCTAAAGACCACAACTGAGCTGCTTGCCTTTGCAAAGCCTGCCCTACATCAGCCTTGTGATGTCCAAGGGGGAAGTGTGCAAACACCTGCACTGTGATGAGGTTGATTCAGGGCAAAGCATGGGTCTGGTGGAATCAGAGAAAGAAGCAAAGATGGGATCAAAAAGTAATTAACACCATCCAGCTCTCAGCAGATGGAGGTGCTTTTCACCATTCTCTTGCTAGACATATTCCTCCCATCTCATTAATAAGATTTAATGCCTTAGCAAGCCCTTTGTAAGGAAGAAAGGGAACATCATACTATTACAGCTAATGAAATTATATTTTATGTATGAACATTGCTACAGCCTTCTCCCAAAAAATGCCTTGTGTTGGTTGGTGGTTTGGGCTCTTTTGTTTGTGTTGTTACTGTTGCTTTGAGGATTCTGTTGTTGTTTTTAACTCAGTAAAGAAGTCTGGAAAATTGGCAAGCTTTCAGTCAGCTGGTCCAAACCTAACTTCAGTATTCACTTGACCACATTGCCTATCAAATGTCCAAAGTATTTTATTATAATTATTCTATGAATACATCATTAAACTCCTTAATTGGTGCTCTCAGAAGTCCATTTGTTAGGAAGGGACCCTTGTCTTTGGATCTTTTGCATTTTCTCAGTAATAGTAATATACTTTTTATAGGTGATTGAATGCCTTTGGGGGGAAAAAAATGCCTCTTGTTGGACCTGGGTGATGAGTCAATCGCGGGTAGGGAGTCACTTTTTTACTCTCTTTCTGTGTGTGTGTGTATTTGAAAATGTTCATAATAAGGGGTGCCTGGTTGGCTCAGTTGGTGGAATGTGTGACTCTTGATCTCAGGGTTGTGAGTTAGAGCCCCACATTGGGCATTGAGATTACTTAAAAATAAAATCTTTTAAAAAAAGAAGTTCATAATGAAAGATGCCCATTTTTCATAATGGGCATCGTTGGTTCTGAAATGCATGGAGAGCCCCACCCCCTGCCCCGCACCATATCCCACTGGGCTTCATAAACTGGAGCTTGTCATTTTCATTAGCAGTCATGGGTGTGGGGTTGGGGTGAGGTGACAGCAGTGCTTATAAAGTGAAGGCATTGAGGAGAGAGAAGTGGAGCATGCCTTTGAGAGACACGGCCCAACATTCAGATCAAAATGAGAAAACATTGTAAGCAGAAATTACATGCTAGTTTCCTTGTATGTGTATCTCTTCAAAAGAAAGCTACTTATTCCATAAACTCTTACCACCGAGCTGCTCCTCATTCACTAACTACACATATGAAGCTCCTGTGTATAAAGCCCCATGCTAGACAGGGAAACACCTCACATTTGCTTTTGGCAAACTGGACAAAGAAGAAAATAGGTAACACCTGGTCTCTGAAATGTAACACTACCCAGAGTCTTGGACTTGTACTTCAGTGACCAGAAATCAGCTTAGCTTAGCTCACATCAGACCTAAAACCATTAACAGAGCACCCACTCTGTATAAGGTTCCTAGCTAGATGCTAGAAGTATGGAGGGAAAACATGAGGCGGAGTCCCCATCTTTGGTCAGCAGCAGGAGATGACGTAACAGAATCAACTCTTGAGTAGTGGAATGCCCCAGTTCTAGGAGATCACAGAGACTTCATGAGTTAAATCTTGAAGGATGGTTAAAACTAACAGGTGAGAAAGAAGGGAAGAAAGGGGAGTTACAAAATAGTGTGGGTATGTATCAGGAATTTTTCTATGACAATACATTAGTACAAAGTTATCACTAGAATGTGAACTCCAGAGGGGACTTTTGTCTGTCATGTTTACAATGTCTGGCTCAGAGTGGACGCTTATTAAAGATTTGTTAAATTAGATAAGTAAGTGGATCCAATTGTAATGAATTGCTAGAGGTCAGAGTTTCAGTGAGGTAGATAGGACAGTGAGGTAGATTCAGTTTCAGTGAAGTAGATAGAACAAAATCAAGGAATCCCTGTAGGACTTTGGATTTTATGGTCGTGAAGAAACATTGAAGAATTTTACAAAGACTAGATTTGTGGTTTTGAACTTCAAGGGGGAAGGGAACTAAGGGACATAAGACTGGAGACAGACAAATCATACGCTGTTGCTAAAGTAAGTTCAAGGGAAAGTTCATGAGATAAAATCCATGGAATTTGGTGACAAATTTAATGTCCCCTAAAGCTACCAGAATGGCTAACATAAAAAAGAATGGACAATACCAGGTGTTGTCAAGCATATGGAACACCCAGAACATTCATCCTCTGCTGGGGGAATAGAAATTGATCAAATCACTTCGGAAAACTGTTGGCCAAATCCCGTCATTCAGGTGGCCAAACCCTGCCTATGTTCCTGCCAGGGGTTCTTGTCTTGTGACCTGCCCTGGGCTCAGAAGATTTCAAAACTCCCTTCATGCTTATAGACGCCATCCACCTGCCACCTGACTCTTAGAAATGAAACATTTTGTAGATCCTTTCTGACCCCTTCCTCCCCGCCAGCCAATGCCACGAGAACTATTTATAGAGGAAATGGGTACAAACCAGGCAACTCAGATAAATCATGAAATTCTGCACCCACACTTAGGTAACCCTATTTTCGAGACTCAAAAGAGCATTTTGCTGTAATGGAAGTGGATTCATGAACAAGCCGGTAAGTGAAAATGGGATCAAGATGGAGTCACAAGTCTGGGGTACACTGGGGTATACTTTCAAGAAATAGAATGAACCATGATGCTCACAGGCAGCACCCAGATAGAATGTTGCTGCCTGGGGAAGCAGAATCATTAGAAGCAGGGATGGTTTCTTCTCTGCTAGACACGGAGCATTGAAGTTGTTCTAGAACTTTCCAAACCCTGTCCCAAAGTCCTAACTCCATTTCTGGCGCTGAAACCTCCCTCACTGGAAACTCAAATCTTCAGCTAATCCTGTCCTCAGTTAACCCACATTCTGCCTTCTCCACAAGCACATTATACTATTGGTACTAACGTGATAATGCATGGTAAGGGTCTTAAATTTCCATATTTCATCAAATCTAAGTTGCACATTGACAGATGCACCATTATATTATATACCACTGAAAAGTGTTCCAAATAAAATATACCATCCACTATGAGATGTATCCTGAGACAGAGATGTGACAATTTGAAAAGAATATGCGCTTCTTAGAATCAGTTGTTTATAATACTATGACCTGTGCAAAGGTCAGGGCATGGGAAATTACAACTCATTTGATTTCAAGAAATCGTGTATGAATTAACAAGTCCTTAAGACCAATGTATAAAGGCTCTGAAAGGTTTCGGTGATTGTGTTTTCTCATTTCTAACACACTATACGTTTTAGAGCTCAGTTTAGAAGACTACTGTGAAGAATTATATAAATCTGACAAAACATTAGCATAAATGATTTTTGAAAAGGTGCCAAGTAATTGAAACATCATGAGTTTAATGTGTTAAATGTGTATTTATATTTTAAGTATCTTTCGGACAACAGAAATGAGTAGAGGATAATTTAACAGGAGCAAAACTCAAAGCTTTAACATCTTTGCAAATATTTAAACCAATACATATTTCCCCTTGTGTATTTGTGAACAGATTTTTGAATTTTGTGGAGCTGATGCTCAAAAATTGGAAGCGAAGATTCGAGAACTAATGTAAGCCGATCTCCAAGATAAAATACATTTGCAACATTTTAAAAGGCGGCAGCTAATGTGTTTGTGTTTTTATTCACGGCAAATATTGTTCATGCCCCATTCATTGGTCTTTCTCCTGACGCTCTACCGGTTGAATTCCACCTTTTTGCAATCTCACTGCAAAATTGCTTAAAGCTCTTGTGGTATCACTCCCATTCTCTAACTTAGCCTTTCTTCTTTCTGTGCAATGTTTTTCTTAGGCAATGTTTTTATGACCTCCACAACAGGCCCTGCATAGCTAAGTGATACCGTGCCATGAAGAAGGCTTTCCAGAGATTGCCAAAGATGGAATTCTTCACAGTGATCAAGAAACAAATGAGTGCCCTCTTTCCCTAGTGTACTGCAAACACATAGAAGCCAGTGCTAATTGACCCATCGCTTGTGGTACAGAATTCTTCTCTGATGCATCCGTTTGTATTAGAATGGTGTCATTTTTCTCTCTTTTATAAATTTTAAAAGAAATCCACATGTACACACAAAAGCTGGAAAGTCCTTTTACCATCTATAATGTTTTTGTTATTATTGTTAACTGAGACAGCTCAGACATTTTAAGGCCCCAGAGAAGACAGCTGCTTCTCACACCAACCATTCCCACGTGGGGTTGCCATCAGAGGAACACTGGGGTTCTGAAGTCATAGAATGGAGCCAGCTTTCCCTAGCTACTGATGACTAAGATTTTGACAGAATCTTACTATTCTTTGGAACATAGAGTAGCAGAAGCCAACAGATGCCAGCTTAAGAGAAAAGGACAGTTTTAATCATTCAGTAAATATTTATTGAGCACCTACTCTGTGCCAACCACTGTTAGAGGCATGCAGAATAACACTTGGTTCATAGAATCCAAAGACAGAAAGATAGCCAGCTTTTGCATGCAGTCAGAAACAGGAAGAGGAGAAAGATGGGGAGCCCAGGGTTCTTCTGTGTACTTCTGTGCTCTTCTTCTCTTATTTCATCTGAATCATCTCTCTGTCACTGTAGCTCATTCTTGTTCATTGCCTGCTCCCCATTCCAGAATGTAACCTCCTGGTGAAATGGTGACTGGAGAAGTGTTATGGAAATTGTAGGTCTCAAAATCAAAGAGACTGAGACATGAGGAATATAAGAGCATTTTGGCTCCAAAAAAGCTTTGTCCCTTTTTCATAGAGATCTTAAGTATGATTAGTGATGCTTTGCTTCTTTCTAGCCCAAAGCCCCACCACCAGGGTTGGGGGCCATTGGGGGAACAGATGGAACTTTCATGGGGTGAGGAGGGTGTGTACTGTGCCCATAGGGTCCAACTGCTTATCTGCCTGGAACCGAAATCAAGCCTGCCCTCACCACAGGGTCAAGGATGGAATGTTCTAGGGCCCCTAATCTTTAAATCTTTGGGTCTAGATGTTCTAAGTACATGAGGCAGAAAAGAAGCAGAGGTGCTCCTCTCTGCACCAAAAAACAAGATCCGGGGGAGGGGGGGCTGATCCTGTCTCTGCTCCCCCATTCCCAGACATGCCATTCTGCCAAGCCCAGGGGATCTCTGAGTGAGGCTGAGACAGAGATGTGAGGACAGGAGCTTGGAGCTAGCTGACTCTGGAGGGCCAGGCTGCTGGTAGGACAAAGGAGATGGTGAGAAAGCTGTTGGCCAGGCCCTGGGACCAGACCAGCACTGACACTAGAATGAGTGAGTGAATATGCCTACCGCCTTAACTAAGGCCTTCACCTATCCCCAGAGCACAGGCCGCTGTGGGGAAGATGGCTGGGAAATCATTACGTAGCTGGGGACAGTGGCAGGATCAGGTTCTCTGCATGAAGGGGTGATATGTGCAAGTTCGATAAATGAAAGTCAAGAAACAACCTGACACCAAAGCCAACTCACACTAGTCACTGAACTCTGGAAGGAGCGGCCTGGAAAATGTCTGCAGAGAAGAGGACAGGGTGGGAAGGAGTTCCACGCCCAGATGTGGATGCCACATCCCAGCAGCCTTTGTGTGTAGCGTCTGTGTACGTGTTGGAGCTGATGTTTTGTTTCCTTCGTTGTTACTCCAGGTCTGCCATCCATTTTAACAGTAAAACAGGACGCACCACTGTCCCTGGTATCCCTGGACACCAGTCTCCCTCCCACTTTCAGCAGCCAAGTTCCCAGGGCGACTTCTCTTGCCTAGGATTAGAAGAGTCCAAGCTTATATAATGTCCTTTCTATTTTGATAGGAAAAGAGAATGAGAAGTCACTTAATTTTTACCTTGTGGTTTAATGCTGAGTTGCTCATTTTTACCAATGCAGCACTTGCTTCTCAAGCGCTCGCATATTTTCTGAGGCATGATCCAATCATGGTTCCTAAAATGCAATTTATGGGTCAGCATTCTCTTAAAACAAGAAATAGCAGAGAGCACGTACTGTCACAATGATAGGTCTCATTTCCTGAACGGTGTTCAGTTTGATGTACGTTTATACTAGGGTCACAATGTAAAATATGATTCTCAAAAGTAGGTTCTGGTGAGTCACAACTGAAAGCCATTGCCTGAGGGTTTCCCCTGTGTTGGGGATGACCTGGGACTGGGGTTTGCAAAGGGAGGTCCTGGGATCAGGAACATCCCCGGGGCGTTTGTTCAAAATGCACATTCTGACACATACACAGAGCCCACAGCCTGGGTTGGAAGCTGGGTGGAGGATCCCGAGAGGAATCCAGAATGTTCTGGTCTATACTCACATTGAGCACCTCTGTTAAAGTACATCAAAGGACTGATTGCAATCATCAGTGAGGCGTTGGAACCAAAGAGGACAGGGCAGAAATAAGTTGCAATTCTTGAACAGTGCGGCTCAAGAAGCCCACACACAATTTCATTTCATTCTCACAGTATTACTGTTCTCCATTTCTAGATGGGAAGTTCAGGAAGATGAAGTTCTTTGCCCAGGATCACACTGCTAGTAATGGGGTGAGCCCAGATGGGAACCCAGGGTTGCTAGACAAAATTAAAAGGAAGATGAACTAATAAAAGATTCTCTCAGAGCAGATAAAATCTGCTGCTCTGGTCAGTCCTTATTTTGATAGCATACAGGCCCCTGTACCCTGATCCAGAAAATGGATTTCAGAGAAATCTCCATAAATTAATAGAGTCCTCTCTCCCAGAATGTTCCTGAAAGTCACCAGTCAGCTGTAGATGTGTCACGGGTACTCACTATTTTAAAAATCTTGAGCCGTTCTTTTTTTGAGTTTTTAAGGGCAACTATTTGGGATTTTCATGTTGGTTTCCTCTTAAAAAGAAGCATTCATTTGACTGTTCCTCATAGTCAGGGCTTTTAAGAAAGGAACATGTGACCAGATGAAAATGAGAGTTCAGAGAAGAGGAGCCAGAGAAAGAGTTTTAGCAATTTACTGGAATCCTGTAGAGCCACTGACCTCCCAGGCATTCCTTCTTCATTCTCCCAAAAAGATGGAGCTTTTCCCGAGAAAATTCCTTAATGCTGAAAAGGTCCAGTGGGAGCTTGCCACCAGGTAAGAAGGCAACCTCAGCCTTAGCCCTAAAATTTCCAAGCTTTGGTCATTCACATGTCACTTTTATTATCTACTTTATCTATTTATTTCTTGTATAGGAATGAACTTATTTTGCAATGAAATTTTTATCATCAGAACTGAAATGAGAGATGAATACTATTCTCCGAAGTGGAAGAAAACTTTCATAAACAATATCCTGAAAACAACTGATTTTTGTGGCTTGTCAAAGATTCAAAGCCTGAATGCTCTGCCCCCACCCCTTCCTTTTCTCTCCCTTTCCTACTTCTCTCTTCCACCCTCTCTTCCAACAAAAAGAACAACTACTAGAAAGGTGTTAAAGATAGAACAGCACCAGGCACCTGGTTGGCTCAGTCAGTAGAGCAAGTGACTCTCTGTGTCATGAGTTTGAGCCCCATGTTGGGGTAAAGTTTACTTAAAAAAATAAAATAAAATAAAATAACACCAAGTGAAGACTTTCATCTTGAATAATAAAAAATGATTGAAAGACAACAAAAAAGGAACCAAGAGGAGATATATGGGAACTCTGTATTTTCTGCTCAATGTCTCTTAACCTCCAAACTGTTCGTTAAAAGTCTGTTAATTTTAATATATGTTTTTGTTAAAGATTTTATTTATTTATTTGACAGAGAGAGACAGCAAGAGAGGGAACACAAGCAGGGGCAGTGGGAGAAGCAGCCTCCCACTGAGAAGGGAGCCCAATGTGGGGCTCGATCCCAGCACCCTGAGATCATGACCTGAGCTATAAAGGCAGATGCTTAATGACTGAGCCACCCAGGCACCCCTAGTCTATTGTAAAATAGAATTAAATAAATGTAAAAATAAAATTAAGTTTTAAACTGAAAAAAAAGATTAGCATTTACCCCATGTGATCCAAGATTATTTAATGCTGCATTCCCCATACTATGCCAAGTCATCAGAAATTATTACCTAAAATTGCCTCTCACAGTAACATTGGCCCATGGCCCACATTTTGTAACAAAATGCTTCCTAATCAAAGCCTGATTGTATGAAAAAATAAAAAGTATTTGGTTGGGTGGTTTCCTACTGATGGCAGAGTGAGGTCTGAATCCTTCACTTTCCTGCCGAAGCCCTTCATGATCTACCCCCATATTCATCTCTGCCCTTCTCCCGTTGACCGCACACTCCAGGCATTGTATCAAACTCTGTGTGCTCCCTCCTTCCTCTGGAATTTCCTTCCCCTCAACTTTGCCTGTCAAATCTTATTCCAGATCACCCTGCAAAGGCACCGTTCCTTTGGCCCACACAGTCATATGAAGCCTCCGTTGGCTGTCCTTCTCTTGTGTGCCTACAGAGCTGCGTGTGCACAACCATTAGAACCGCCATCTTTTTGTTGGGTGTGGTGGATTTTTATGTCTGCCCAGGGTTACCAGCTAAAATACATGGCACCTAGTTAAAGTGTATTACCCAGATAAACAGGACAATAGTGTAATCATGTTCCATGCAATATTTAACAGGGTATCCTGTATTTCTTATTTGCTCAATCTCGCAACTCTCTGTCTGTGTTCAATGAGACTCAGCTCCCTAAGGACAAAGGCTATAGTTTTCCATCCTTGCACGTGCAGTCCTGAGGACATCACTAGGCATTTAGTAGAGGCTTCGTAACTACTGGAAGGATGACTGCTACCCAGACACACACAGGAAACCCTAAGATTTCAGCTAAGATCAGGAATACATTTCTATTTCCACCTAGAAATGCAGGTTTGGAAGGAGGAAAGACAATGGGCTCACACTGAATTCATAATCTATAAACTAGACCTGTCAGAAGGAGCAAAAGGTGTCTGCATGATTCTCTATCTTGTCTTTAACACATATAATAACAAGTCACACACGGCATGGCTTCTATATACTTTACAAGTCTATAATCAGCTCCCACACAAATCACATTTGGAGGGTGAGAAGTTAGAGGACAGAATCCAAAACCAGGCAAACTAAAGAGGAGCTGCAGGCAAGAACAAATGCACTCTATAGTGGGGCCAGTTCTGTCTCGATTAATCAGGCTGGCAATTAATCACCACGCTTTGCCCTAAAGCTTTCCTGTGGGGGCCAGTGTGCAGGGATGGAAGGATCACCGGCTCTGAAAGTCAGGCGGACTTGGGTTTACAGTTATGACTCCAGCATTGCCAAGCTACAAGCCTCTCTGGGGCTCAGTTTTCTCATCAGTAAATTGGGTTCTAATAGAACTTCCTAAAGATCAGTGTGAGTATTAAGAGGAACAATGCCCACGACGTGTTTTGTATGGTACCTATCCACAGCAAGTATTCAAGGGTGTTACTGACGGTGGTAGGGATGATTATGCTTTTCCTTCTACTGTTGCAGCCAGATTACCCTCTCTTTGAACCTGTGAACATATTCTTTATTTAGTTTTAATTTTTGACTTCGTTTTTATTCCCCAAGGGGCTCTAGTAAAATGTGCAATAAAGCATAGTCATCTTCTAGACTTCCAAAGAGACTGAAGCCTTGGAAATGTTTGGTGATTCGGTGCCTTTCATCAAGCTGATGACATTCAGCCACAGTTGGTTGGGTAAGACCAGAAATTAACCTTTGGGGGTGATTGGTGGACTGCACACGATCTTTCATAAATTACCGATAGACTAAATCTGGGCAGATAAGAAACACTAGCCACTTCCTCCTTAAAATAGGAAAGAACCGTTTTGGCATAGAAACTGTTCTCCCCACATTTTTCACCAAGATGTTCTATTTCACTTAATCACAGGCACCAACCTTGGGGAACATCTCCATGAGGCATATCTCCATGAGGGGGTGCTTGCCCTTCTTATCACCTGCTCAGAGAAAGAGCTCAGAATGATTGCGAATGTACTCTCAGCAAATGGATACTCATCAGATAGAAACCACTCCCTAGTCTTCATCCTTATTTGTTTCTAGCTGAATTTAACTGCAGTCATTATTAAACTTCTATTTCTTTCTCTTTTTTAAGATTTTATTTATTTATTTGACAGACAGAGATCACAAGTAGGCAGAGAGAGCGGAGGAAGCAGGCTCCCTGCTAAGCAGACAGCGGGGCTCGATCCCAGGACCCTGGGATCATGACCTGAGCCAAAAGCAGAGGCTTTAACCCAGAGCCACCCAGGTGCCCCTAAACTTCTATTTCTGTATTAAAATATCTTCACTTAAATCTAGCAAAGTCTTTGTTGGCTCCTGCTTTTATGATCATATCACCTCCCTGATCCCACTCCCACCACCAAGTCTTCTTGGAGCTCTGTGGCTTTAGACAATTTACCTGGTATGTAATTTTTTCATCTGTACAATGAGAAAGTTGGAACTCTAAGCTCCCTTACGGCTCTGTATCCTTAGGACCCAATCCCTCTCTGCCTTATTACATCTCTTTTAATTGAGCCAGTAATGTCCCCCATGCTAAGTGTCAGTCTAAGAAAGACTACATTCGTCCAAGTATTTTTTTTTTCTCATCATTTTCACGTTCATTTCTAGGTCAGCTCAAATGTGTACAAACGTATTCAGGTAAAAAGGTTCCAAAGATGGAGGTTTTAGCTCTAATTAACCAGAAAGTCCACTGAGCACTCCTTTACAAGGCTTGGGGGTCAAAAGTCCCTGACACCTAGAAAACATTCATGATTGTTGGTTGTGTCATTGCTGCTAGTGTTGTTACCCCTGCAACGGGGAAAATTAATATATTGGAATTAGCCCATCCTTGGGCTAATAATCCTTGATTGAGCCTGTGAATGCCATCCATCTGGCCACTCTTTTTTGCAAAAAAAGCCAAGACACAGGGAGAGAGAAAGAATTAGCTAAGGCTAGCGGCATGGATTGGTCTATGTGCCAAAAAAAAGAGAGAGCAGAGCTAGATTTTCTCAACTTTTCTGTTTCTTTATTCACTCACCCCAGGTTGGGAGTTTGTATCTGGAGCCTGTCCCTGTTGAATAATTTAAAGGACCCCAGAGCCTTGAATTACACCAATAGTTATTCATTTTCTCATGGTAAACAGTATCTTCCGCCAGTGGTCTTTAAAATGCAAATATACCCAGGTTGTAACATAAAATTGCTAAGTAACACTTTTTTTTTAAAAAATTTAAGTTCTTTGGGGGAAAAGGAAAGAAAGAAACATCCTGAGAACAGTTCAAAGTTAGAGATAAGGCAGACGGAGAGTGGAGGTGATCTGGGTAGAGAAAAGGATGCTAGCAGGGGAGACAAGATTCTAGAAAGGTGGGGCAGGGGACAGAATGCACACTTCCACCTGCTTTGTGCTTTCATCTCTGGGCTAACCACCACCCATCCACCTCCTGCCCCTCCCGGGATGTTAAGAGTCTGGGAATTCCTTCTGGGAGCCAGATTGGCCACAAGCAGATCCGAGTGGCTCGGTGCCTGTGGTAGTTGTGACTTGTGACAGCATCCCCTTGCCTTGTCCTCCAGAGACCTGGGAGATACAGCCCTAGGCTACTTGGTGGTGAGTCTACTCTAAGGATATTATTGAGGACGTTGAAAATCACACCATGACAAGATAATGAGTATTCTTCTCGAGATGGGCTAGTTTCTACTTTGTGGGCATTGTGAACCTTGAAGCTGAGCGGGATTCTTCTAGTGGGTGCTGTAATGTCCCTCAGATCACCTACCCCAAGTGGAGGTCCCCAACGCTCAGTTGTGACTATTGGCTGATAATGGCTCCCAGCTCCCTTGCTTCTTCCGAGGATTACCTTTGGCTGATAGGAGCCTCTTGCCCAAGAAGTTAGGACCCCTCTAAAAGCAGCCCATAGTCAATGACTAGCTAATTGGGTGGCGCAAAAGACCTCTTGCCTCAAGAGAGTAAAACCGTGTTGGGCTTATGTTTCAGAACCCACTTCCTACGAGGGATCGACCTCTTGACTTGAGACCCTGCTTATCTCTGTTCCTTCCCTCTCCTGCTTCACTTCCTCCCTTACAGGCTTTTTTGAAAGAGCACTTCTCAATCAGTTATGTAAACCCCACTATCTGTCTTTGGCTCTGCCTCTATAAACTCGACTCTTGGACATTCTACTTGATTGTATTGCAACTAGAAGACTATTATTTTATATATCACCAAGAACAGATACTGACAGTTCATATGTGACACATAAGATGTGTATTTTGTTGTAAGACAGGTCATAATTTCAGTGAAAAAAATGTGCATCTTTGAATGAATTAAATACAGTATGTTTCATATGTATGACCTCTCCGTACCTTGCATGCATCTTTCTATACCACATGTTTACATACTGGCAAATAAACTTTGTTTCAACTGTCTTTCTATACGTACTAATTTACAGGTCTGGAGAACCACTGCTATGGTCTGAGTGTTGGTGTCCCCTTCCAAATTCTTATGTTGAAATACCATTACCAAAGGTGGGGCTTTTGCGAGGTGAGTAGGTCCTGAGGGTGGAGCACTCATAAAAGGGACCCCACAGAGCTCCTAGCTCCTTCCATCATGTGACAAGTGTGCATCCCAGAAGGGGGACCTCACCCAGCTGTGTCTGCCCTCCAATCTCCGATTTGTAGCCTCGAGAACTGTGAGCAATAAGTTTCGGTTGTTCAAAAACCACCGCATCTGGGGAATTTTGTGAAAGCAGCCCAAACAGACCGAGACAACCGTAGTACCATAGCTAAGTTCCGTTTTAAATCTCTCTCTTATTTATGGCTAAGTTTCATCACTTAAGTTGCTTGCCAGAGCAAGCAATGAGAACTGTTTTAAATAGTAGGGGAAATAATTGTACGTTATACAGGATAGCTGCTTATCAGGGCTTCCAGAAAAATTACTCTCACCCACAGAGAATGAATCAGAATTTGGGACAGTTTCAGATTTACTGAAATAGAGCTAGGGAACAATAATGGGACAGTGAGACTCCAGGAGAGCATCATTGCTTTCAGGATGAAAACTTAAATCTTTATCATGTCTGCCGGGCTCTGCATGATCTTACCCCAACCTACTTCTCTACATCCATCTCAGAACACTCTGGCCCCCATCTGTGTGTGCATACGCATGCACACACGCACACACACTCACTATGGCCACTCTGGCTTCTTTCTAGTTTGAGAAGGTGCTAACGTCTTTCCCACCACAAGACCTTTTCACATGTTACTTCCTCTTCCTGAGATGCTCTTACCTCCCACCTCTTTGCCTATTTACCTTTACTTGAAGGTAAAGCCTTCTTCCAGGAAGCCTTCTCTGACTTCTCTGGCTCAGTCAGTTGAACATCCAACTCTTGATATTGGTTCAGGTTGTGATCTCAGGGTCATGGGATGAAGCCCAAGTCAGGCTCTGCACTCAGCGGGGAGTCTGATGCTCCCTCTGGCCCTACCCCTACTCATGCTCACTTGCACACGCTCTCTCTCTAATAAATAAATAAAATCTTAAAAAAGGAAAGAAAAGAGGGCCCCTCATTTTATATTTGAATAGCACTGTATTTTTCTCCTTTCTGTTACTGAATGTTACAACTTTACATTTATTCCTGTTGCGTGATTAAGACCTATCCCATTATTCAGTTATGCACTCCATGAGCGTAGCTCCAAGTCCTTGCTCACTACTGGACCTGTCCCCAGTTTATGGGGCACCCATGATTCAGTTGGTTGGCTAATTGAGTAAATCAGGTCACCATAGCCTTCCTTGATCAACATAAATACCAAGGAATAGTACAGTACAATAGTTACCTAAGTATTTAGATCTTAGAATCACTGTACAGTTCAGGATAAAATCCTGGCTCTGTCACTTACTATCTTTGGGGTGTGCAGCAACTTAACTCACATGATTGTGTCTCAGCTTTCTCATCTATAAAGTGAGCTTAATAATTCTGTATTTTATCAACTCTAAGTTGCCCTTTTTTGTAAGACACCTTGTATACTATTAAAGAAAAACCTACCAATTAAGTTAGAACCCAGTGTTTTCTTGTTTGCTATCCCAAGCAAAACCAGCCCTTGTTCCATCAGTAAGATGAGCCAAGCAGCATTTCCCAAAGAAGTTCCCCCCTATGCATGCCTCACCTGCTCCCTGCCCTATCTGGGAGACTTTCTTCCCTGTCACTGGCACCCATTCTGCAAGACGATCTTAGCAGCCGGTGTCAACAGAAGGTTTCAAGCAAGAACCAGGAAGCTGTTATAAATAACAAATAATTCAACACATGCAGGAGCAATGCTCGTAATTCAACTGAAATGCTGAACACAGAAACAGTCATGTCCAAGCATGGTATTGTAGGCGATGTTTCCATCACTACCATACCTTGCGAACCTAGGAGAAGCCTTGGCTTCTAAGTCAGCTCTCAATTCCAGAGAAGTTAAGGTGTGAAAACAGGTACATCGGCAAATTGTTGATTGATTGATAGATTGCATTCTGTGTTGCTTTTATTTTATGAAAAAGCTCATTTCAAATCTACATGAGACTAAGCAGAACACAAAGTCTTAGTGAAGGAGGTCTGGTGGTCTCATTGACGAAAACATATGGCTTTTGTCCTTTGTCCTTCAAATTCCAGGAAAGGGGCCTCCAACAGCTTCACATTTGCATGGTTTGGCACCAGAGTCCAGGAATAGCAGCTAGCGTCCATTGTTGGGTGTCCTTCAGCCACCAGAGTATCGGGTCTCTTCTCCAGCTCATTCCTTGGTAAAGAAATCACTTCCACAAATGCTCCATCCCCTGGTTTTGGCTTGGGACTTTCGTTTGCAGCCTCATCTCCGTGAGTAGTTCCTGTCACCAGGTGTGGTTGGTGCAGTGTGACAGATCTGGATGCATCCATTCAGCAAGGTCACCTTCACAGCCAATGTCTTCCTCAAGATCCTGAAGAGCAGCTGCAGATTCTGGGCTTTCATCATTGGCTTTGACACCTGCAGGGAGTTCTAGGCATCGGCCTCCCCACTGGTGGCTGGAACGGCTTCACCAGATACGTTCATCATGAAGAGTTAGTTCTTTCCAGCCGCCAAGCCACCCCATGCCACCAGCTGACTGTCCTCTCCTGGTGCATGTTTCATGGTGTCCCAGCCTCTTGCTGTACCTGTAGGATCCAGGAGAGTTGTTTGTCCCAAGCTTGACCCGTTTTCTTTCTGAAATGAACTCCCCTGAAATAAACAACTGGTGGGTATTTTGAGACCAAGCCTTCAGTTCTTGGTTTTTTCATTTTCACACTAGTTAGTCTTTGTGGTCTTCGGGCAAGAAGTTCTTGCCCAAGGTGTGGGGGGTGGGGAAGGACTCTGCCTTTGGAAATGGGGACAAGAGGAGAAAGGACAAGCCTGAGGCAGCAGTCTGAGGAGATGTAGTGCTTTTAGATCTTAGGTTGTTCGAAAAGTGTGTTAGGATATAGGAAGCACATGGCGTATTCGTATGCAATCCTGGGCAGGCAATAACGAATCATGATATTATGGCCTCTGCCAAGCAGTCAATCTGCAGCCACAGTGTCCCTCCCTTGTGCACCTTGGTAAGTACCAGGCCAGCTAACCTTGCACGGACTCCCACACTCAGCACAACCCTCAGGTGAACCCACCCTTTCATTCATTGTAGCAGTGGAAGCAATCAAGAGATGGGAGAAATTCAGGATTCTTCAATTTTGTGGCTGTGGAATTACAGCTCCCTATAAGTAAGAGCCAGAAGGGCCAGGATTTTCATCTGCTCGTTCCCTGCCGTAGTCCCAGGACCCAGGACGGAGCTCGTCACTTAGCTGGTACTTAGTAGGTTTGGTTGAATGAATGGGCGAGTACCTCCGTAGATATTGACTAGAGTTAACTACGGTGATATGAGAGAATTCACGCTGTGCAGGATATGACTCCTAGCTGAGTCAAATGTAAAAAAGGGTTTAGTCCTCTGCGCTCCCCTCTTCTATGGCAGCCTTTAAAATATCCCGGTTTTATGGGGCAATTTTAATGGAAATAAACCTAGTAAGTTAAAGTTACATAATTAATGCTATTCAGTCTCCATTGTAATTACTTACTGATCCAAGGCGGCTCACGGAACCCCTGGCAACAGTGAAAGAAAAAACAGCAGCAGGTGTTCGGACTTCGCTCCTGCTTGCTCGCTAATTAGATGAGGGTTTTTCCCCTGGAAATCTGAAGCAGTTTTCGTTTGGTTCAAAAATTGAAAGTTGGAACTCAGAGGCTTCAGCGGACTGTTTATCTTCCTTGCTTCTGGATGAAGAAGACATTCTATCATCAAGATGCTTTTTCACAGGACTAATCTCCTGCATTCGAAGTCCGTTTTATAGTTTGTCTCAGCCTTTGGATGATGCCGGATCTTCATGCATCAGAGCATGGCCCAGAGTCAAGCTGTCTTGGGTCAGGTTGCAGCTCTGTCAGTTACTAGCGGTGTGACCTTGAGCGTGTTCGTTGACCTTTCTGTGCTCCAGGTTCAAATTCTGTAAAATGGGGATAACGATAGTATTTACAGCACCAGATTATCATGAAGATTAAGCACATAAGCAATGCCTTGGACAGGATAAGTGCTATGTAAGTGGTTTTCAGAGGAGTCCTTGAAATTGACTGTCATTTCCAATATGTTAACTCCCAATCAAATTTTTATCAATAATTGTATGATAATTCAGGCAAATGATGGGAGTTATTATAAAAAGATTTATATACGTGCCTTGTAAAAATTAAGGAGGTATCTCCTATAGAAAGGCGTGGTGTGTTCAAGGATTGTTTTGGTGGAGCATGTCAGCTAAAGCTTTTGGCATCATGCAAGAGAAATTCACCCTGGTTACCTGATACAAAGCCACTGGGGAGGGTTCCAGAATGAAGCCTCAGAAAGGACAGGATTCAGGCATTTGCAGGGTTGTCAAGAGCAGGGACCCATGAAGGGTCCCTTTAGGAATGATTCTAGTGAGTTTCCCTCTTGCATCATTCCCTAGAGAGCTACATTCTTCAAGACAGTTTGGTCTGAAGTCACATGCCTACACTTGGGCCTCATGGTAGGAGCAGGTGTGGCACCTGGATGGCTGGTCCCAAAGGGACAACAAGAAATGGAGGAGAGAGAGTATCCCCAGGAAAATCCGGGTGTTAGCACCCAAAGAAGGGGGGAGAGGTTGCTAGGCAGGCCAAAGAAGCAGCTGTCCACCTCATGATGAAAGAAAGAGGGTGAGAAATGTTTTCCAAAATCTTGCTTCTGTTTGTACTGCCGGCCCTTCCAGGAATTTAAATGTTTCTGTCTTCAGAGGGTACTCCCTGAGAGGCTGGTTCATCCTCGGGGCGTTCATGCAAAAAGAGCAAGAATCTGGCACTAATCATAAGCCGCTTCTCTCCCTGACTTAATGGAGCTGCTCTCCAGTTGTTTGTGTTGCATTAATTTAAATACTAATCTTTGCCTCACAATTTCATAATAGCAATAATTTCTAGTTCAATCAAAACACATTATGCTAAACTTCCAGAATTCAACAAATGACAAAGCTTGCAAAACTGGCTCTCATATTCATGAATCCCTTTTCAGTTGGGTTGTTTTTGGCTATAAGTACGAGAACACCCAACTTGATGTTGCTTAAGCCAAACAAAAATGTATTGGTGTCCAGAACTAAACGTCCAGATGTAGGACAGGCGTCAGGGGACTTAATCCAGTGGTTCCAGCTCGACTTCTCCGCAAGTAGCAGGATGCTTTCTGCCTTTGTTTTCTCTCTCTGTTGTTTATCTCAGGCTGGAAGCAAGATGGTGTAGGATTTTCAGGCCTCTTGAGCACCCAAAACAGTACTGGAGGAATATGAGCTCATTTTTTCATGTAAGTCTCAGGAATAAGGTAAATTTCCCTAGAATCTTCTAGTGCTTTCCTCTCATCTCCTTGGTCCAGACTGGGTCACATGGCCGATCCTGCAACAGTCCTTGCGGCCAAGAGGACGCCATATGCTAACTGGCTTAGATCTGGGCTCTTGAAGCAGTCACTGGCAAAGAGAATTATATTATTCTGCCTGGCCCCCAACTCACCAGCCATTAGACAATGAGAAAGAGGGGGAATTTATGTTAAAGGAAAATAGGGTAGACATTGATCTTTTTTCTCCCCCAATATCTGAACCTCACTATTACCCCACCCCGTGTCTGAGGAATTTAAGATTTAGTGGAAGACAGAGGCCAATTTCCATGAACAGTGGAGACACCTATCAGCTCTCTGACCTTCCCACAGTCAGAGCAGGGGCATGGAACGGAGGCTCTACCAATCACACATAACTACTTCAATGAGACTCTTTCTGGAACCCATGATGCCAAGAGCCAGAAATGGCCTGAAAAATCTGTTTGAGTGGTTATGGGAGCTGGTTTCCAAGGACAGTAGTGGCAACAGCAGATACGTCCAGTAGAGGGTTGCCATTTCAGCAAATGAAAGTACAATTAAATTTGAATTTCAGATTAAAAAACAAATAATTTTTAGTATAATTTTTCAGTTTAAGTCTATCTCCAGTATTGTATGGCACATACTTATACTTTTAAAAACTCATGCATTGTTTCCTTAAAACTCAAGCTTAATTAGGCAATCTGTTTTATCCAACTATAATCCAATGGGATCGGCGTATTCAATGGCCAGGTGGCAAGAGGGCCCTCAACCAGACTGGGTTTGTGGTCCATGCTGCTATTCCCCCCCCCACCCCTACCGCCCACCCCTTGCTCCTGCTCAATTTCCAAGCCTCCTTCTGTCATTACCAGACATTCCATGAGAATCAGTCATACAGCATAAGCTTCAGTTGCTTGCAACTGTGAACTAGTATCATACAAACCGCAACATCCATTACAAAAATGTGAAAGTGTCCCTTAATGTTGATATCAGAATGAGAGAAAAAGAGGACAAGGAACGTTTTTAAAGCAGAAGCAGCATGGTACTGCCTTCCCAAGTCTGGGCCCTAGGGGACTAGGTGGTTTTTTGTTTGTTTGTTTTAAGCTTCTGCTTTATCAGTGGCTTGAGGAATTTCACAAAAATGCCTCCTGCCTCAACTGACCTAAGCGTGAACTGGAAACAATCCTGGAATGTTAGATGAATTAAAAATTAAGGATTACAAAATTTGAGCATCATCACATCTTTCCCTTATTAGGACTCTTCCTTTCCTTTAGCCTATCGTGACTGATAAAATTAACTTCTTCTCGTGTAAATAATTACCCTATGATTAAGTTTAATAATATGAATACATTGAAAACCTGTAACATGAAAAACGTTATTATTACTTCTTGGCTGCTACATTCTATTGTATTCCTTTTAACTTTCTTACTTTTCCAAAATAATATATTTCCTCTTGAGGATCAGGGGTTGATGCTAATTTGCTACTTGTCCTTGGGTCCTATAATGAAGCAATTTAATTATGCTAATGGTTATAGGCTGGAAACACTGCCCTTCTTTCTTCCCTAGATAGGAGAGAAGCACCTTGGTTCCAGATCATGAAATTTGTATCTTGCAGACGTGCTGGGGGATACTGGGTCACTTGGGCTACTGGCTTATGAAGTGATGATAAAGGTGGTTGAACTTGGTGCTTAGATGCTGGACACAGTCTTTCCGGTCTTTTCCAGCTTATTCCCTCACAGCTAGAGCTGCTTACATGGCTCTAGAAGACAAATTTGAAGTAAAGATTGATAATTTTAGACATACACAGACTACATAAAGACGTGGTGGATTTTTTTTTTTTTTGTACCCAGCATCCCTCTCTCTTTTCTGCATAGAGAAGTACAGCCCCCATGTGAAAGGAAATCTAAGAGGGACAATAAAGTCACAGCCTGCCATCCTAAAGAAGCTGAGTGGTCCCTGAAGATTCCTTCTACAGGATCCTGTTTCTCATTGTCCCAGTCTAGCCAGAGCAATGGCACATATAACCTTGGCCTCATCCCTCATGTGACCAAGATTGACTGATCCTCTCAACCACAGCCAACAGGATACAATAAAACCTGGACGGGGGCTCCTGAGGAAGGGGAAAAATTGCTCTTTTCCCCTGGATTTGAAGTGATAGGAATTTAGGTTTGAAACTGCAGCAACCAAATTGCTACCACGGTAAAGAAGTTTGTCTGAAAATAGGGCCAAGCAGAGGTGGTAGAACCAAAGACAGAAGAGAAACTAGGTCCTGGTGACATTACTTGATCTTGATGTGTCCTGAAACCAGAGAGCTCACATGACAGATTACCTTTTTACTCAGCCACTTTGCAGGTCGTGTTTTGTTTCATTATGTGTTTGGTGGTCAACCCACATTTTCCACTAAGAGCTCATAGCTTGTCTATAGGTGGGAATGGTTAGAAGTTAAATGTGATTATATCTGTTTGGGGTCTATGAATAGTTTTGATAATAATGTTCATGAAGTAACATGTTATTTCCTAAGACCCTGCCCCCAACTCAGGATTAAATAGAATTGACTTACTAGTCTGTTTGGTCTGTTTGGGCAGAGGTGGGATGGTGCTAGGTGACACATTTCAGTTATCAGATTTCTTTTTTTTTTTTTAAGATTTTATTTATTTGACAGAGAGAGATCACAAGTGGGCAGAGAGGCAAGCAGAGAGAGAGAGAGGAGGAAGCAGGTTCCCTGCAGAGCAGAGAGCCCGATGTGGGACTCGATCCCAGGACCCCAAGATCATGACCTGAGCCGAAGGCAGAGGCTCAACCCACTGAGCCACCCAGGTGCCCCCAGTTATCAGATTTCTAATAGTTTTCCAAATGTGTTCCTGAGAAAAGGACTAAGTGTAATACTACAATTAATGTCCTGTAAATTAGAAAAGGGATAAATCAAAGAAGAAAGCTCAGTGTGTCTACAGTTGTTTTAAGAATTGTGTTAACATGGTAATGATGCCATAAACATGCCAGTTTAGTATGAGACAAATAATTGGCTGGTTTCTACAATCATCAAGAAAAAAGACAGAAAGGGCCCTCAAGTAAGTGGAGATGAAACCACTATACCTCAGCCCTTGTATTTCTACAAGGAAATTTTGGCTCCCAAGAAGGTCTGATTATAGCTACACATCTGTTTTCCAAACAGATGTGTTTTTAGGAAAAGGGGTGATGTTTTGGTCTTCGTGGGTCTGACTCCTATGTCTTCTTTCATGAGTTTGGAGTTGATCCCAAAGTGGGAACATTCTGGAGAGAGGAACTGAGGGAAGCATGATCCCGTGGCCATGGTCAGCGTTTGTGTTTTATTCAGGGACCGATGAAGAGATCACTGAAGGGTTTCAAGTAAAGCGACGTGCTCAGATTTACACATTGTGTGTAAGGGAACAAGAATGGTGGAAGGGAGATAGGTTACAAGGGTATGGCTGTGGTCCAGGTAAGGGATGGAGTGGTCTCAACCAGGAGGGTAGCAGTGGAAAGAGAAATGAAGAAACGCCAAGTTCTTTATTGGAATAAAGATATCCTTTATGGGCAAAATAAAGATCACTTCACATCTGGTGTACATTGACTTACAATGATACATTTTTAACTTTTAGTGTCTCTTCAATTCCCCTTTATTTCTGATAAAGACTCTAATTTCAGGACTTACCCCTGCTTCCCTGGAAGGAGAGTCATAATAGAACATGTTTCACAAACATGGGCCAAGTTACAATGATAATCAAAAGGTAAAGGCCAATATCACGTAACAGTCTGACCGATAATATGTTTACGTCTTGGCTTGTGACACTTTGACCATACCCTCAAAACTGCCATAGCGGAATAATCTTGAATGTGCTTATTGGACCATTTAATTACTTCCTTGTGGGGCAACTGGGTGGCTCAGTGGGTTAGAGCCTCTGCCTTTGGCTCAGGTCATGATCCCAGGGTCCTGGGATGGAGCCCCGCATCGGGCTCTCTGCTCAGCGGGGAGCCTGCTTCTCCCTCTCTCTCTGCCTGCCTCTCTGCCTACTTGTGATCTCTGTCTGTCAAATAAATTGAATCTTTAAAAAAAAATTACTTCTTTGTCACCAAGTGAAGTCTAAATGGTTCTAGGATTTGACATCTGTTACAACCATGTATTTTGATTGAATGCTTCTGTTATGGGTTAGGGATCCAATTATGTAAAACTCCTTTATGGGATCAGCTTCCTTCCCTTAAAGTTTACCCATTTGTAAGAATAATTGTGCATAGCTGGATTGTTAATAGAGCTCCACTGAATGATCTGGCTTACCATACCTGGGTAAGGAGAAGATCATAAAATATATGTACTTACGGGTTGACTTATGGTTACAGATTAACAAGATGTTAAGGCACAACTTGTTAAGGCACAAGAGTCAGGATCACCCTTGGCTCTAGACCAGTGGTTAATGGCATTGGACAAAGATATTCTACTCCCATTAATGCACATGTTTTGGAGAGAGAAGTTTTCCAAAGTAAAATGACAAGAACTGGATTCACCTGGCTTCTGTGAAAAGGGTTTTATTTCTTTTTCTTTTTCTGTCTTTTTCTGTCTTTCTTATTTTTTTTTTTTTAGAATTTGTAAAACATATCTACTTATAGAAGATGATTTTGTGAAGGCAGAATAGATATCCTTATCCCAATTTTGTTTTATACTTCAATGGCTTCTAGTATATTCGCAAAGTTGTATGATCACCCCCATTATCTAATTCCAGAACGTATTTGAGACTTAAAAAAGAAACAACCCCCCTGTTTGGATATCCATATCCCTTGGGAACTACCAAGCTCCTGGACACCAGTCACTTCCTAACTCTATGGATTTGCCTATTCTGGCCATTTCAGACAAATGGAATCATTCAGTATGTAGCTTTCTCTGGCTGACTTCTTTTCTGAGCATGTTTTCCAGGTTCATCTATGCTGTGGCATGTATCGTAACTTTACTCCATTTTGTGGCCAAGTAATATTCCATGGGGTGGGAACACTACATCTTCTTATCCATTCATCAGTTGGTGGGCATTTGGGTGGCTTCTACATTTCAGCTATCAAAAATAATGTCACCATGAACATTCATGTGCAAGTTTTTGTGTGCACGTGTATTATCAACTTGGTTGAGTATACACCTAGCAGTGGAGTTGCTAGATCGTATGGTAACTCTATGTTTAACGTATGAGGAATTGCCAAACTTTTTCATAGCAGCTGTGCCATTTGCTTTCCCACCAGCAGTGTGTGAGCCTTCCAATCTCCCCACATCTTCACCGATACTTGTTCTTGTCTTTCACATGGCAGTCTTAGTGTGTGTAAAGTAGTATCTCCTCGTAGTTTTGATTTGTATGTCCCTAACGATTAATGTTATTGAACATATTTTCTTGTGCTTATTGTCCATTCGTATATCTCCTTTAGAGAAATGTCTGATGCTTTGCCAATTTTTTTAATGAGTTGTTTTTTCACTGTTGAGTTGTAAGAGTTCTTTATATATTCTAAAATTGGGTCCCTTCTCAACTGTATGATTTACAAATATTTTTCTCCACTCTGTAGGTTATCTTTTCACTTTCTTGGGTGTCCTTTGAAGCACAATTTTTTTTTTTTTTAATTTTGAAGAAATCCAGTGTGTCTCATTTTTTTGGGTGCTTGTTCTTTTGGTGTCATATCGACAAAATCATGGCCTAATCCAAGGTCATATAAATTTATCTTATGTTTCCTTCTAATAACTTTATAGTTTTAGTTCTTACATGTAGATCTTTGGTCCATTTTGAGTGAATATTTGTGAATGGTACAAGGTATGGGTCCAACCTCATTCTTTTTGCATGTAGATATTCAATTATCCCAGGACCATTTATTGAAGATACTATACTTTCTCCTTTGGATGGTCTTGTTCTCCTGCTGAAAATCAACTCATCATAAATAAATAAACCCATGTTTATTTCTGGACTCTCAATTCTATCCTATTGATCTATATGCCTATCCTTCTGCAAGTACCACTCTATTTTGAATATTGTAGCATTGTAGTAAGTTTTGAAATTAGGGAGTATAAATCCTCCAACTTTGTTCTTTTTAAGATTGTTTTGGCTATTTCGTGTCCCTTGGATTTCCGTATAAACTTTAGGAACAGCTTGTCCACCTCAGCAAAAAAAAGGCACCTAGGATTTGGACAGGGATTTTATTCAATCTACAGATCAATTAGGGAAGTATTAGCTTAATAATTTTAATAATTACCTTAATAATATTGTCTTCCAGTCCATAAACATGGGCTGTCTTTTCATTTATTTAGCACTTTAATTCCTTTTAATGAAGTTGTGCAATTTTCATTGTACAAGTCTTATACTACTTTTATTAAATTTGTATACAAGTAATTAATTCTTTTTGAATTTTGTATATTGTGTCAAATCCTACATCCTTGCTAAACTTGCTTATTCTAATAGTCTTTAGGACCTTTAGGAGTTTCTATATATAAGACCATATCATCTGCCAAGAGAGTTTTACTTCTTCCTTTCCAATCCAGATGACTTTTAACTGTTTTTCATATCCAATTGCTCTGGCTAAGAACCCATAGTACAATATTGAATAGAATCAGTGTGCATTTGGCGTGACAAGATGACCTCTTCGAACCTTAATTTTCTTCTCTGTACAATGGAAGAGTAGTATCTATTTCCTAGGGGATGTTGAAAAAAGTAATGCAAGACCCCTTGCTCCAGACTTGGCACTTAATGACTATCACACACATGCACAGTTCTTCCTTTTCCTTCAAGTATCTCCTCTACCATAGTATTTTGAGCTCCCAATTTTATATCATATACCATGTTCCTATCTCAACTCTCTTGCTAGACAGTGTTCAAGCCCCACTCCCCACACCAGGGACTGGTATTATTTATTTATTTAAGTTCAGTATATATGACATGCAATGTCACATCAGTGTCAGGTGTGTAGCAGTGATTCCACAACTCCATACATCATGCTCTGCTTACCACAAGTATAGCCGCCATCTGTTCCCATGCAACGCTATTACAGTGTTATTGGCTATCTTCCATATGCTGTGCCTTTTATTCCTTGTGACTCATTCATTCCATAACTGGAAGCCTGGATCTGCTACTCCCCTTCACCCATTTTGCCCATCTGTCCACCCTCCACCCCTCTGGCAACCCTCGGTTTGTTTTCTGTATGTATAGGTCCGATTCTTTTTGTTTGTTTATTCATTTGTTGTGTTTTTTAGATTCCACGTGTAAGTGAAATCCTATGGAATGTCAGACAGTCTCTGACTTATTTCACTTAGCATAAGATGGACACTCTGGGTCCATCTGTGTTGTTGGCAAATGGCAAGGTCTCATCCTTTATTATGGCTAATATTACATTGTGTGCACATGTGGTGTATGTGTGTGTGTTTTTTAAATTAATTCATCTTGGGGCGCCTGGATGGCTCAGTGGGTTAAGCCTCTGCCTTCAGCTCAGGTCATGGTCTCAGGGTCCTGGGATCGAGCCCCGCATCAGGCTCTCTGCTCAGAGAAGGAGCTCAGGGCTCTCCTCCTCAGGGCCCCGCATCAGACCTCTCTACTCAGGGAGCCTGCTTCCCCCTCTGTCTCTGCCTGCCTCTCTGCCTACTTGTGACATCTCTCTCTCTCTCTCTCTCCGTCAAATAAATAAATAAAATCTTTTTTAAATTAATTAATTAATTCATCTTATCCATGCATACTTAGGCTGTTTCCATATCTTTGCTATTAGAAATAATGGGGCAATAAACAGAGAAGTACATATATCTTTTCAAATTAGTGTTTTCATTTTCTCTGGGTAAATACCTAGCAGTGGAATTACTGGATCATATGGTATATCTATTTATTTTTAACTATTTTATTTATTTATTTAACAGAGAACACAAGTAGGGGAAGTATCAGGCAGAGGGAGAAGCAGGCTCCCCACGGAACAGCAAGTCCGATGTGGGACTCGATCACAGAACCCTGGGATCATGACGGGAGCCAAAGGCAGACACTTTATAACTGAACCACCCAGGTGCCCTTATGGTATACCTATTTTAAAAACTTTAAGGAATCTCCATACTATTTTCCATAGTGGCTGTACCAATCACAGTCTTCAAGCTTAACTAATGCTGCCTTCCTCTGCAGATGCCAGGGCAGTCTATCAAATCTTAGTGTATCCAGTCATGTAGGCGACTTCTTTAAGATGCTGACTTCCAGAGATCTACCTCATCTATGTGTCTGGGTGTGGCCCAGGAATCTACAGTGTCAGCAAGTACCCCCAGCTATGCTGAACGAGATTGTCAAGGGCCACACTTAGGGCAATCTATGATCTGACAAAAGCTTACTTTAGAAATCTTAGAGCTGCATTTTCTTCAAATTCAGACCTGTTCAATGACAACAAACCTAGTTTTCCAGGCCCCCAGGGAGCCTCAGACGGAGCTGACCCAGAAACCTGACGCAAGTTCGTCACCCATGCCCCTTGTTTCTATTCTTCTAGATGATGGGGATGGAGCCTTTTTGCCTGTCCGGCATCCATTTCCCCTTTCTCTGGTAATCCTCTGGATTATCCACATTCCTAGTCCAAATGGCTCAAGCCAGGCTGACCCTTGCTCCTACCCCTACCCACCCCTACCCACCTTCATTGACTCAAGTCAATGAAGGTCAGCCTCCAGGACATTGACCAGAACAAAGGAGAGGAAAGTTTTTCCTCTGGGATGGGAAGATGGTAGGGAACCTAAGGCTGGAGCTCCTTGGGTTTGTCTCACAGAAGACGGCGAGCCTACTGAGAATGAAACAGTAGAGACAGTGGCAATGTGACATCTTTAGGCCTCTGGAGTTCTTGGTAATATGAATTGCTAATTCTCTTTTTGGTGTGAGTTAGTTGGGGTTGGAATTTCTACTTAAAGCTGGGAGTTCTAATATACAGAACCAGCCCTTCACGTGGAGAGGCCTTGACGTCACCCTGTCTCTCCTCTTCTCCCACTACCTGTCTGCCCAAACAAATCTTCCCTCACTGGGCTGTCCCAAACAATTCTCCTGCACCTCACTTTCCTCACAGAATGTCACCTCCTTGCCACAATGGGACACAAGTTTCCCATGTCCCTATAGGTAGGGGGCTTGCTCTTTAAGGCCAGATCTAGCCCACCTCATCTTCCTCCCTTTGGGGCAAAAATCCTTTTCTTTGGAGAGTCATGTTATAGAGTGCACTGTTCATTACTGCTTTCCTGATTACTTAATTCACTTACAACTCTGACACCTGTTTTACAGTCTCCCCTTCCACCTCTGCTGTCATTCCAGAGGGATTTCACCATTCCATTTAACAGCCTGTAATCATAGCTCATGTAGCGTTTACTGTGTCCAAGGCATAGTTCTAAGTAGCTTACATATATTTTAGCTCACTCAACCCTTATAACAGCATGAAGTATTATTAGCCCCATTTTATAGACAAGGAAACTAAGGCACAGAAAGTCTACTTAGACTTTTCTAGAGTTCCCCAGCTACTAAGTGGTAGAGTGGGGATGAGAACAAGGTGTCTAATGGCAGAGTCTGGGCTCTTAGCATAAATGCGAGCCTTTCAGTTCCCTTTTCTCTGAAATTGTGGCATTCCCCCATAGCCACTCTATATTGGTCCTGTGAAGGTGGGAGGCAGTCAGAACCTCCTCCAACTGAGTCACCGTGTATCTGGAAGATCTTTGGAGAGATGTCAGCTGAGGGGGGTTTGGATGGTCACTGAAGACCTGTACTTCCCCTTTCGACAGCACAGGATTTATTGTCCTCTCCCATGTAAACGTACCCACTATTACATAAGCCCAGAAACAGGTGTTTAGGTTTGACCGGTGACACAGCAGCAGCAAAGAAGGTTATATATTCTGTCCTGGTACCCCATAAAACCTCTTTTCTGCTCCAATAGTCCTTATACTCTGTGGGAATGCATTGAGACCATTCCTCAGACCACAACCCTCGTCCCTTGCCTTACTCATGTCCCTGTGCTCCTCAACCTTGTAAGAAGCTTGGCAGGATGGGTTCAAACCCTCTGGTTTTCTTCCTCCCTTTGTTTGCAATAGGGAGAAGGAAGGCAGCGGGGAGTTTCACCATCCCAGCCAATCACACCCAGAGGTATCTCCATCCAGAGCTGCTCCCCCTGAAAATTCCTACTCAGAACCCCACACCAACATCATCCCACCTCCAAGCCTTCCTTCCTCTCTCCAGCTCAACAGTTTCACCACCTTCACTTCCTGCTGTGACACCCTGCCCCCCTGCTTCACAATGCCTCCTAACCTGCCAGGTCCAACCTGCAACGCACATCCCGGGATCAACACCTCTGCTCCAGGTTCTATCACTGGTAGAAAAAACTCACCCAAATGTGTGTCCTGGCGCCCTTATAAATATAAGGTCGCCAAGATCAGCCTGCCTCCCCCACCCCCACCGTGACACCACGCAAGCCTAATTAGTACTCACAACAGCTTTAATTATAACTATTGAGTACTTACTACGTGCCAAGCACTGTCCTAATCACTTTACAAGTACTTCATTTAGTCCTCAAAACACCACCAGCATGAGTTAGGGACCAGCATGATTCCCACTGTACAGAAAGGAACACTGAGGCACCCGGAGGTCAGAACCTGCTCACGGCGACAACTGCAGCAGCCGCGCCGCAAGTACACCTGCCGCACAGCCCCTGCCCGCGGCCAAGCCGGCTCCCGGCCGTCTCTCCCGCACGGAACTGCAGTGTCACGCTGGAGCAGCGGTTTCAGGCGTCAAAGTAAAAGGGCAGGAAGGAGCTAAGAGAAGATAACCATCGCGATAAGCTCCAGAAGGGAGGCTGGGGCGCAAAGATACTTCCTGGTCATCGTTACTCAGCACTTTGCGGGGTTGGGGGAGCGGGAGTGTGGCGGGCCTTTTCGAAGAATGCAGTCCTACTCAAGCGGCCCCTTCTTGAACGTGGGAGCTTTCCGTGAAGGCCGCCTGCCCCTTCCCAGGTGGCCCTGTGGCTCTGAGGATGGCCGTCCGCGTCCCCCCTTCCCCCTACCGCGCACAGTGCCCGCGTCCCATAGGCCGCTGGGCGGCCGACACACATCCCGACTCTCAGCCTGGCGCCCGCGGGCGGGGCAGCGGGCTTGGAGCCCAGGGCGCTCCCTAGAGCCCCGCCCAGCGTCCGCGCCAACCCCGCCCCCGGGGGCGACTCCGCCCCCAGCCGGCGCCGACTCCGCCCCCAGCCGGCGCCTCGGTTGTTCCGGAAGGCGGGGCCTGGCCCGGGCGCCGGGGCGGGCGCGAGAGGCCCGAGCGGGCGCGCTCCCGCAACACGCACGCCGCGCGCGCCCGCCCGCCCCCAGTCCTATAAAGGGAAGGCGGGCTGAGCGCTCCGCAAGCTCCGTCTGGCGTTTTGGATCCACTTTCATCGCTTCTTACGGTCGCTTGTCAGACCCTCAGCCGCCAAAATGGTGAAGCAGATCGAGAGCAAGGTACGCGCTTCCCGGAGAAGGCCCGGGCGCGACGCGCAGCCTCAGTAGCTGGGGAGGGCGAGGGCTGGAGGTGGGCAGGCGCCCCTCCGCAGCTCCGGGGTAGGGGACGCGACGCCTTGGCCGGGGACTGCGGGAAGCCGGGGCCTGGGCGCGCCTGAGGCAGAGGAGCATGCACCGGAGCAAGGGAGGAGAGGGACGAGGGCGCCCTGGAGGGCGGGCTCTGGGTCCCCGGTGCTGCACGGGTCCAGTGCGCCGGGCGTCCCCCCTCCCCGCCAACGGCGCCTCCTGCACCCCGGTGCTCGGGAAACCCGCGTTGGCTGAGGGGATGGAGGCTGGAGGCTGCTTTTCTGGATACAGGCTGGGGAAGGAGATGGAGGGCCCCTCGAAAGAGGCACGGGGTCGCGGGCCGCCGCTCCCTCCCGGTGGGCGGTGTGATCGCCCACGCCGGGCGGCGTGAGTTTCCTTGGGAGCGTATCCGGGCCTGAGACCCCAGCTGCTTCCATCAGTGCCCGGCCTCAGAAATGGCGCGTGCTGGCCTCTGCGCAAGGGGGCGGCTCTGGGCTGGAGAACCCGAGGACCGAGCGGCCCAGGTGGCCGCGAGGAAGAGAGGACGGGGCTGCGCCCTCGGGACTCCTCCTCTAGCGGCGCAGGGCGTGTTTCCGGCAGCGCTGGCTTTGGAATGACTCAGTCCCCAAGACTGGGCCCAGGGGCCTCCTCTGCCCTGCCCGTCGGTGATTCACCCACGGTGGGTGGGTTTCGCTGCAGCCAGGAGTGCCCCCGAGGCGGCCGCGCCCGGCTGTGTGCTCGGCGGCCCTGGGGTACCAGGTGGTGGTTCTGCCCTGTTAGGAATGTCCAAGACCGTGTTCCATCTTTGAGAGTATATTGCAAGCCTCATACCCTCCTGCTCGGGGTAACGCCGAGCCCGACTTCGTGTCTGGTGTACTGCAGCCATTCAAAAGGTGTTTGTTAGATGCAGAGTCAGAAAAGCGAGTGGCAGAAATTGATGTTGCTGGAACAGTAGAAGACCCTTGGAAAGCGTTTACCCTGCGGTTACCTCCCATCCCAAGCCCTCGCCCGTCTTGAATGTCTGGACCTGAGAGATGCTGGGTGGCTTTGGGAATGAAAGTTTCTCTATAATGCTGCCTTATCTTTTGGTTCCTTTAAAAATCAGAAAGCATATATGGTCACTGTAGAAAATTGAGCAAGAGAGCGATCTTCCTATTTCCTAGAAGCCACTGCAAAGTAGTTGGATTATTTTATGTATCCTGTTTTGTTCCTGAGCTCCCCCCACTTTTCTAGTTTAGCCTGAACCCTTTTTGTGTAGTTAGAAGCTTTGTAATTATTTCAATATCTGAACACATTCCTGAACATTGAGGCAGTTTTCAGTGCCTCAGTGCATATATTTGATCATAATCCTTTGTACAGAGTTCAAGCTGTTTCCTCAGGTTAGGGCCCAGTGATTGTGTCAAGGGGTGGAACCTTTTATTTAAGGTTTGTAAATCCCCAAGAAGCATATGAGAGTGGTCTTTCACAGCACCCTCCTCGACACTGACATTCTCCCCCTAACTTTGGCCAAATCATTATTTGTAAGAAAAATTGTATCTCCTTTGATTATTAGGGACTCTGAACTCCCCCCACCATATGGTGATTGACTAATTGTAGCTATCTGCTTGTCCTTAATCAATTTTTTACAAATGGCATGTCTTATTATTGTGTGAGCTTTTATATTAAAATTAGCAACCCTGTCATTGGTTGGAGAGGTCATTAATACAGAATTTTGTTCCCCCTACTTTTTATTCAGTACCTATTCAGTGACAGGTATCAGTCTGGGTGGGAGGTGTTGTCCAGGGTCTGACCACATCATCAATATAACCTAACAGGTGAGAACCCATAAAGGAGGGAGAAGACTTTGACTGGTTTATAGTTGTCCATAAAAAGATTCTTATAGTTGTCTCAGAATCCATACACTACAAACAGAATCTATTGACTCCTGGAACACATCTTTCAGTTTTTCCCTATTTTAGTTGTCATAGTTTTGGCACCCTCCTCCCCTCATCAATGAGAAGATATACAAGGGTGACCAGAAATTGGTTGGGTATAGGGCCCCTGATAATAGGTGATCTTCGAGATTATGACCCAGGGACATTAATCCAAAGTTAAGCTCAGTTCAGTGTTACTTGTAAATGTTGAGTACACTTTAGATTTTCATTCTGCTGAACTAAAACTTGGTGCCGTTGGCTAAGTCAGATCTTTCTGAGGTGTCATGGTTCAGAGCCACTGGTATCTGTTTTAGATAAAGTGGGATAATGGACTGTCAAGGTGATGAGGAAGAAATCAACACGTGGTTGTATGTTATTAAGAGTGGTAGCGGCCCTTATTGAACTCCGACCTTCTACACAGGGGCACTTTTGTGCTTGTTAATTACTTTTGGAATGGGTGTGTTTAGGAAAAGAGATACTAGACTCTGTTCTTATCTACCCCAAATACATTGTTTTGTTTTCAGAATATTTAGGTCCATAATGGGGACCTTTATTGATCTTCCTTGTTAGTCTCTGAGTATTAGACATTGTGGATTGCTTCTTAGATAATCTTGAGTCCTTTTCAAAAGATATCTCTTTTAGACAAACTTAAGTGTCAGGAGAAGAGAATTTGTTGTGAAATTTACACATACCTGACTCTAATTCTTCAGTTAAGCCAAAAGTTACTGTTGAATGCTTCTCCTCCCCACCCCAAGATTTTTAGGTAGCTTTGCTTGAATTTGATTCAGAATTGTTTGGGAAACCGTTGAGCGTGTTTGTATAATATTTTATTTTGTAAGTAATCTCACCAGGTGTTTATGGAGGGCCAACCATGTTCACAAACAGTGCATGCATCTGACATTATCATTCCTTGATTTTTTTTCTTGTCTAACCTGGTTCTTGAAGTAAAGAATGGCTGGTTTGACTTTTTTTTTTTTTTTAAGATTTTAATTATTTATTTGTCAGAGAGAGGGCGCACAAGCAAGGGTAACAGCAGGGAGACGGAGAAGAAGGTTCCCTCCTGAAGAGGGAGCCTGATAGGGGGACTGGATTCCAGGACTCTGGGATCGTGACCTGAGCTGAACGCAGATGCTTAAACGAGTGAGCCACCCAGGCATCCATAGTTTGACGTTTTTAAAAAATCACAGTAGAGAAGGCTCTGAATTAAATCATCTGGAGAAACTTGATGGTTTGGAAAAATAATTTCTATAATTCTAACTTGTTGTCGCTCTCCCTCCCTCGCCCTACCACCCTCACACACAAATATTTCCCCACACCCCAAGGTGGGATGGGAGCTTGCATCTGAGTAAGTAAAAGGTTACAGAAGTCAGGACAAGGGAATGCCACTTTTGAATTGTTTCTGCAGAACACATGAGGTAGAAATTAGAAGCCTAGAAAAGTAACTGTATTGCAGAAGAATTCACTTCAGTTGTTTTGTTTTGTTTTGTTTTAAATGGTGTTTACTGAATAGAATATGATATGATTCTTAGCTTTCAAGGGAGGGGAATGTTAGTTTTTAATTAAACCAGTGTGACCAGCATTTTCCCCTTGAGGGAAAACCCAGACTTCAGCTACAGATACTTACGTTTGGGTTGCTCTCTGTTGCCCCAGTTTTGGTAAGCACTAACTGACTAAACTGTCCTTGAAAAGGAGTCCCTTTTAACTAGAAGGTTAGGTTCCTGGGGTTACGGAATCCAAACCATTGGTAAATTATTCAGGGAGATTGGTGGTAAGGGATTTCTTGAGCTTGTCTCACTGGGGGAATTTTATTTGACATATTTGTAATGCAAAATAACACCTAAGGAGAATTCCCTGCATGGGGAACTAAAGCTATCATTTGTCTCCAGCAAGGGCAGAGTTTTGAGATAAAGGGCAAACAGCAACAATAAACAGTGTGCTCTCATCTCTGGAAACCCATTAAGGAGAGTGTGCGAATGCTTAATGTCCACAGTGACCCTCTGAGTGTGAGGGTCTGCAGGAGGTTTATTTTCCTTGATATTTTCAAAGCTTTCGACTTGTTCCATCATAGACAATTTTGATCAAAAAATGTGTTCGCTTTTAAACTTGTTTTCAGTGCAAAATTCCCTGCCTTTGTGACTTCTTCGATTGAAGTGACCCTCTTCATCATTGATAAACATTTAGGTGCTTGTTTGCTGTAGACCTAAATTTGATGTGGAAACCTAATAGAAATGTCTGTTATCATTTGCTCAGTTTGAATACAAATTGGTGAAGACATGACTAATGATACACTATACACATCATACTTGTTTCATCTCATTAAGTAACACTACACACTCTAGGACTTTTTTCAAGTAGTTTATTTGGTTCATTTTAGTTTATTAAACTTTTAAAAAGCAGTAACTTTGAATCCTTCTTTGTGTCACATTGTCTCGCATTTGATCAGGACTTTGAGATATTTAACCTCAGCTTTTCTTTTTTTCTTCTTAGTTTGCTTTTCAGGAAGCCTTGGACGGTGCAGGGGATAAACTTGTAGTAGTTGACTTCTCAGCCACGTGGTGTGGGCCTTGCAAAATGATCAAGCCTTTCTTTCATGTGAGTATGAAGCCAGTTGTGTTTTGTTGTTGTTTTGTTTTTTTAAGATTTTTATTTATTTATTTGACAGAGATCACAAGTAGACAGACGCAGGCGGGGTGGGGGGTGGGGGTGGGAAGCAGGCTCCCTGCTGAGCAGAGAGCCTGATGCAGGGCTTGATCCCAGGACCCTGAGATCATGACCTGAGCTAAAGGCCGAGGCTTAACCCACTGAGCCACTCAGGCGCCCCGCCAGTTGTGTTTTTATAAGAGTTTCTGTATTTCTCGGGTTGGTGGTAGCAAAGCTATGAAGGGACAGTGTGTGTGTGGTCGTGGTGGATATTTGGTCTGAAAGTAATAGTGTAACAACTTAAGGGACACCTGGCTGGCTCAGATTCTGTAGAACATGGGACTCTGGATATCTTGGGGTCTTGAGTTCAAGCCCAGTGCTGGGTGTAGAGATTACTTAAAATCTTTTAATGCAAATGTAATATTGTAACAACCTAATTTAGTTTTGGCACGTGTGTAGCCCACTGAAGACAACTGTCAGAACTTAATTTGGTTGTCTTAAGTGGTTTTTCTTTTTCTTCATGTTGAAACGCAGGCCTTTTTTGAAATTCAGGCCTCAAAAGTGGATGTGCCTAATTCTTTTATGCCAGGAGGAATTTGTGTCGGAGAGACCGTATGTCCTTTGCAGTTACCTGGTCCCTAGTCTGAATTTTTGGATCTTTAAGTAGTAGTTTCTACTTTTATTATTTTCTATTAAAGAAGCTTGAGTATCGTGACTTGCCATTACCCAGTTCTGAATTTTTCTGGATTTTTTCATTTTAAATTTTGCAGTCTCTCTCTGAGAAGTACTCCAATGTGGTGTTCCTTGAAGTAGATGTGGATGACTGTCAGGTATGTGACTGGAAATCTGTACTACTACTAAGCTTTTCACATTGGCCTTCTTCTCTGAATTGCAAGTGCTTGTTTACATACATGTCAAGTAATATGACAGCTACAGACCCAGCCACAAAAGGTAATTGTGCTAATTATGAGCTTATCCTAGCTACCCAGAGCTATGTATATCACATCCTAAAACAGATGGTTAAAGCTTCTGTACCTTACCAGTCACCTTTCTAAAAACTAATACATTCATTTTAACAGATGCTCAATAAATCAAAATTGAATTGGAATATGATAACTAAATCCATAGACTTAAAAATTGGGAGACCACTCTTGGGATTCTGTGGGAACTACTGACATGAGAAGGTGTAAACACAAGCTCACACATCTTGCTTGTTTTTAGTCAGTTAGAAAACCCAGTGTTTTAAAGAACAAACACCAAGATGCCTGACAGCAGAGAGTAATTTGGAGGGAAATTTGAGAGTTGATTTAATTTTACAAACGCTTCTTTACAACACTGTGTACCCGGCACTCTTCCACATGCTTTACAAGTATTGATTCATTTAATCCTTGGGGCCATGCATCCCCCTTTTACAGATAAGATAGGTTGTCCATGGAGTCACAGTAAGTGGCAGAGTCAGGATTTAAAACGAGGGTCTCTGGCCTGGCCCTTGCTCTTCAGAGGAAGCTCTGGCACAGGGTGGGTGCAGATCCTGCTCCTGGCCCAAGACCTGCTTCCCCTCCAGCCCACTGAGCTAGGATAGCTTATTCACGTTCAAGAATACTACCTAGAAGTTCTTTACAGATATGTGGACATTTTTCCCTTATCCCCGGAGGCAGGAGGGGTAAGGGTAAGAGGTGGCCCAAAGGGTGCCACCCAGGTTCCAGGCCTGGCTCAGGAACTTCTGCTTTAGGCTAACCTTAATACTTGCCTCATTAGCCTCCTGGGGTGGCTTTTTCATTAAGCAAAACTTAGAGTGTATAATAAAGGTACAGAGTTTATAAAAACAGGTATATGGCAGTACTTTTAAACCTGTGAGGACCTATGATCACCAAATTGTTTTGTCTTAGCACATTTTCTGATTCCATACTCATGCCTTTCCTGGTGGGGTCTTCTCATTCTGGCACATGTTTTCCTTTCATACCTTAGACACTAGCTGTAAGCTTCACATCTTCTCCAGGAACCTTTCTCCACCAGACTAGGCTTTCCGTTCATCTGTGTCTCCATGTTGTCCTCTGCCCCTTCCCCCCACCCCCTTGCATTTACGGTAGTAGAAAGGGAAGGATCCTATACCTAGACTGCCTGCTTTACTTTCCAGTTCCATCTCAGTGTGAGCCTCTGTAAAACAACCGTGTTTACCCAGCGTCCTGCAGGAGTTGTCAGGATGACGTGAGATGATCCTTACGAAGTGTCTAGAGTTGTGCCTGCCTGTGTTCAGAGAATCTTAACTAGTAGTAGTCTTTTTGTCTGTCTTTTATCATTAGTCTCTGTGAGTTCTTGAGACCAGAAAGTCTATCTTACTTACCTGGCTGGCATGCAGTAGGTATAGAGTTTGTTTATTTTATAAGGTAAAGTGATTGTCCCAGAGTTTTAAGAAAAAGAGTAGAGAGTAGAGAGCAGGTGCCTGTGAACAGACTCTTGCTCCCCACCTAAACCTAACTTACAGGCATTTTTTTCTCTGCGGTCACTTGAGCCAGGTAGATATGGTACCTGGAAGGGACTAGAGAGATTGCTGACTGGTCCTGGGACCCTGTCAGACAGTAAGTGAATCTCTTCGGTTTTTATTGGAAAGGAATAACCTGTGCTCGATGCTGGTTGTGTCCCTTTATCCTCGGGCAGCTGTGATAACCGCCTTGATTAGCACGCCCACAGAACAGATGAGCGGCCTGCCGCACAGGAGGAGGGGTAGGTCAGGCCGAGCAGGCAGACCTGTGCACCTTGCCAGACCCTGGACAGGTGTTCTCAGGGCTGGAATCCGAAACCTTGAGGAAGAAGATATGCAGAGCAAGCAAGGCCTTTTGTGGGGCCGAACTCTTCCTTCATATCTGATTAGCATATACACCCTCAAACTTTCTAGACCTCAGAGTGACCCTCACAAGTTGAGGACCTTTCACTTTGCCTCTGTATTCTAAAGATTGAGCAACACACAGTGTTTTACTTTGAATACCTTTAATGATACTATTACAACACCATCTGAATAGCCTCATCAACCTGTTGTAGAGTTAGAAATTGAGCAGAATCTTTGGTCACATACATGTAACAGTGTCTACTAGCTCCAACTCCCCAGGCCGTTCAGAATTATTCTCCTAGCAAATTCTGTCAAAGCAGTTGATTGACAGGCAGTAGTGTTTCCTCATGGAATTTGCAGGTCTTGGTAAAGTCATCCCCTTATTTCGACTCTAAAATAGAGACAAGGGATAAAAAGTACTTCAGTCACATTTCTGAGAATTAGGTCATATTGTTAATGGATGAAATGGACTAGTCTTTATTGTGCAGATAATTCCCTGCTGATGAATTTCAGACTTCTGGTACTTTGTAGTGTCTTTGGCATAAGCAGTGTATAATTTTAATAGAAGGCTCTGTAAGCACTTGAGCATAAGGAAGTTACCTTTTAGGTGTGACAGATTCAAACAAATTTTTCCAGGCCCTGGAAAAATTAGGAGGCATGGGCATAATGTGATACACAAAGAAAATTTTGTATTTATAGAAGAGTAGGAGTACCAGTCCTTTTGAAAATGATAGACTTGACTCTAGTACCAATTGTGTATAGGGTGGGATACTTAACTTTGTAAATTAAAACAAACAAAATAATCTAGACCTGATAATTGTGCAGCCTTTTAGAACATTGTGTGTTTCCGTTTTGATAAGATGAGTTAATAGAAGTGACAAAAGCAAGTTTAAAGTTACTTTGGCCATACGGAGTTCTAAGCTAGAAACCAATGAAACTAAACTTAGGTAAAAAGTAGTCTTATTACACTTACTAATAAATCAGATTGCACAAAACTATAGGGATGGGAAACAGGTGGGGGCAGAGGGCTGGGGGAGGATTGGAGTCTGGAGGAGCTGCTGAGGAAATTTTAGGAGAGCGAGGGAACAGTCTGTCTTGGTTTTAGTGTTACGTCACTGTGCACTTGTCAGAATTCACAGAACTTAAACACTCCCTAAAAAGTGAATTTCATTATATTCTTAAAATTCCAGATTGTTTATAAAACCAAGTTGGTGGCATCAGTAGGAGGGGGGCTACTTTTATTTTTAGGTGAAGAACGTGATAAAAATATCTTTACAGTTGAAGTTTAAAGACAAATACCTTTAGAGTCACTATTAAGAATAGGCAAATTAAAAGTAGTAGTGGGACGCCTGGGTGACTCAGTTGGTTAAGTGGCTGCCTTCAGCTCAGGTCATGATCCCAGCGTCCTGGGATCGAGTCCCACGTCAGGCTCCTTGCTCAGCAGGGAGCCTGCTTCTCCCTCTGCCTCTGCCTGCCTCTCTGTCTGCCTGTGCTCACTCTCTCTGACAAATAAATAAATAAAATCTTTATTTTTTTTTAAGATTTTATTTATTTATTTGACAGAGAGAGATCACAAGTAGGCAGAGAGTCAGGGGGAAGCAGGCTCCCTGCTGAGCAGAGAGCCCGATGTGGGGCTCGATCCCAGAACCCCGAGATCATGACCTGAGCCGAAGGCAGTGGCTTAATCCACTGAGCCACCCAGGGGCCCCATAAATAAAATCTTTAAAAAAAAAAAAAAAAAAGTAGTAGTAGTAGAAAGGAAGAGGTTGAAAAGTCCATAAAAGATCTTAGGTAGGTGTACTGTGTTCCTGGATAGTGACTCGGCATTGTTAAAACGTCGGTATTCCCCAAGTTTGTCTGATGCAATGTTAACCTGATATTTTGGGGCCATTGATTAACATTCTGAAATAAGACAGGAAAGTCCTAGAAAGTATTTGTAAAAACAAACTAACTGGGAGAGAAGTCGTGGAGGATCAGAAAGGTCAGGCCCCATAAAAATAGTGTATTAGCTGCATTTACTAACACGGTGGTCTTGTAACAGAGTAGGCAGGTATACCCATGGAATAGACTAGAAAGTTAAAAAAAAAAAAAAGATTTAAATGTGTATTAATCATTAATCATTTGGGGTTAACGGGCTGCAGCTCTGACTCATTCTTTAGATGTCTTCTAGGTTTTTCTTGGGTATAAACAAAAATCCTAGAAAATATTGAACATACTTAGAGAAGTGATGGACATTGTTAAGCACGTTAACCACTCTGGTTCTTGTAGGCTCAGGAACTTAACTGTTTACCTCTCTTGCTACTGAGGAAATGGGCCTGGAAAAATCCTGTCACACAACAGAAGTCTGATGCGTAGGCTAAAGCCCGTGTTTGTAATGAATGGGGTAGAGAAGGGCTGGTGGCAAAAATCATGATCAATACTGACTAGTTGATACACTTTCAGATTCAGAGGTCATTTTAATATGTATCTGGAGCTTTTAAAAGCAACATGTTCGGGGCGCCTGGGTGGCTCAGTGGGTTAAAGCCTCTGCCTTCGGCTCAGGTCATGGTCCCAGGGTCCTGGGATCGAGCCCTGCATCGGGCTCTCTGCTTGGCGGGGAGCCTGCTTCCTCCTCTCTCTCTCTGCCTACTTGTGATCTCTGTCTGTCAGGTAAATAAATAAATCTTTAAAAAAATAAAAATAAAAAAAAAATAAAGGGAACATGTTCTTTTTCTTAGCAATTCTGCTTCCAGCGGGGGTGACCAGAGAGGCTGCAGAGATGCTTGTATAGGCAGATGCAAGTGTTCGCCTGAAGCAAAAATCAAAGCCTTTCACATACTGACCACGGATTAGTTCCACTGATGCCGTGTTGATAGGACCATAAAAACTGTGTACTTTTTCGTGGGGAAAAGTCCACTGTAGGTATGTTATACTGTATGTGTAGCCTGCGCACAGCATAGGTTTTATAAAGAAAAGCGTTTAGATACAATAGTAACATGTTTTAGTAGCTAGTTGAGGAGGAATTGTTTCCCTCTTCCAGTTTTTCTGCAGTAAAGGTGGATTATACTTATGCAAATAAAAATGATCTTCCTTAATAAGCTTAGCCATATCACATTAAGGTTTTGTCCTTGGATATGTCAGAGAATTTATTCATAAGGATGTTCATAAATTGCAAGTAACAAAGCCTCACTTTGGGGAATTAAATTAAGGTTTAAAATCCTAGGTCCTTTTAAAAGAAACAACAGCAAACCCCTTTCATACCCAGTGAAAGAAAACTCAATTTTTTTAAAAATTTACCACGTAAAGATTTGACTGTAATTTTTAGAAGTATTTTAAAAGTCTTGTTCAGGGGCACCTGGGTGGCTCAGTGGGTTAAATCCTCTGCCTTCGGCTCAGGTCATGATCTCGGGGTCCTGGGATGGAGCCCACATCGGGTTCTCTGCTCAGCAGGGAGCCTGCTTCCTCCTCTCTCTCTGCCTGCCTCCCTGCCTACTTGTGATCTCTGTCAAATGAATAAATAAAATCTTAAAAGTCTTGTTCATACTCTCCTCTCTCAAAGCATGGGCACCACTTCTGAGCATTCATCTTTTTTCCAGTTTTAGGATTTTATTGTAAATTAAGCAGTTGTGCCGATGTAGGAATGCTGAGCTTCTGGGTAGGTTAGGGGTAAGGCGTCTGGAATCTGAGAACATCGATTAGACTATCACGTTCACTGACTGGGAGGAGACCTGTATCTTCTGCTGATAAAGCTTTCTCATCAGAAAGTTGTGATGACTGTCGAGGTTCTGTTTTACCTGCCTTTGTGTGTGATGCAGCTCAGTCATGCCTCCGGGGGTTTCTGGTTGGAAGTCGGGAAGAGGATGGCTCATCCTTTCCAGGTGGCTGCCCTTGTTCTGTAAATGTAAAATGAACACCCAGCTCCTATGAGGCTCTGCCAACTGCCTGCGTGAAAGGTGATTTCCAGCCAGTGGCTTCCGTGTGCACCAGAGAGGGAAGGGGCCGAGGCAAACAGCTGTTTTCCCTAGCGCTGTGAGGGGTGAGCCCGGTGTTCCCAAATACTCAAGTTCAAGAGGTAGCTGCTGTTGCAACCCATGCAGAGATTTGCTTTCAGCTCTTACGTGAGCCAAGCAGTGTATCTGGACCTGATTCAGCCCCCTAGACTACCAGTTTTCAATCTTGTACCTAAGCCAGTCCCCCTCTCCCCTTCTAACTCGTCATCTTCTGATTTCCTGAATCCTCATCCACAGTCCTTCCGGAACCTGGTCATGGGCAGTTCATAGTCTCCCTGTCAAGTGTTCACCCTATTTTCAATCTTGGATGTTCTTGCCCAAGGGGATTACTAGAATTGTAGAATCTTCATTGTGGTGGTAACTTCCCTAGGCATTCAGAACCTATTAGCCATTTTTTATTCCAGTCAGTACTGTCCTTGTGCCTCTTTGTCAGCCAGCATTTAGAGGAAAAGTCAAGGTTATCTGGAAGGAATTCCTCTAACCGTGGTGCTCACTCTCCTTCTTGCCCAAGCTACCAGCAAAGCAAATTTATAAAGCTATAAAACTCCCTTTGTTTTTCCTCCCCAGTCTTGGTGGAGGAGATGAACTTGGGCTGGCATGCTGCCATTACTTGGGGCTCAGACGCCTGCCCACGCCCCCTTTTTTTAAGTCCTGTGCCCTGCCGAATAGTAAGCTAGAAATCACCACGACACCTTCCTTTACTCAGTAGGCTCTTTGGTTTTCCGATCTGGTTCTCAGAATTCAGCCTCCTTGGTTGCTGTCCCTCACTGCTTTTGGGTCTGCCTTTCTTTCCCAAGCCTCTTGAGAACCAGGCAGACATCCCTAATGGATCTCTTGATCCAAAACTCTTGTGCAAACCAAACCACTTTATGGGGTATTTCCCCCAGCCCTTGTATAAACAAAGTATTGGGGGTGGGCAAGGGGTGTTAGAAGTTCTCTTTTGGTATTCCGGTTACAGAATTAGGGAATGCTTGATATTTCAGGGACCTTTGTTCAAGATGTGCAGCCAGATACAAGAACGTACAAGTGAATGTTTAGTTAAAAGCAGAAAGATATGGTGTAGAGCTTTGTCTTTGGGTTACTAGGCCTTTGTTCTAGAACAGTTCTTTGGTGAGTAAATTATTGGTCCTCTTGCTAAGGCTGTGTTTTAGTCTTTATGACCATCAGCTGTGGACTCCACTACCAGAAGAAGATTGGAAAAAACTAGGAACAAAGAAGAGCAGTACTAATTCCGAGGAATAGTTAAGATTCTAAATCCTGAGTATAGTTACAGAAGGATCTGTTATTGCTCCTTTATACTTGAAATAGCCAAGATATAATTGGGTTAAACAACTCACTGGGTCATTGTATCTGATGCATTCTGCTTGTTGGCGGCCCCTCCAGAGGGGGGTGCCTATTAATCTGCATTGAGAATATAACCAGTTTGCCTCTTCTGCCGCCATTTCATTCAGTCCCATCAGTTTTCATATGCTTAAAAAATATTCTAGTGCTGACTTTTGAGGTATATAACAGGGGAGAATAGTGTGGTTAGAGATTACTTCTGTCAAAGCTCAACGCTCAGTCTTGGTTCTTATCCTTGCCTCTCCCTCCATAGGATGTCGCTTCAGAGTGTGAAGTCAAATGCATGCCGACCTTCCAGTTTTTTAAAAAGGGACAGAAGGTAGGTACATCGGACCTTCTATCCAGCTGGCCAATAGGAAAACAGAGAATAAATTAAGACACTGAAGGGACTTAGCCCTTCAAGTGGAAAAGCCTGTCCCCATTTTCTACTTTTAATAATATTTAAATAGGTCGTTCTTCATTCAGTACATGCTGTGACATCCAATTGAAAATTGATCTTTGATAGAACTAGTCACTAATCCCATGATTGGTGCTTCATATTTTTTTAAGTACATTGATTTTTGAGAGAGAAATTTTATCTGTCTTAAACACAAACTGGGGGATAGTGGGGGAGAACTTGTTTTTAACCTAAAATTTGTAGCTCTGGCTTATAACCAGTTCTTTCAAGTAAGATTACACTTCCTCTCCCTCTGCCTTCCCTCTTATTCCCCTGTTCTGTGATATCGCAGTCACAAAACTACATCTAACCACAATTCAATATTTTCTTAACAGGTGAGTGAATTTTCTGGAGCTAATAAGGAAAAACTTGAAGCCACCATAAATGAATTAATCTAATTATGTTTTCTGAAAACATAACCAGCCCTTGGCTGTTGAAAACTTGTAATTTTTTTTTATTTACAAAAAGGAAAGATCAAGTATGAAGACTCTATACCCAACTGCCGTCTGATTATAAGTGACAATAAAATATTAATTCTACCCTTTTTAAAACTGTCTGGTGTCTTTGAATAGCTTTCAGAATAAATGAAATGTGGCCATTAGATGACATTTAATGTCTTAATTTCATATACTGTCGATAACTCTAGTGACCTTATAGGCTGCTGATTAAAAATCTTTTGGTGGGCAATGCAGATAACAAGGTAGTATGTTATAACTGTTTGACTCCTCTGAGCAGAGAGAATCATGTTCTCTATTCTAGCAGGTAGATCTGCTGTCTAAATGATCCTCAGACCAAAATTGAGGCCCGTCTAATTTTCTCTGGTTTGAGATTCTAGCCTCAAACATCACAGCGAGCTGCTGTTTTGTCAGTGGAAACAGACTTCTGTCCATTAGCAGTTCTTCACGGTTAGCTCACAAGGGAGTTCTGCAAACATTGCCATGGGAACAATCTGAAACTGGTTTTGGAGGCCAGATAGACATACTAACTTAAGTGGTAAACGGTGTGGAAGTTACTGGTCATTTCATTAAAGAAGTCTGTCTTTAGGGTTTCATAGATCAGTGTTACAGACTGGAGAGTCTAGAAATAAACCCACACGTGTGTTCAGTCTGTGACTAAAGAGACAAAGAATATGCAATGGAGAAGTCTCCAATAAATGGTATTGGGAAAATTGGACAGATACATGCAAGACATGAAACTGGGCCACTTTCTTACAACATATACAAAGACCTAAATGTGAGAGACCCGAAAGTATAAAACTACTAGTACTCATATCAGCCCCAGCAACACTTTTCTAGATGTGTCTCAGACAACAGAAAAGAAAAGCACAAATAAACCTTTGTGACTACCAAACTAAGAAGCTTTTGCACAGGGAAGGAAACCAACAGATGGCAATCTACTGAATGGGAGAAAATAATGCAAATGTTATGTCCAATAAGGGGTTGATAATCCAAAATATAAAGAATTTATACAACACCAAAATAATCGGACTTTAAAAATGGACAGAATCTAGGGCACCTGGGTGGCTCAGTGGGTTAAAGCCTCTGCCTCCTGCTCAGGTCATGGTCTCAGGGTCCTGGGATCGAGCCCCGCATCAGGCTGTCTGCTCAGCGGGGAGCCTGCTTCCTCCCTCTCCCTGCCTCTTTGCCTACTTGTGATCTCTGTCAAATAAATAAAATCTTAAAAAAAAAAGTTGACAGAATCTGAATAGACATTTTTCCAAAGATGACATGCAGATTGGTCAACAAACACATGAAAAGATGTGCCAACATCACTCATCACCGGAAATGCAAATCAAAACCACAATGAGATACCGCCACACACCTGTCAGAATGGCTACAGTCAAAAAGTAACAAATGTTGACGAGGATGTGGAGAAAAAGGAACCCTTATGCATTGGTGGTGGGGAGTGTTAACTGATGCAGCCACTATGGAAAACTGGAGTTTCCTCCAAAAATTTGAAAGCACATAATCCAGTAATTCCACTACTGGGTATTTACCCATCGATAAAACCAAACACTGATTTAAAAAGATACACACAAGGGCGTCTGGGTGGCTCAGTGGGTTAAGCCTCTGCCTTTGGCTCAGGTCATGATCTCAGGGTCCTGGGATCGAGCCCTGCATCGGGCTCTCTGCTCAGTGGGGAGCCTGCTTCCCACTCTCTCTCTGCCTTTCTGTCTGCCTACTTGTGACCTCTTTCTCTACCAAATAAATAAAATCTTAAAAAAAAAAAAGATACACGCACCTATGTGTTTATTGCAGCATTATTTTCAATAGCCAAGATAAGGAAGCACCCAAGTGTTCAGGGATAGACAGATGACTGGATAGAGATATGGTACATGTATATATACACAATGGAGGGTTAGTCATTAAAAATGAGGTCTTGGGACACCTGGGTGACTGAGCTGGCGAAGCTGCTGCCTTTGGCTCAGGTCATGATCCCAGGGTCCTGGGATCGAGTCCCATATTGGGTTCCTTGCTCAGCAGGGAGCCTGCTTCTCTCTCTGCCTCTGCCTGCCACTCTGCCTGCTTGTGGGCTCACACTCTCTCTCTCTCTCTCTCTCTCTGACAAATAAAATCTTTTTTTAAAAAATGAGGTCTTGGGGCACCTGGGTGGCTCAGTGGGTTAAGCCTTTGCCTTCGGCTTAGGTCATGATCTCAGGGTCCTGGGATCGAGTCCCATATTGGGTTCCTTGCTCAGCAGGGAGCCTGTTTCCCTCTCTGCCTGCCTCTCTGCCTACTTGTGATTGCTCTGTGTCAAATAAATAAATAAATAAATCTTAAAAAAAAAATGAGGTCTTGCCATTTGCAACCTGGATAGACGAGAGACTATTATGCAAAATGTAATAAAGACCATACCATAGGACTTCCCTTATGTGTGGAATCTAAACAAAAATGACCAAACAAGCAGAATCAGACCTGTAAATCCAGAAAACTGGTGGTTGCCAGGGCAGGGGGTGGAGAGGTTGAGAGGTAGACGGGCCAAATGGGTGAAGGGGAGTGAGCCACAAGTCTCTGGAATGAGTAAGTCACAAGGATAAAAGGAACAGCACAGGGAATATCATCGGTGCTACCGTGATAGTGTCATATGATGACAGATGGTAACGACACTTGTGAGCATAGAATATATAGATTTGTCACCGTTGTACATTTGAAATTAGTGGAACATTGTGTGTCAACTATATTTGTTTTTAAATTTTTTTTCAATGGAAAATCAAACCCAGGGTGTAAAAAACAAAAAGGTGTTTTTTGTTCTAGACTCAGCAAAGGGCTAGAGGCATAAGAAACACTTCTTAAATTTGTATAATGAAAATCACAGAATTAATCATATGCCATGCACCATCCTTATGGTAATTTCTACAGCAATCCTAGGAGATAGGTACCATGATCCCCATTTTCCCAGTGAAGAAACAGGCAAAGAGATCAATTCTCCAGTGTCACACCCATCAACACACAATCGGAGATTTGAACCAAGGGAGTCTGGAGCCCACGTACATACTCTCCACCACCATACTGCCTCTCAGTTGAAAATCTTAACAACTAGTGAAACAATGAGCCCTTACCTAGGTTTCTTTCCTCATCTAAAATTGGGATGCTGAACTTAGAAGATCTCTCCAAGTAAGTGTCTATTCTGTGCTAGATAGGACAACAGCTGTGAATAAGACTCTCTTCCCATTGAGGTTATAGTCTAGAAAGGAAGGAAAACTAGTGAATAGTAGCCTAGTATATCCTAGGAGGCGAAAACAAATGGGCACAGTAATGAGAATAGGGGAACTTGCTTTGGATGGAGTGGTTGAGGGGACTAAGCTGTGAGACCTGATGAGTGAAAAGGACTCCAACATACAAAGAGCCAAGGAACCCACCACAGCAGAGAGAGTGGCACAAAGGCCTTGAGTCAAGAAAAAACTTGGTGTAGCAGAACCATCAATAACTGAAGCTGGATAGAGTGGCAGGACCCAGTAATCTAAGGCCTTCCTTATAGGTACAAAAGGAAGCCATTGTAGGGTAAGTCAGAGATAATGTGCTCTGATAAGAGTCTATTTTGACCCTGTATACAAAAGTGGGTTGGGGAAGGAGACTTAAGAACTGGAAAACCAGTTAGTTTTTGCATTTACGTAGGCCAGAGATAATGACGGTGGTGATTAGGGGATGGTGGGCAGGTGTAAGGATGGGACCGATGTGAATGGGCTCAGTAACATTTAGGAGAGAGAATCCAAGGACTCATGGGAGTAGGATTTTAGAGTAAATCCCCAAATTTTTGGCTTTATCAACTGAGGGTCTGGGGTATCATGTAATGAGAGAAGGATTGGCAGACGTAGGTCACGTTCTCCGTAGACATGTTAAGAGAGGCTTCACTGGTGTGAATTCAAATATAGATGACCTACAGGCTGTGGGATATTAGTGTAGAACTCAAAGGACAGGTCTGGCCTGGCATAGGAATTTGAAAGACATGGCCATGCCTCAATGACCTGTGTGTCTGGCTGGCTCTTAAGAACAGGAATCTAAGAGATTACCCAGGAAGGTAACCTGGAATGAAGAGGGCTCAAGACAGCCTGAAAAACTCCCAATATTTAGAGACCAAGTAGAGCAGGAACCAAGAAGACATACTTAATGGTTTTTCTCCTTCCCGCCTGGCCACCCACAAGAGGGTTTTATTCCAAAAGCAAAGAGGAGAACATTAAAAAAAAAAAAAAAAAAGCTGACAAGCTAAGAAATAGCAGAGGAAAACAAAATGGAGGTGGTGATTGTGACAAAATAAATAAATCCTATGGAAAGCTAGGGATGGAAGCCAGACTGGTGAGAAATGAAGTGTTATCAGAAATAACACTATTCAGTGTAAAGAATGTTCAAGGATGATTGTTATAGGATTGTTTATAGCAAGGCAAAACAGGATCTGTCAATAGCAGAATGGTTAAAATCAATTAGATAAATCCTCTCAAAGTAGCAAAATAAGGAGCTATGGATACTGAAACAGGAAAAAATACGAAAGTCACAGAGGAAAAAAAAGTTGTAGATCAATATTAATACAGAACAGGATTCCATCTGTATAAAACAAGAGACATGCTGCCTATCTCTATAGGTAAACCTGCATGTAAATTAACAGGAATAGATCTCCGAATACATATTTTTTTCTCTTAAGATTTTATTTATTTGACAGAGAGAGAGGACAAGCAGGGCGAGCAGCAGAGGGAGAGGGAAAAGCAGGCTCTCCGCCTAGCAGGGAGCCCAACATGGGGCTTTATCCAAGAACTCTTGGATCATGACCTGAGCCAAAGGCAGATGTTAATTGACTGAGCCACCCTCAGGTGCCCCTGAGGAAATATTTCCAACTGATTACCGCAGTGACTCTGGAGAAAGAGAACAGGTAGAGATTATTTTTTTAGGTTTATCTACAAATGTTTGGATGTGTCATAACAAGAATGTGTTATGCATTACTTTAAAAAAATTAAGTGAATGGGGCTCCTGGGTGGTGCTATTGAGCTTCCAACCTTTGATTTCATCTCAAGTTATAATCTCAGGGTCGTGATATTGAGCCCCAGGTCAGCTCCATGTTTAGTGTAGAGGCTGCTGAGGACTCCTCTCTTCCTTTTCCCCTGCTCATACCCTCTGCACTCTCCTGCTCTCTCAAATACATCAATCTAAAAAAAAAAAAAAAAAATTAAGTGAATAGGATATAAGGAAAGGGAAGCAGAATTTGTAGAACTTATGAGAAATCTTGTCCTAAAGTAGAGCTGAGAGGTGTGATTAATAAAGACTTTGTGTTTTTAAGAGAGCAGGTTTGCTAGCATGCAAATGGAAATGTACAGAGGTAGAGACCGATTTTGTAGGAAAAAGGGATACCAAAAAAAAAAAAAAAAAAAGGAATTCCTTATGTAGTCAAGAAAGAATGGAATTTGGAGTATGATGGAAGAGACCAGTCTTGGATTGGAGGAAAGTCATGTCCTCCACCATAACCAGCAGAATAAAGATGGGTACATGAGCACTAGGTATGTAAATCAAATTTTAATGGACCTAAAGAGGAATAGAGAGCCATAAAATAGTAGGGGACCTCAATTACCTACTTATATCAGTGCATAAAACATCCAGACTAAAAAAAAAAAGAAAAAATACCTAAGGAAACATAGGCCTCAAACACCACATTAGACCAGATGGCTGTAACAGATGATATAGCCCATTTCACCAAAAAGCAACAAAATAAACATTCTTCTCAAGCACACATGGAGCATTCTCCAGAATAGAACAGGTTAGGTCAAAAACAAGTCTTAAATTTGAGAAGATTGAAATCCTATCAAGCACTCTTTCCCAACTACATTGGTATGAAGCTAGAATCAACTATGAGAAGAAAACTAGAAAATTCACAAATATGTAGCTATTAAACACCATGCTATTGAACTGATGGAAGTGAGTCAATGAAGTCAGAATACATTGAGACAAATGAAAATGGACTACAAACCAAAATTCATGGGACACAGCAAAAGCAATTCTAAGAGGAAAGTTCATAGTGCTAAATGCTTACCTCAAGAAACAAAAATCTCCATTTAAATTTACAACCTCAAGGAACTAGAAGAATCAAGCCCAATACCTCGGACTAAACTTAATCAAGGAGGTAAAAAACCTGTACTCTGAAAACTATAAAACAATCATGAAAAAAATTGAAGATTATACAAACAAAATGGAAAGACATTCCATGCTCATAGATTGGAAGCACTAATATTGTTAAAATGTCCATACTATCCCAAAGCTATCTAGATCCAATGCAATCCATATCAAAAAGCCAGTTGCAATTTTTACAGAACCAGAAAAAAATACTAAAATTTGAATGGAACCATAAAAGATGCTGATTAGCCAAAACACTCTTAAGAAAAACAAAGCGGTTAGTAGTACAATCACAGATCTCAACATATCCTACAAAGCTCTAATAAAACAGTATGGAACCCACACAAAAATAAAATCATAGATCAATGCAATAGAATAGAGAGCCTAGAAATAAACCCACACTTACATGGTCAATTAACCCACAACAAAGGGGGGCAAGAATATACAAGGAGGAAGAGACAGTCTCTTCATAAATGGTGCTAGGAAAACTGGACAGCTACACACAAAAGAAACTAACCCACCTTTTACACCATGCACAAAAATCAATGTGAGACCTGAAAACATGAAACTAGACCATTGGCGGTAATTTGATATTGGCCATCACAACATTTTTCTAGATAGTCATTCTCAGTCAAAGGAAACAAAAGCAAAAATGAACTTTTAGGATTATTCCAAACTATTGGGATTACACAGCAAAGAAAAACAACAAAATAGAAAGGCAACCTACTAAATAGAAGATACTTTCAAATGATCTGATAAGGGGTTAATATCCAGAATATAAAGTACTTATACAACACCCCAAAAATCTGATTTAAACAATGGGCAGAGAAGGACACCTGGGTGGCTCAGTTGAGCATCCAACTCTTGATTTCAGCTCAGGTCATGATCTCAGCGTCCTGAAATCAAGCCCCATGTTGGGCTCTGTGCTCAGTGTGGAGTCTGCTGGAAATTCCCCCTCTGCCTCTGCCCATCACGCTGCTCTCTAAAATATTTTCCCCCATTTTATTTTATATTTCTTTTCAATGTTCCAGCATTCATTGTATTAAAAAAAAAAAAAAAAGGGCAGGGAATCTGAATAGACACTTTGCCAAAGAAGATATATAGATAGCCAAGAGAAACATGAAAAGATACTCTTTATTCATCATCAGGGAAATGCAAATCAAAACAACAATGAGATATATCATGTTAAACCCGTCACAATGGCTATAATACCAAAGACAAGAGATAGCAAGTGTTGGTGAGGCGATGGAGAAGAGGGAACTTTTATGCACTGTTGGTGAGAGTGTAAATTGGTATTGTCACTGTGGAAAATAGTATGGAATCTCCTCAAAAAGATAAATATAGAAATAGCATACAACCCAATAATTCCACTAGTGGATATTTACCCCAAAAAACTAATTTGAAAAGATAGATGTACCTCATGTTTTTTGAATAATTACAACAGCCAGGATGGGGAGACAACCCAACTGTCCATCAATAGATAAATGGATAAAGAAAACAAGATCATGTGTGTATGTGTGTGTGTGTGTGTGTGTGTGTGTGTGTGTAGTGGTTATACAACATGTGGCTCACCATGAATACATGTGATATATATACATATATATACACGTATACATACACAAAATAGCTTACTCAGCCATAAAAAAAGGAAAAAAAAGGAGCAATCTTGCCATTTGCAACATGGACCAACCTAGAGGGTATTATGCTAAGTGAAATAGGTCAGAGAAAGACAAATACTGTATCATTTCACTTTTATGTAGAATCTGGAAAAATGAGAAGTCAAAAAGCAGAAACAGAACCATAAATACTGAACAAATCAGTGATTGCCAGAGGTGAGGGAGTTGGGGGTGGGGGAAGGATGCACAAAAATGGGTGAAGGTGGTGGGAGATACAGGCCTCCAGTTATAAACATGAATAAATCCTGGGAATAAAAGATACAGCATAGGGAATATAGTCAATAGTATTGTAATCGCATTGCATGGTGACACATGGTAGCTACACTTGTGGTGAGCTCAGCATAACGTATAGTTGTTGAGCTATATACGATGCTGTACACTTGAAATTAATGTAACTGTGTGTCATCTACACTTCAACAAACAAATGCTTCGATGAAGGGGGGGGAAAGGAAAAAAAAAAAAAGAAGAAGCCTAAAACTTAGAAGGAATAACAAATATCAGAGCCCAAACAAATGAAACAGGGACTACAAAGACAATAGAACAGATCAATGAAACCAAGAACTGGTTCTCTGAAAAGGTAAACAAGATAGACAAACCTTTAGATGAACTCAAGGATAAAAAAAGAGAGGAGACTTGAAAAAGAAATGAAAGATGTTACAACTGATAACACAGAAATACAAAAGATCTTAAGCAGCTATTGTTAACATATGCCAACAAGTTGGACAATGTAGAAGAAATGGGTAAGTTCCTAGAAACATACAACCTTCCAAAACTAAATCATGAAGAAATAGAAAATCTGAACAGACTGATTGCTAGTAAGGAGTAATCACAAATCTCTCAACAACAACAAATAAAATGCTACATGCCCCAATAGCTTCACCAGTGAATTCTGTCAAACATTTGAATACTTATCCTTCTAAAACTCTTCAGGAAAAAGAGAAAAAAAAGGAAGGAATACTTCCAAACTTCTTTTTTAAGGGTAGCATTACCCTGATGCCAAAACCAAGACAAGGACATTGCCAAAAAAAAAAAAAAAAAAAAAAGAGAGAGAGAGAGAGAGAGAGAGAGAGAGTAAATAATAGGCCAATATCCCTCATGAACACAGATGCAAAAACCTTAAGTATTAGTAAACTGATTTCAAAAATACAATTAAAGGATCATATACCACAAATCAAAGGATCATAGGGCACCTGGGTGACTCAGTCATTAAGTGTCTGCCTTTAGCTCAGGTCATGATCCCAGGGTCCTGGGATCAAGCCCCGCCTCAGGCTCCCTGCTCAGCAGGAAGCCTTCTCCCTGTCCCACTTCCCCTGCTGTGTGCCCTCTCTTGCTGTGTCTCTCACTGTCAAATAAATAAAATATTATAACAAAAAAAATTTAAGGATCATATACCATGACCAAGTGGGATTTATTCCAGGGATAAATCCCAGGTTCAAAGTCCAGAAAGGTCATTTAACGTTGTACACTATATTAATAAAATGGAGAAACATTACATGATTATACCAATAGATGTCAGAAAGTATGACAAAATTTAACATCCACTTATAAAAACTCTCAGAGTAGGTATAAAGGGAACATACCTCAACATAATAAAGGCCATATATGATAAGCTTGTGCCTGACATTATACTCAATGAGGAAAAGCTGAAAGCTTTTAGTCCAAGATCAGAAACAAGACAGGATTTCCCACTCTCATCGTTTTTATTCAACATAGTATTGACTGTCCTAGTCAAAGAAATTAGGCAAGAAATAGAAATAAAAAGCATACAAATTTGAAAGGAACTAAAACTGCCACTATGTGTGTGTGTGTGTGTGTGTGTGTGTGTGTTTGTGTGTATACTCTCTAAAGATTTCACCAAAAAAACCCATTAGAATAAATGAATTAAGCTATAAGACACAAAAATTGGTATATAGAAATCTTTGTTTCTATGCAAGTGAATTGTCAGATTATAGAAAGCAAAATTAAAAACAAAAAAGTCTTGGGTGCCTGGGTGGCTCAGTTGGTTAGAAACAAAAAAGTCTCATTTACAATTGCATTGAAAAGAACAAACTACCTAGCAATAATTTAACCAAGGAAGTGAAAGACACATATGCTGAAGACTCTAAGACCTTTATGGGGGGAAAAAAAAAAAAAAAAGGAAGATGACACAAATAAGTGAAAAGATATTCTGTGCTCATGGATTGGAAGAAGATTCTTAAAATGTTTGAAACATCCAAGCAATCTATAGACTCGTTCCAATCCTCATCAAAATTCCAATGTCCTTTTTCACAGAAATAGAAAAATCCTAAAATTTTTAGGGACCCACAGAAGAGCCAAAACAATTTTGAGAAAGAAAACCAAAGATGGAGGCATCACACTTCCTAATTTCAAATTATTACTGTCCTATAGTGAATAAAACAGTAGGATATTGGCATAAAAAACAGATACATAGATCAATGGAATGGAATAGAGAGCCCAGAGGTAAATCCATGAGTAAAAATACATGCAAATATAAACAAAATTGTGGGTTTGGGATAAAAAGATAGGGAAAAAAACCATCAGATGACCATTCCAAGATGAAAGTAGGAGGAAAGCAAGCAGGCAACTTTAAAGGAGAAAGTATGAAACAGTAATCGTCAAAATGGGGAAGTAAACCATGGTTTCTAGGCAGGGTTGAGTGTCCATGAGAAGTTTGTTAGGATTTCAAAACCCTGTTCTGTGTTTCTCCAGCCATTCAGCTGCTTCTGAGCAGTTGGAGGAGAGGTGGAACAGCAGGTGGAGAGTCAGAATGCAAGCGGCATAGGGTTGTAGGAGGCGAGTCCAATAGAGGGAGGACGCAAATGAGTAGACTATATTTTCAGAGTATTGACTACACTGATGCAGTGTTTTTGTAAAAGGAAATAATCATGATTGGATAAATGGAAAAGCAAATCTAGGAGAAGCCTGGTGGAGATGAACAAAGTGAAGGAGTCTGGGGATCAGAGGTCTTAACAAGATAAAAAAAAAAAAAGTGGCAGAAGGAGTGATTGAGCACATAAAGGGACAGATGGTAGATGGGGAGCAGGGCAGGATTTTAGAGATAATACAGATTCCAGAGAAGATATGGACTAAGTGACCATGAATGGGTACAGAGGTGGCATAGAGGAAAACGGTTGGAACTCAGCAGGTCAAGGATCAGAGACCAGGTGATTACATGGCTGCTGAGAAAGAAAATGAGAACAGGGATAAGAAAAGTAGGAGGTGAACCTATCTTCACTGAATGAGGGGGTTGGTAGACAGCAGAAGGCAGAAATAAAGAGGGTAAGAAGTTGTTCTAATGAGGTGAATGAGTTTCCGAAGAGTGGGAAATTTTGCAGAAAGTGGTTTATGAAGGGCACTGGAGGGCAAGCACAAAATCCAATCACCCCCTGACTCGGGGTATGTGGAATATAAAAGATTAGGGAAGAAGAACCCTTACAAAATTTTAGTTAAAGAAGGAGAAATGTTCTAAGAATACACTGAGGATACAGGGAGGGCTTTTGATCTAGATTCCAGCAGATCATTTGAAAGGGATTGGGAGGAAACGAGGGTAGGGCAGATTTGACCAGATTAAGGGCAATGCTCCTAATCCTGCAAGTGCTTTGGAAGGTTCTGGAGGAGCTTTAAGCAGCCAGTTATATACAAGGGAAACCCTATATGGATAACAGGTGATTTTTCAGCAGAAACTTTGTAGGCCTGAAGAAAGTGGCACAATATATTTAACGTTCTGGAAGAAAAACCTACAGCCAAGAATACTCTATCCAACAAGGTTATCATTCAGAATAGGAGGAGAGATTAACTTGTTTGTCTGGGAACTCTTTAAGGAATTCATGACCACCACTAAACCAGCCTTACAAGAAGTGTTAAAAGGGGGACGCCTGGGTGGCTCAGTTGGTTGGACAACTGCCTTCGGCTCAGGTCATGATCCCGGAGTTCTGGGATCGAGTCCCGCATCAGGCTCCCAGCTCCACGGGGAGTCTGCTTCTCCCTCTGGCCTTCTCCTCGCTCATGCTCTCTCTCACTGTCTCTCTCTCAAAAAAAATAAATAAAATCTAAAAAAAAAAAAAAAAAAAAAAAAAGAAGTGTTAAAAGGGACTCTTTAATGGCAAAAGCAAGACCATAAGTTGGAGGAAGAAAAGTAAGAAGCAGAGAAGCATTAAAAATAAATATACAAAAAAAAAAAGTCAAGGGATTGACAAAAGCAAAGGATATAAATTATTACACCATATACCTAAAAATGTGGGAAGGAGGAAAGGACTCAAGGATGATTTCAAACTCCAGCAAATATCAACTTAATAAAGACTGCTATACACATAAGATGTTATATACAAACCTAATGGTAATAACAAATCAAAAACCAGTAGATAAATACCAAAAAAATAAACAAAAAGGAATCAAAGTATATCACTAAAGAAAGCCAGTAAATCATGAAAAGAGAGAAAGGAACAAAAAAGAACTACAAAAACAACTATAAAACAAAAAACAAAATAGTAATAATTACATACCTATGAATAATTACTTTGAACATAAATGGAGTAAATGTTCCAATCAAAAGATCCATCTACTTGCCGCCTGCAAGAGATCTAAAGACACATGCAGACAAAGTAAAGGGATGGAAAATCATTTATCATGCAAATGGAATTGAAAAGAGAAGCAGGATAGCAAGACTTATATAGGACAAAATAGACTTTAAAATAAAAAAGGACACTGTATAATCATAAAAGGAATGATCCAACAAGAAAATATAAATATTTATAAAGATGTAAACATTTATGCATCTAACATGGGAGCACTCAGATGTGTAAAGCAGCCTAATAACATAAAGAAAGTAAATCAATAGTCATACAGTAATGATAGGGGATTTTAATACCTCACTTACATCAATGAATAGGTCACATCCAAACAGAAAGTCAATAAGAAGCAGTGGCTCTAAATGATACATTGGACCAGAGGGAGCTAACCTATTCAGAACATTCCTTCACAAAATGTCAGAATATACATTCTTGTCAAGTGCACATGGAATATTTGCCAGAATAGAACACATATTGGGCCACAAAACAAGTCTCAACAAATTTTCAAAGATCAACTTCTAACCACAAAGCTATGAAACTAGAAATTAATAAGAAAAAAATCTGGGAAATACACAAATACATGAAAACTAAATAACATGCTACTAAACAATGAATGGACCAAGAAATCAAAGGGGGAAATAAGTATATGGAGACAATTGAAAATGAGAACACAATGGTCCAAAATCTTTGGGATGCCACAAAAGCAGTTCTAAGAGGGATGTTTATAACAATACAGGCCTACATCAAGAAGAAAAATTTCAAATAACCTAACCCTATGTCTAAAGGACCTAGAAAAAGAAGAACAAACAAAACCCAAAACTAGTAGAAGGAAGGAAATAATGAAGATTAGAGCAGAAATAAAGGAGATTCATATATATGAATCAATGAAACCAGGAGCTGTTTCTTTGAAAAGTTCAATAAAATTGATGAACCTTTAGACACATTCATAAAAAAAAAGGGAAGAAAACAGACTAAAAAATCAGCCATGAAAGAGAAGAACCACCAATACCACACAAATACAAAGGATTATGAAAGGGTATTATGAAAAACTATATGCCAACAAATCGGACAGCCTAGGAGAAATGGATAAATTCCTAGACGCATGTAACCTCCCAAAACTTAATCAGGAAGAAATAGAATACCTGGAGAAACCAATTACCAGCAATGAATCAGTAATCAAAAAATTACCAAAAAACAAAAGTCTAGGACCAGATGGCTCACAGGTGAATTCTACCTAACATACATACATACATACATACATTTATTTATTTATTAATAAAGATTTTGTTTATTTATTTGACAGCGATCACAAGTAGCCAGAGAGGCAGGCAGAGAGGGAGAGCAGGGAAGCAGGCTCCCTGTGGAGCAGAGAGCCTGATGTGGGGTTCGATCCCAAAACCCTGAGATCATGACCTGAGCCAAAGGCAAAGCCTTAGCCACTGAGACACCCAGGTACCCCTCTACCTAACATTTAAAGGAGAGGTAATACCTATTCTTCTCAAACGATTCCAAAAAACAGGAAAGGAAGGAAAACTTCCAAATCCATTCAATGAGGCCAGTATTACCCTGATAAAGATATACACACTCCAAAACCAGATATACACACTCCAAAACCAGAGTTATAGGCCAATATCTCTGATGAACATAGATACAAATATCCTTAATAAAATATTAACAAAAAAATCCAAAACATTAAAAAAATCACTCAATATGGTCAGGTGAGATTTACTCCTGGAATGCAAATGTAGTTCAATATTAGCAATTAACCACCATGATATATCACATCACATAATATATCACATGTATATCATGATGTGATATATCACATCAATAAGGATAAAACTTATGAGTTCAATAGATGCAGAAAAAGCATTTGACAATTTCAATATCTACTCATGATATAAACTTTCAACAAAATACATTTAGATGGAACATATTTCAATATAATGAAGGCCTTATATGAAACCTGAGTGAAAACCTGAGCTTTCCCTTAAAGTCAGGAACAGGACAAGGATGTATATTTTCACCACTTTTATTCAACAGAGTACTGGAAATCTTAGCCACAGCCATTAGACAAGAAATAAAAAATAAAATAGTAAGGAAAAAATTAAACTTTCACTATTTGCAGATGACATGATTCTATATATAGAAAACCCTAGAGACTCCACCAAAAGAGGATTAGAACCAATAAACTAATTCAGTAAGTCCATAGGATACCCCCCAAAAAATCAACATACAGAAATCAGTTTCATTTCTGTACATTAGTAATGAGTTAGAAGAAAACAATCCCATTTATAATTGCACCCAAAAGAATTAAATACCTAGGAATAGGCCCCCAAAAGGAGGTAAAAGACCCGCACTCTGAAAACTATAAAACACTGAACGGAAGATGATACAAACAAATGGAAAGATATTCCTTGCTCAGGAATGGACAGTATTGTCAAAATATCCACACTATTCAAAACAATCTACAGATGTAATACATTCCCTATCAAAATATCAATAGTATTTTTCACAGAACTGGAAAAAATAATCCTGGAATTTGTAGGGAACCACAAAAAGACCCCAAATAATCAAAGCAATCTTAAAGAACTGGAGGTATCATATTCCCAGATTTCATGATATACTATGAAGCTATAATAATCACAACAGTACTGGCACAAAAATCAATGTGACACATAAATCAATGTGACAGAAAAGAGAGCCCAGTAGTGAACCCATGATTATATGGTCAGTCTTTGACAGAAAAGGCAAGAATATGCAATGAGGAAAAGGCCGTTTTTTAAAACAAATTATATTAGGAAAACTGGACAGTTACACACAGAAGAATGGGATTGGACCACTTTCTTATACTGTACGCATAAATAAACTCTAAATGGATTAAAGACCTAAATGTGAGTCCCGAAACCATAAAACTCCTAAAAGAGAGCACAGACGGTAATATCTCTGGCATCAGCCATAACTTTTTTTTTTGTAGATAGGTCTTCTGAGGCAAGGAGAGCAGAAGCAAAAATAAACTATTGGGACTACATCAAAATAAAAATACACATATATTTTGTCTACACAACCAAACGAAACAACAAAAAGACAACATAGTGAATGGGAGAAGTTATTTGCAAATGACCTATCTGATAAAGGGTTAGTATCCAAAATATATAAAGAACTGAGACAACTAAACACCAAAAAAAAAAAAAAAAAAATCCATTTAAGGAGCGGACAGCAGACATGGGCAGACATTTTTTCCAAAGACATCAGATGGCCAACAGACACATGAAAAGATGCTCAACATCACTCATCATCAGGGAAATGTAAGTCAAAACCACAATGAGGTATCACTCCACACCTGTCAGAATGGCTAAAAATCAAAAACACAAGAAGCAGCAAGTGTTGGTGAGGATGTGGACGAAAAGTAATGCTCATGCACTGTTGGTAGGAACGCACACTGGTGCAGCCACTGTGGAAGACAATATGGAGGTTCCTCAAAAAATTAAATTACACTATGAACCAGCAATCCCACTAGCAAGTACTGGGTATTTATCCAAAGAATACAAAAATAATAATTTGAAAAGATATATGCACCCCTATGTTCATAGCAGCATTATTTGTAACAGCCAAAATATAAAAGCAGCTGAGGTATCCATTGTAAATGGATAAACATGTGGCATGTGCACACACACACACGAATACTACTCAGTGATACAGATGAAATCTTGCCATTTCCAATAACATGGATCTAGGTAGTATAATGCTAAATAAGTTAGAGAAAGACAAATACCATATGATTTCACTGCTGCGGAATTTAAGAAACAAAACAAATGAACAAAGAAAAAAAAAACAAAAAATAGAATTTTAACTGTAGAAGACAGATGGTTACCAGAAGGGAGGTGCAGGCTGGGGGGACGGGGGTTGGGGAGGTGATGGATGCAATAGGTGAAGGGGATTAAAAGTACATTTATGATGAGCACAAAGTAATGTATAGAACTGTTGACTCAGTATATCGTACACCTGAAACTAATAAAATGCTGTATATTTACTATATTTTTAAAAACTGGTAAAATTAGATGTTTAAAAGTTAGTTAAGGGGACTCACAAAAAGATGTAAAATATGGCAACATATGCACAAGATGGGGGGAGTAAAACTGAAGTTCTTTTAGAATGTGTTTCAATTTCAGTGACCAACTTTATGTAGACTGTCAATTACTTAAGGATGTTATATATGAACTTCATGGTAACTGCAAACCAAAACCCTGTAATAGATACACAAATAATAAAGAAAAGAAAGCCAACCATAACATTAAAGAAAGTCATCATTCACAAGGAAAGGGGAGCAAGAAGAACTACAAAAACAACCATAAAACAGTTAACGAAATGGAATTATATACCTGTCACTAACTGTGAATGGTCTAAATGCTCTAGTCAAAAGACATAGATAGGATAAATTAAAAAAACAAAAGACCCATCTGTATGTTGCCTTAAAAAAATTCATTTCAGAATTAAAGACACAGATTGAAAGGAGGGATGGAAAAAGATACTCCATGAAAATGAAAGAAAAAAAAAAAACAACAGGGTAGCAATACTTACATCAGGAAAAAAAAAGACTTTAAAACAGAGACTGTAAAAAAAATAATAATAAAAAAGATAAAACAGACTGTAACAAGAGACAAAGGGCATTACATGATAACGGCATCAATCCAACAGGAGGATAATGTTTTAAGTATCAATGTACTCAACATTGCAACACCGAAATACATAAAGCAAACATTAATAGACAAAAGGAGAGACCAACAGTAATACAGTAATAGGGGACTTTAACATCCCATTCATATCAATGGATAGGTCATCCAGGTGGGGCGGGGGATAGGGCATGGAATCAATAGGGAAACAGTGTCTTTGAAGGACACATTAGACCAGATGGACTTAACAGTTGTATATAAGACATTTTATCCCATAAAATGGCATACACATGTTTTTCAAGGGCACATTGAACACTCTCCGGGATAGATCATATGTTAGGCCACAAATCAAGTCTCAAAAATTTAACAAGACTGAAATATCATCAAGCTTTTTTTCTGTTCACAACGGTATGGAACCAGAAATCAATTACAGGAAAAAAAAAATGGAAAAAACCCCCAAACATATGGAGGCCAAACGAAATGCTACTAATCAATAGATCAATTTAGAAGTCAAAGAGAAATTAACAACAATAACATAACTTGAAGCAAATAAAAGTGAGTCCAAAATTTTTGTGGGGGGGGCACGGTGCAAGTTCTAAGAGGGAAATTTATAGTGATACAGGCCTATCTCAGAAAAAGATTAAAGCCTCAAGTGAGAAGGAAATAAAGATCAGCATAAAAGTAAATGGAAACAAACAAAAAGAAAATAGAAAGGTCAACAAAACCAAGAGCCTGTTCTTTGAAAAGATAAAGAAAATTGATAAAGCCTTTACCAAGAAAAATAATTCAAAATCAGAAATGGAGAAATAACTGATCCCATAGAAACAAAAGGTTTATAAGAGACTTATGAAAAATATTCCAACAAATTAGACAACCCAGAAGAAATGGACAAATTCTTAAAAACAGTCTATTCAAACTCAATCAGGAAGAAATAGAAAGTCTGAACAGACTGATGAGTAGTAACAAAATTGTAATCCAATCAAATTGTAATCAAAACCTCTCAACTGATCAAAGTCCAGGACCAAATGGATCCACTGGTCAATTCTACCAAACATTTACAAAAGAATTAATAGTTTGGGAAGAGTAAGTATTGAGAAAACACACACACACACACACACACACACACACACACACACACGAGGAAGGAGAACTTCCAAATATATTCTACAATGCCAGCATTACCCTCATTACAAAAACAAAGACCATACCAAAAGAAAACAAAAACAAAACTACAGACCAACCAATATCCCTGATGGACATGCATGCAAAAATTCTCAACAAAATATTATCAAGCCACATTCAACAATACATTAAAAGAATCATTCACCATTATCAAGTGGCATTTCTTCCAGGGATTCAAAGATGGCTCTGCAAATCAGTGAGATATAACACACTAATGACAGGAGGATAAAAATCCTGGGATGAACCCTAGGACCCCCAACCCACTCTGGCCACAGCTCCAGCCAATATCATCAGACACACACAGTCTAGGCAGGGGATGACCGTATACTTCTTCAAGGTTAGGAGAAGAAGCTGTTCTGCCTAATTCATAAAAACAAACACAGAAAATCAAGCAAATTGAGGAGTGAGAGGAATAAGCTCCAGAAGAAAGAACAAAACAAAACCTCAGAAAAAGAACTAAATGAAACAGAGATAAGCAATATGCCTGAGAAAGAGCTTAAAGTAATGATCCTAGAAACTTTTGCTAGACTGAAGAGTGGAGGAATTCCATGAGAATTTCAACAAAAATTTTTAAAAAGTATTTAAAAAGAACCAATCAGCCCTGAGGAATACAATAACTGAACTGAAAAATACATTAGAGGGAAACAACACGTTAGTGGACGCAGAGAAACAAATCAGTGTTCTAGAAGGCAGGGTAATGGAAAGTCCCCAAGTTAAACAGCAGAAAGAAAAAAGAATTAGAAATCCTACGATTATTTCTATAGAGGTTAAATTTTATCAAAGGCTTTTTCTACATTTATTTATGATAAAAGTTCTCAACGAAGTGGGTTTAGAGGGAACACACCTGAACATAAGAAAGGCCTTAGATGATAAGCTCACAGCTAACAGCATACTTGATAGTGAAAAATTAAGAATGTCTAGTCTCACCACTTTTACTCAGTATAGTACTGGAAGCCCTAGCCATAGCAATCAGACCCCCCCCCAAAAAAGACATCCAAATTGGTAAGGAAGTAATAAAACGGTCCTGATTTGCACATGACAAGACATTATACTAGAAAATCCTAAATACTCTACAAAACAGAAACAAAACCAGAACTACTAAAATAAAAGCATTTGGAAAAATTGCAGAACACAAAATACAGAAATCCATTTCCATACACTAATAGCAAAGTAGAAGAGGAATTAAGAAAACGATTTCCATTTATAATTGCACCCAGGCACCCCTACAATTTATAATGGAGCACACAGTTCTAGAGTTCTAGGGCTACACTCTAATTTCTTTGTCCATTCCACGGTCAGTGGACTAGGATTAGTCTCAGTTTTTGTTTACAGACAATGCTCTCATGAACAAGGTTCTTTAAGGGGATGGCTTGGAGTGAAATTACTGAGTCACAGACCTATGCCTCTTAAACATTATTGTGTACATGAATTCACCTGCAGAGTGCGTTACGATGCTGATTCCGGTTTGGTGGGTCTATGATTCCGCAGTTCTAACAAGCTCTCAGGTGGGGTCAATGCTGCCGGTCCCTGGACCCTGCCTTGAGTTAAGTATGAATTTGCTGAAGTTTATTAAATGCTAGTTTTACTAGGTACGACAGGAATAAGTTCGTTACTCCACATACTCCCCAATTTACTATACTCAGACCTCAACATTTAAATTAAATCCAACTTAGTGGCGGTGTAATCATATTTTGATTTTATTTTGCATTTTGGATTAATGATGCTGAGCACTTTCACCACGCTTATTGGTTACTCAGATTTTCTCTTGTGAAGCACCTATTCAAGTCTTTTCCTCTATTTTTCTGTTGGTTGTTCAGCTTTACTGATTTTTTTCAGCATTCTTTGTCCATTCTGGATGCTAGCCTTTTATTGATTTTATGTCCCAAATATTTTTTCAGCTGGCGACTTGTCTTTTCACCCACTTTGTGGATTTTTAAAGTAGTATTATCACTGAACATTTTTTAAAAAATCTCATGTTAAGAATTGAGAAATACTAGAATACTAGAATTGCCTGGCCCCATTTCCTTCCCTGACCATCATCCCTGACCTCTGGTAACAAACACAATGCCACAGTGCTCATTGTGCCCAGAAACCACTTCCAGTACGTGTCGGGCGCTCAGGAACAGGAAGCTTCTGGAATGATCATCGGCTGTGGAGGACCAAGCTAGTGGGATCAGGCTTAGCGGCCCCTAGTTTCACTTCAAGCGAGCAGTCTCTCTCAATGAGCACTTTTCATGAAATCTTCCAACACGACCCAATGAATGGACCAGCAAGTTGCTTTGAGTAAACAGAAATTCCCAGTTTCAATATTGTTGAAACCCTGAAGTCAGGTAGATAACTGCTTTTACACATTTGGGAGTGTTTTTATTTGGGCAGGTTATGCTACACACAATTCCTGGTCAAGCTTTTGCAGGTTTTCTGCTATTTTAGCTAGTAACCATCCATGTAAAACAACAAGGACACACTTGCATCACACAAGGTGATAAACACAAAACAATTTAACAACCACCATCTGAAATGATGTTTAAGAGAAACAACAGTTCCTTTTCATAGCCCAACACAGTGTTAACACTCACAGCAATAATGCCAACAGATTTCAAATCCAGGTTCATGTTTTTAGATCAAATCCTTCCCAGAGATAATGCAACTAGTTTTCAGAACACATGTGCACTACTGGGGGAGTCTCCCCATTACCATATGGAGAGCACACCAGTGACCTTCGGTTAAAGAACTGAATATGTGTGAAGACAGAGATCTGGAGGGCTGCTGGTACAGATGGCCTTCCACCCACCCCAGCTCACATGACACCCCTTCCCCAAGCAGCCCTACCTTGGGGTTGAGCTTCCTGGTCCACCTGGGCCCTGTTTTCCTTCTGCGTGCAATGGGGTCCCCATCTACAGTGGGCAGCAGAGACCACACGGTCTTGGAGAAGAAAGCAAACGTAGCTCAACTCAAGCTCGAGTCTAGGGAGCTCTGGGAGAAGCTACTTATAGCGTGAGCCCGTGGGCCCAGGAGCAGCGGGATTACTGGTAGGTTAATGTTTTGTGCCACACCTGTAGCCTGTTTGCTTCCCCAGGATACCAGCCGGGAGGCTCTGCTCCAGGATAGAAGGAACCTTAGAATACTTTAAGGCAGGGGAAGAAAGACCAAGGCAGGCAGTGGATGATGAGAACAGTCATTTTCCACTCTGGCTGCGCAGTTCTATCTACTGGGTTTGCTTTGATCTATACTGGTAGCTGGGGTGCCAGTCCCACAGAGTAGGATTTCATTGCTAGGAGCGAAGCACGGGAATCAGGAATTTTTTTAAAAGTTCTCCAGGTGATTGAAATGCGCAGCTGGTAATGAGAATCCGTACATCGGTGTCTCTCCTGGAGCCATTGTATCAGTCAGGAGTCCGAGCAGGGAGAAAATGGTAGGGGGCGGGGATCCGAATTGTTACTACAGAGTTAAAGAGGAGGTGTTGCTGTAGATGGGTAGATCCGTGGTTCTTTGAGAGTGGTCTGGAAACTTCCAGCAAATGCAGATTCTATATAAGCAGAATTTCTGGGGTGGGACCCAGGAATCTGCATTTTAAATAAGCTCTTTCTAAGTGATTCTTAGAACATGAAACTTGGAGAAGAAATATTTGGGGGGTAGAAGTTACAGGATTCTATCATTATCTGGAGGCATTAATATCAAGATGAAAAAACTGTAAGGCTGAATTCACTGCAGTGTTAAATGGCCCCGAGGCCATCTGTGCATACATTTGCCAACAGGCACGCTTTAGAACGAACCTTAGTGAAAGAGCGCATGTGACCACCGTCAGAGAATCAATACATTTCTCTCCGTCCAAGCCTCGGTTTTGAGTTTGTGTCATAGCAACCAGTAAGTGGGTCAGCCAAGACCTATTTGGGCTGTCATAGATGTGGGAGACAGGTGTTAACTGTAGAGTGCAGAGAGGAATGGAGTAGAAGAAGAAATGGGGAAGAGAAGAGAAGATCCATTCTTCATGGTCAACTCTTAGCCTGGAGGGGGCTGATTCTTGTAATACAAAGTATCATTGATCAGTCATGGTAGAGAAATCTTTATCTTGCTTCTCTTGGTATTTCAAGTCTCTGTTCCTGAGGTTCTCACAAAGTAGGGCAGAGTTTGCAACAGTTGCACTGTGTAACCCAGGAACATTTTGCAATAGTACAGAATTCATATCATTCTTGAATTTGTATATAAATCTATAGGCCTGGATGTAATACATGAAAATGTGATACTAATTATGTTTCTTTATATTGGGAAGTAGATGGACACTGAATACTGGAGTGGGGCTTTATTATTATTTTTTTTATAAAAGTAACAATTTGTTTTCACAAATTCAGTAAAGATGTTGGCCTTTTTGACTAATATCTTTATATTTTTTCCTTAATTTTTGAAGCAATTTTGAATATTTATTTTTAAAGATTTATTTATTTGAGAGAGAGATCAGTGCAGGTGTGCCTACATGCATGGAGGCAGAGCGGCAGAGGGAGAGGAAGAGAGTTTTTTTTTTCTAAAGATTATTTATTTATTTATTTGACAGACAGAGATCACAAGCAGGCAGAGAAGCAGGCAGAGAGAGAGGAAGGGAAGCAGGCTCCCTGCTGAGCAGAGAGCCCTATGCAGGGCTCAATCCCAGGATCCTGGGATCATGACCTGAGCCAAAGGCAGAGGATTTAACCCACTGAGCCACCTAGGCGCCCCAGGAGAGAGAGTCTTAGGTAGACTTCTCCGTGAGCATGGAGCCCAAAGTGGGGCTCTATCTCATGACCCTGAGATTATAACCTGAGCTGAAACCATGAGTCAGGTGCTTACCCGACTGAGCCACCCAGGTGCCCTGGCATTTCTGAATATTTAGGGAAAACTAATTTTTGGAGACATGAGAATTTTCTAATTTTTCTACTTTTTAACTCTTAATTTACATTTTTAGATTAAAATATATTCAAAATTTGAATATTTGGAAACAACTCCACATTACTTTTTAATCCTTAAGATCACTGAAATGAGTTCAAGTCAAGATCATAGTAGAAATCATGACAGGATGATAGGAGAGAGAAAAAACTGAAAGGGAAAAAAAATTTTCAAGCAAGAAGCCTGTGGAAATTTTAAAAACTAGTAGCAATAAAAATTTCAGACTTTATTGAGTATAACCCATATACATTCAGAAATAGGGCACTATAGGTTATTTATTAGTGAAGATTTAATTATTTATGGAAGTTAATAAGAATATGATTCTGCTCAAATCCACAGCTTAAACTTCAAGTCTGACTAAATCCTTACAACTTAATATTATTTGGTAAATGATTCTTTAGCTACTAATTAAAACACTGAGATGGAAAAGAGAATTCTTCATGTCAAATGCATAATTCAGAAGTAACAAATGTAACTCTGGGTTGTATCTTGTGAGGTAAAATTATATACACAAAACCAGCAGATTGATCAAAAAGGACAAAACCCCTGGTGTGTTACTGTGTTTATTGGATAATGATACTGGAAAATGGTTCTAACCCTTTTAATAGCACGAGATTTTTTTTCTAAAAAAACACACTGTGCTTCAAATTCATGGTAATGATTTTCCACTGGATAAGCATGGTAGAAAATACAGCCTTTCATTTAACATCATGTCTTTCAAACACAGTGCATTAAGCATATCTTTTGATTCTGATGTTTCAACATGTGGGATCTTAGTGATCCTGATAGGACTGCTTAGCCCAGAGCCCGCCAATTCCTAGTGCTAGGAAAGAACTCACCTATGAGTGTGACTGTCATATGGAAACCAATCCTGAGCCTGTCCATCTCACCACTTCTCCATCAGGCTCTTACACTCAGAGCCACAATTCACCTCTCCTCACCACCCCACAGCCAAAGAAAAGATCATGTTCAAAATCCATGGTGTGTTTATTAATAGATGAATGGTTAAAGAAGATTTGGTACATGCACGCCCACACACACACACACACACACACAAATACATACATACATAACATAATTGTATTCAGCCATAAAAAAAGAATGAAATCCACTCATCTGTTGAAGGGCATCTTGGCTCTTTCCACAGTTTGGCGATTGTGACCATTGCTGCTATGAACATTGGGGTACAGATGGCCCTTCTTTTCAGTATCTCTGAAGTAAATACCAGTAGTGCAATGGTGGGTATGGAGGAGGGCACGTATTGTAGGGAACACCAGGTGTGGTGCATAAACAATGAATCTTGGAACCCTGAAAAAGACAATAAAATAAACTTAGGATGTGAAAATAAATTAAAATTATTTGGAAAATTAAAAGAATGAAATCTTGCCATTTGCAACAAGATGGATGGAACTGGATAGTATAATGCTAAGTGAAATAAGTCAGAGAAAGACAAATATGCGATTTCACTCATGTGGAATTTAAGAAACAAATGAGCAAAGGAAAAAAAGGAGAGAGACACACAAACCAAGCAAATGACATCTTAACTGTCCAGAACAAACTGAGGGTTACCAGCGGGGAGGCGGTTGGTGAAGTAAGTGATGGATTCATGAGTCCCTTGTCACGATGAACACTGGGCGATGTCTGGAGGTGTTGAATCACTCTATTGTACGCTGGAAACATAATATGACACTGTATGTTAACTACACTGGAATAAAAATTAAATAAAAACTGAATTTCCACCATGTGTCACAAGGACGGAAGCCTACGGTTTCCCAGGGACTTCTCCAACTATCTCCCACCAGCCAGCATTTGCTCCTCGGGGCTGAAAACCAAACATAGTTGTGTTTTTAAAAGTTGGAATGAAGGGCCCTCACTGCTCAGGTGAGCTGAACCCACCACAGCTCAGATTTTGAAACTCCAAACCCAAGGCCTGACATCACCACGAAGGGAAGCCAGGTCCGAGGCGTTGGGGACAGTTTCTGGGCCGTGGAGCCCACTGCCAGTATTTGAACTCACTGACCCTCTGCCTGTTTGCCCTGCCTCTCCTGCTCCTTCCTGTGGAACCCACAATAAAGACACATGCCTTGGTTTCCCTTATCCTTTCCTGCCCTTCTTTTTTTTTTTTTTTTTTTTTTTTTTAAAGATTTTATTTATTTATTTGACAGAGAGATCACAAGCAGGCAGAGAGAGAGGAGGAAGCAGGCTCCCCTAGAGAGCAGAGAGCCCGATGCGGGGCTCGATCCCAGGACTCTGAGATCATGACCTGAGCCGAAGGCAGCGGCTTAACCCACTGAGCCACCCAGGCGCCCCATTTTCCTGCCCTTCTTCATGAGAACTGTGAGTACTAGCTGCCTTTCTAGGGACAGACATCTCCTGCTCCATTGGCCTCATCATATCTGAATAATCAAACCGATATTTTAAAACACATAAAGAAGCTGGGGGACACTGGCTTGTACATTCCCAGTTCAAGGAACAGTATTTTATTACTCCCATTCCATGGTGTACACCTAGTCTTTGGAATTCTCTTTGGCCAATGTTGGTATGTATGACTGTAAACGAGATTCTCCACAAAAGCAATATGAAACATCACTTGCCCATGGAAAGATGCACATAGGGAACTGTCAGAACTGGGAGAGGAGAAGGTAGTGAGCAATGGATGATACTGAACAGACAGGTCAATGCTGACGTAGAGAACTGGCTCAAAGCTCTTGAACACCACACCAACACTAAGCCAAGCATTGTGTGTCCCGGGGAAGCAATCTTTGCTTGGCCGACTGCATAATCCTTACAGAGCACAATGGAAAGTAGCAGAAATGATTTGGAAACTAGGTGCTAGAATAAAGCACCTAGGAAGGATTAATATCCAGGAAGAAAAATTTAAAATGGAATCTGTAGATAGAAGAAATGATCATAATGGGTTCAAATGAGAAATTCATATTCAGTTCAATTTGATGATGGCAGGGACAAGTGTCAATTCAACTAACAGTCATTAGATGTAGTATTGAGCTACCCGAAGAAACCAGGAAAACTGTTGTGAATATTTCATTCCTTTTAAATCTATTATCAAAAGCCCTGTTATTGACTTCAGTGTTGTGGAGATTAAACATCTTTCTATATGCTTATTGACTTATTTTTTTTGAAGTACCTGTCTTTTTTCTGTCTGTATTAATGTCTATGTTTCCTTAATGGTTTATAGTTCTTTATATATTCTAAGATAGGAATCTACTGACTGGTATTTCTATGTCTATTCTGTGCCTTGCATTTTTACTCTTAATAATATCTTCAATAAGAAACCAAGGATTTCTTCATTTTAATGCAGTCCATTTTATCAATAATAAGCTCCACGATTAGTGGTTTTCCTGTCCTGTTTAAATTATCTTTGCCTTCCCCCAAAACTTATTCTATTATTTCTTCTAGAAGACTTACTGTCTTTTAAAATTTGGACCTACAATCCAACTGGAATTGGGTTTTGTGTATGATGGGAGGCAGAGGTCAAGATTAATCTTTCCCTACAGGGACATCCATTGGACTAAACACTGTTTATGGAACACTGTTTACTGCCTCTCCCTCCACCCCCTGGCTCTCTAGTGCTACCTTCATCACAAACATATTAAGCTGTTTAAGCTGTTTTATTTCAAGGGAGTTTTCTGTATTGATATGTTTACGTATGGCTTGAAATTTCTTTAATTGGGTCCCTAAGTGAGGTCAACTTTCTGAGGATGTAGTTATTGCCAATAAACAACCCAGGAGTGAGATGTCAATTAGACTTTAAACAAAATACAAATTCCAATTTCTGGGTGGACCCAAATCTTTCCCCATCTGACTCCATGCCTCCTCACATCTGCAGACTATAGGCATGAAGAAGTCAGGACGGTTAGATACTTGGTTATCTGTCCTCATATTTACAAACTGCCTGAAGACCCATATTGTTTATATTTGTAATCACATTTTCATTGCTGCTTTCTTTTTTAAAGATTTATTTTTATTATGTTATGTTAGTCACCATACAGTACATCATTAGTTTTTTTTTTTTTTTAAGATTTTATTTATTTGACAGAGAAAAATCACAAGTAGGCAGAGAGGCAGGCAGAGAGAGAGGAGGAAGCAGGCTCCCCGCAGAGCAGAGAGCCCGATGCGGGGTTCAATCCCAGGACCCTGAGATCATGACCCGAGCCGAAGGCAGAGGCTTTAACCCACTGAGCCACCCAGGCGCCCCGCATCATTAGTTTTTGATGTAGTGTTCTATGATTCATTATTTGTGTATGACACCCAGGGCTCCATGCAATATGTGCCCTCCTTCATACCCATCAACTGGGCTAGAGAGAGAGAGCATGAGTTGGGGGAAGGGGCAGAGAGATAGAATCTCAAGCAGACTCTGTGCTGAGCTGGGAGCCTGATATGGGGCTCGATCTCACGACGCATGAGATCAAGACCCACGAGATCATGACCTGAGCCGAAACCAAGAGTCGGACGCTTAACCAACTGAGCCCTCACGTGTCCCTTCATGGCTTCTCCTTTGACTATTCAAAGGAATGGCCTCTCCCCAGAAGGGCTGGGCTAAAGTTGGGGGCACAGAAGCTAGAGACTCAAAAAAGGCTTTTTCTTTAGTGATTCACCATTGAGGAAGTGGGGAGGCCACCCAGGCCTGTCTCCACCCAGAAATTCTGAGGAGAAAGAACTAAGCAACCCAGGAGGTATGGAAAGAGAAATTCCAGGAGATGAAAGGTTCCAGCAAATGTTTAACCTGGCTCTGGGTCTCAAAAGCCTCTGTGTTCTTGGGCTTATCACCTCTCCAAATCCACCCAAACACAAAAACAGCCCATTAAAACACATATCAGAAATAAATAAAATAAATATAATGTCACAAAGAGTCGAATGTCAACACTTGACAGGGAAGTGATGTCAAATTGAGCAACTCTCACATAACTAGTTCACGTGATTTCTGGAAGCCCAGGGGTCGTCAGCCAAACCTGCTGGGTTCCAAAAGTCATCTTCTGGAAGCCAGAGATGTAGCTGAAATCTTCGGTAGAAACAAAAGCAGAGAAGAGTAGGTCTTTCCATAAATATCCTTGCCGTTCAGTGCACACATCTGGATTTGTGCACAAATTCACACGCTAGGAAGAGGCCCCCAGTGTTGTTTGTGAACAGTAGAGCAGAGACATGGAGCTTGGACAACACAGTCTAAGCAGAAACTCAGAGCCTGGGTTACACGACAGGGCGACATTGACAGGTCAGCCCCTGTAGGGAGTCTCTGAAATTAGGCTCGCTCTTCTTCTGCAAATCTTTGCAATGGGTCTCAAGTTCACAGGCTGTAGTAGAGAGGACACACCTATGCTGAGATCGGACAGAGGGCTCAGAGCAGGGAAATTGAGACCTGAAGCCAATTCCTTCTTCCACATCCCACCCCACTCTCCAATATGAATGCATCTCTGCAAGCAGACCTACCAGGACTGTGAACAGGAAAAGGTTTCTCCAAACCTAGGTGGCTTGATAAGTCACTATGGAAATAGCTCGGTGGTTCTTGGCTTTGGTGGCACACCGGCAAGTAACACAGTAGCGAAGCCTCGCCCCTTCCTTCTGTGATTTGGATCCAGTGGGTATAGGATGAAGCCCTGGCATCAGAAACTGTAAGAAGTTACTCAAGTGATTCTTGCTGTGCAATCAGGATCAAGAGCCCCCAAATTAGCTTAAACACCTTCGGACTGCATCCATCACACTATATAACAGAAAACCCAAGAATGTGGGCCCAAAAGGCTAGGGAAGACTTTTCAGTCAAGGATCAGGTTCAGGATGAGTTGATTAAAGGAAAATTTACAGATTTTGGAACGAGGAATCAAATTGTTCCTGGATGTTAACTTACTATTATTATTATTTCAATTTTTTATTTTAAGGAGGCTCCACGCCCAACATGGGGCTGGAACGCACAGCCCTGAGATCGAGTCACAGTATTCTACCAGGTGCTCCCCTGGATGTTATCTTATTTTTAAAGCTCATACAGAACATTATCTGAGAAACTAAAGTTTTTTAAACTAGGTTTTTTAAAAGAGCGTTTTGCTAATAATAAATAGTGGAGGAGTATCTAATCTCAGACCCCCGTTAGACTCAGGTTTCAGTATCATGGGATATACTTTTTTTTTAAAAAGATTTTATTTATTTATTTGACAGAGATCACAAGTAGGCAGAGCACCAGGCAGAGAGAGAGGGAGAAGCAGGCTCCCCACTGAGCGGAGAGCCCCATGCGGGGCTCGATCTCTGGACCCTGGGATCATGACCTGAGCCAAAGGCAGAGGCTTTAACCCACTGAGCCACCCAGGCACCCCGCATGGGATATACTTTATGGGAAGGAACTCCAGCTCCGAAAGCAGAATGAAGTGGGTGCAAATTCTGTCCTTCCAGTTATTAGCTGTGGCACCCTGCGTAGGTTACACAACCCCTCTGAGCCCCTGTAATGGGGGTAATAATACCTGTTTCCCAGGAAGCTGATGGGGCTGAAATGGGACAGCATATCCAAAGCATCTTTGGTAAGGCTCTTTGACACTGGAACCACGTGGATTAACTCAGGGTTATGGTAAAGATATTCGGGGAAAGTAAGAACAAGGTAATAGTCACAAACCCACTTGGACTTGCTTGGAGCTGCTGCTGAAATATTTTGGGAATGAGAGGCACCCTTGCCTGGTCAGTAGCAGGCAGTCTTTGTCCCGATGGTCTCCCACCAATGGGGTTCAAATACTTCCCATCCGATTCCTTTGACTGTGGATTCAGTGGCTCTGTCTTGCTCTATGTGAAGCCTGATTAGTTGGGCCTCTCACCTCCGGAAGGGTTAGGCCTATTCAGTAGAACTTCTACCCCAGGCCACTTCATAGGCCACTGACTAGTCATAGATGGGCCCAGGGAGGGTGGTGAGGTCACTTGGCACTGAGCATGTGTAAAGAAGCCCTCTGGAGAAATTTATAGGTTTATGGGGCCTGATAGCTGAACCAGCCAGAGCTCATTAAATAGCAGTAGAAACACCAAAACCCCTCAACCTTTCCTAGTTGTTTGTGTGGCTATGACTTAAGGTCCTCACTAGAGGGCAGGCAACTTTAAGATGATGGATTTTTTTTTTTTTACAGTGAATAAACTGGATAAATGATAATCATTATTGGAATAATAATCATAGGTAACATTTCTTACATACATTCTAAAAGTTGGGACCTCCCCCAAATGCCATATATTTAATTAATTTAATTTAATTTATAAATATATTTAATTTAATTTACTATATATTTAATTTAATTTAATTTAAATTACCATATATTTAATTTAATTTATATTTATATTTATGTATATAAATATTTAATTTATATTTAATTTAATTTAAATTACCATATATTTAATTTAATTTAAATTACTTATTGTATTCTCTTCACCTCGTTCTTACCATAAATGATAACAGTTCTTTCCCCACAACTGCATTGGACGTTTCATGAGGATAATGTCTATTTAATTTGCTATTCTGCACTGATCAATTACTGAGTCTGGAACATCATAGTAGCTGAGTAAGTACTTGTTGAATGAAATACATATTGAATGAATTGAATCTTAAGTTCAAAGCCAAAAGATGGAGGCTGTTATTCTTCTAATACATTGTGTTTATCATTAGTAAAATTCCTTTTAAATTTTGAAATATCTCTTTTTAGGTATTTGAAATTAAGTATTAAGTAGTTGTCCCAGAGGATTCCTTCAATAACTTTTATATGCTTTATTTTGGAGGGAGGTGGGAAATATTTTTTAACAGAGAGTGATAGCCATTGTCAAAACTAAAATCAATAAGATCCTTCTTGAGAAGACCTTGCACTATTAACTTATTATCATAATTTAAGGTATGTAATTACCAGGACCAATCTGTCAGTTTGTCTCCAACAAGTTCTTATAGTGCTGATCTCACACCAGACACTGTTCTAAGGACTTCATACCCTCATAAAGGTACTATTAACTATTATTAACCCCATTTTACAGATGGTAAATAGTTACAGGTAACTATTATTGGCCCATTTTACAGATGGGGAAACTGGGGCGATTAAGAAAACAGATTTCACAACCAGTAAGTGGCACAGCCAGGATGAAAACCCAGGTGTTCTGGCAGGAGACTCTGAACCTGGTCACCACAGTGCCTCTTCACCTCACTTAATAAGATTGCACAGTCATCACTTAAAGTTCTAATTGCACAGGTAATGATTCCGGTAGGCCCACGCAAAACAAATTTGGGAAAACTTTTGCACATTTTTATCCTGAACTTTACATTCATTTGACATAATAGTGCTAGGAAAAGAAGGTCAGACAGTTCCTGGTTTAGACAGGGAGTTATTTTGTCACGGCATGATGAGGAATTATAAATGGTGATCCCCTTTCCAAAACACCAAACACACCAACTTGCAAAGGCCAGCCTGCTCTAGGGCAGAGTTCTTGGCATATCAACAGAAAAACCAAAGCAGACAATGCAAACATTTTTTAAATATCCTCAGAATGCAATATACTTACAGCCAAGGGAGTTTTGCAATGAAAACAACAGGCAACAACTGTATGACTCAGCGATTCTGCTCCTGGGAAGAGTCACCAGAAGAACTGCAGACAAGTACTCAAAGAAAAACCTGTACGTGAATATTCAGAGCAGGAGTCAACTTTTCTGAGAGCCAACTGTATCATTTTCACCAAAGACAACACTTGCACGTCTCCGCTGAGCTGCTGATCCCCTCCTGAGGACCCAAAACCACAGGCATCCCTAACACAACACCTGAAACACACCCCTTCTCCTCTCCCACACCCCAGTCTGCTCCTCTCCTGGGCCCAGCTCTGTGACCGGAACTACCATTCATCTACCAGATATGGGTTAAATTGTGTACCCCCCCCCAAATTCATACATGGAAGTTCTAACCCCAGGATTTCTGAATGTGACTGTATTTTGGAAATAGGGTCATTGCAGATATAATTAGTTAAGATGAGGTCATTAGAGTGGGCCTTAATCCAACATGACCGTTGTCCTCATGAAAGGGGAAATCTGGACACGGAGACGGGCACACAGGGAGATGGCTAGATGCCTTGATCACGGACTCCTGGCCTCCAGAATTCTAAGACAATATATTTCTGTCCTTTATGTTCCCAGTCTGTGGTACTCCATTAGAGCAGCCCTCGAAAACACATTGCCCAGTGGAGACTTCCCATCCATCTCTCACTCCCACTCCTGGTGACTAGACCCCATGCATTTCGGCTCCAGAACGGCTCTAGAATTCAGCCGCTACCCTCTCCACAGTCTCCGTAGGTGTGTTGGGAAATTTGGTTCTCTGCAAGCCTCATGTTAGGACAAGATAGAAAGGGACTTCGCTGACCGAAAGGCACAAGGATGGATCCAAGCTGGCACAGGGGAGAGAGTCTAGGATTCCAAGGGGATATAGAGCTGGTGGGGCTGGCCAGCAGGGGTGAGGGCGCGCCTCTCTGTGGGTAAGAGAAACACCAGCTCCCTGCTTGGCTGGAGAAAGCTGAGATGGAGCAGGCTGGTGCAAATGTCAGAGAGCTGTGGCTGGCCAGAGGACAGGGCTCCCCTGTCTCTGTCCCCAGGGCAAGGTTTGGGGCCCGGCTTCCTCCTGGGATGTGTGTGCTGGGTGAGTGGAGATTGGGGGGGGCACCTTTGCTGCTGGGGTTCCCACGGGCATGGCTGCAGCGAGCACATCCCTGAGGCACCAGCTTTGTGAGGCTACAGAGGGTGCTCCTCTTCCATCGAAACCAAACGAACAGGTTTGCCGACGAGATTCCAGGTTTCAGTCCAAGAGGTGTGAGCTGAGCAGGCGCCTGGCCCAGCCCAGCATCAGCTCCCGCTCAGGGGGGACGCGGGAGACTGCGCAGGAGCTCTGGGAATTAGACTCTGAACACTGGGATCCAGCAGTGAAGGACCTGGAGCACGGGGCCTCCCTGGGAACCCAGAAGGACTCGGAGCAGCTGTGCGAGACTTGCTCTTTCTCCCCTCCTCCTCCCTCACCCCATGCCCCTCTGTCTCCCTCCATGTCCCTCCTCCCCACTGCAGGCACCTACCCCCATCTCCCTCCCCTCTCATCCCGTTAGCCCCCTTTGCCCTACCACCTTCCTCCTCTGTTCCTTCCTTTCCTCTTGGGGACCCCTTTTTTCCCCTCTTCCCTCTGACTCCTTCTTTTCCTCCCCGCTTCCCCTCTCCTGCCTCCCCCCCACCCCCGCACTCATGGCTCCCCACCTCCTTCTCCCCTCACCCGTCTTTCTCCCCTCGCCTTAGCTCCACTCCTTTCCCACTTCCCACTTACCCTGCCCTCCCCTCCATCTCCCTTACCTTTTCCTCCCCCTCCTCTTCCCCTCCCCCCCACCTTTCCACCTGTCCTCCTCACTCCCCCACCCCCCCCCCCCCCCTCCTTCTCTCCCTCCCACGCCCCGCCCATCACTGTTTGCTTTTCTCCCGGATCCAGATGAAGGGGTGGCCCTGTTTCTGCCCTGCCCTGCCGCATTTCTGGCAGCTGGAGTCTTGCTTCATGGCTGAGGGCTCAGGCACTCAGGCCCCGGGGAAAGAGCCCCCGCTCAGCATCCAGGTCCTGCGAGCCCAGTACGAAGGCTTGCGAAGGCAGCAGAGGGCGCGGGCCTACCTGGTGGTGCTCCCGACAGGTAGGGCTGGGCAGGTGCTGGGACAAAAGCCAGAAGCGGAGGGAGGAGGGCCTGGCTATGGGCACAATGGGTGGTGGGCTGCGGCCAGGGCCGGTGGGGGCTCTGTGGGCCCTCCTGGTAGGAAAGAGCAGGCAAGCCAGCAGAGCCGGGAGGCCAGTTCTGGGCAGCTCTGCTTGGCTCAGGTCCCCTGCAGGGGCCTCAGCCAGGCATCCAGCCAGCCGCCCGCCTACCTGGCCTCCACTCTCAGGTTCTCACCTTGCCAGACTGTTCTGCCTGGTGGAGGTGGCTCGGCCCCCTGCTGGGCCAGGTGGGGTGATGGGAGCACTTCCTGGCTGGGTCTTGCCTCCTGCAAAGCAGAGAAACTGGCCCTGGAGAGAGCAGACATGGTGCTCCCAACAGCCCGCCACGGGCCAGAGGACACGTGGCGCTCAGGGACCCAGACTTATGGAGCTTGCTTATCATAGTCTCAAACAACTTCTAAGGAGGCATGAGATACAGAAACCTCAAGGAGAGAATGCCTCTTCCCTCTGGGAACTCAGATTTTGTTCCTGGAGGAAGTTAGGAGCCTAAGGCTCCATCCCAGCCCTTCTCTCTAACAGAGGAATGCATGGGTCGAGGGAGGTGGGAAGGGCAATGCTGTGCCTGAGGGTTTCTTCAGGACTCCCTGAGCGGTCCACCCAATGCTAGGCCAGCTGGGAAGGAATCAGGGGCCAGGGAGACATCACCATCTGGGACAGGAAGTGTGCTGCCTTGTGGAGATAACAGTGGTCCCACGGAGCAGAGGGTGCCCAGCTCCCATTCCTGGGGCTGTTCTGTGTGAACTGAACTGGCACAGCCAGACACGCCCCATCTCTGCAGGGTGGACACCAAAAGGTTCCTAAAGGTCTAGTCCATCCCCAAACGTGTTTATTCATTCAGTCATTCAGCAAACATGAAATTAAACCACTCATCAAAGCAAAAGAGTACCGCGCTCAGCAGACCCACAATTCGGACTCGCATTGCAAAGACGGGCCAACTCAACATGCCCCTGCCCCAACCCAACCCTCTGGATCTTCCTCCCACACTCTGTAACTCAGTGTGCTCCCCCTCCCCCACAGCTATCCTCACCGATCAGTTTGGCCAGGCTAATGCCAGAAGGCTGGTCGGACCAGACTCTGCTTTGTCAGGGAAGACTTCTGACTCCCAGGTGAAGTCAGCCACTCAACAGGATCTGTTTGGGGTTGGGGTCCAGGTGTACCCCCCACTTGGTCTTTTTCCTTGTCCTCCGTGGACCCCGGACTGGGACTGACAGGGAAGGAGGCTCCTTTCTGCAACCAAGTCCTGCCTATCCGCCCAGACATAATGGAGAGGCTACTAGTTCCAAGGTTCTCCTATCACATCCCCTCTTCCCCTTTTCCCAAATAAGTACATAGCATTCTAGACTTTTAGTCAGGGAGTCCATGTCAAGAAAAATCAGGTAGTCCTGAAGTGGGAACACATTTTCAGTCCCTCCGCGGTTTGCAGAGATGGCCCCACCAGTCCTGTTTCCCACAGACTCCCAGACCTGGAGCTCTAGGGGCTTCCTTCTGCCTTCATACCTCAGCACCGTCTCTCCCCTCCTGTGCACACCTTCCCTGTCCAGGGCCTCCCGCAGGGACAAGTGCCACGAGGCTCAAGGGAGCCCCACTCACGATCCAGAGGCAAAAGACCAACTCTCTTTGGAACCCCTTTCAGTCACTGCCACAACCCTCTCTGCCACCAAGGGTTGACAATAAACAGTCGTGTGACACAAGGTGGTAAAAACAGATGCCCGAGAAAAAGAGACACTGGTCTGGACCGTCATCCCTGCAGCCAGTTCGGAGAAGCCAGAGCTGCTGTAACCGTGTTCCCAGATCAGTGTCGGAGGGGTGGGAGAAGGCGAGGCTCCAGTCTTCCAAAAGGAGCTGCTGTGAAATACCGCTCCTCCCTCCTGCACCTTGGGCTGTAAACCCATGATGGGAATCCCAGAACAGAAAACCCTGTAGGTGAAGAGTAATCTTTTCCACTGGCCAGTGCCTATGACTCTGTTCCATTCTTCCAGTCTGAATGCTCGTTCCCTAGCTCTGCCCTGGGGTCACTCCCTCGCTGCAGTTAGGAACTGGAGTCGATTATTAAACTCTGTTCTGCTTCAGATTTTCTTCATAGCATCGGTTCTCACCTGCAATTTTCTTGTAACACATTCATTTGCTTAGCGTTTTCCTAGCCCACTAGAGCCTATCCGTGAAGATGTGGATTTTTTTCTCGTTTGCTGCCGTATTCCCTGAACCTAGAACGAATGATGCTTGGCATGTAATAAGTGCTCAATAAATACTTGTTGAACGAATGAGTACATGTGCATGAGGGTGTGTATGTGTTAGAGAGGGTTTTGTGGGTGTGAGTGTGTGGACAGGGGAGGGAGGGTACAGGTGTGAGCAGGTACAAGTGGGATCACATGTGACCCACGTCTATGTGTAAACACACATTTGGGGTAAGATTCCTATGGCTCGAGACCTCTGAGACCCCCAGAATGAGAGCTGCCCTGTACCTGCCAGTGGTGACCATGTTTGTGCCTTGCTTTGTCAGGAGGATACACACCTGCTCCTGCTGAGTCCGTGGTCAGTCCTGTTTGGATTAACAAGGAGAGAAGGCATTCAGTGTCCCTAGAAGAGGCAGATCTGGGGGCCGAGGGGATGCTGGAGGAGGCCGACGGAGGCTGTCTCCAGGGCCCTGAATCTCCATGGCACGCACACCTGGAGATGTACCGCTGCGTTCAAACCTTCCACCAGGAAATTAGTCTTCCAGTAAAACACAAGAATAAACTCATGGGGTCCAAACAAAGGCTGCCTCAGGAAGGAGACCCAGGCCTGTTTGAAAACAATCAGATGACCCAGCAAGGGACCACCAACCTACCAACAGCCCAGTGTGAATGTCCGGTGGGCAATGTCCAGACAAAGACAGTAGGATCTGGCTTGAATATGGACATTCAGCACCCTCTTTCCAAGAAGAACCCACACAGGTCTGGAAAACCAGCTCACTATCCATTTCCCCAGAGGAAAACGCCCAGGATCTCTCAAACTGCCCGGAACCTGGGCTTGTATGGCCCAGCCTAAAGCTTCCTGCTCAACCAAATGTCTCAACGTTGAAACCATGGATGGCCTCATCCAAGAACCCAGGAGGCAGGGCCATGAGTCGGGCCTCTAGCTAGGAGCAAGAACCAGACTAACTCAGTGGTAGGGATTTTGAACTTCATGGTGGCATGGTCTTGTCCTTCAGAAAAGAAGAGATTGCCTAGGCCAGATCTCACACAGTCTAGGATGAAAGACTGTATCTGATCAGGGTGGCCCCACTGTGCTTGTATACGAAGACATGACTGGAGCCCTAGATGCTGATTCCTTGGGGAGGTCCGTAGGCATCTTCTCCATCCCTAGAAATGGGAATTTTGGAATGTAATATTGACACCCTAGCCATAGGAATGCCTTAACGGGGGCCCTAGAGTCAACGAGTATGGGCAGCCTTGTTTTCAATATGTTCTGATGATTTCTCACATGATCCAGAGAAGATGAGCTCTGAGAATTGCCTTTTTCTGGTTACTGTGTCTGGAGGCCAGCTCACTGAGAAGTCACTACATTCCTTGGTAGTGACCATACCATTTCAGTGGAGGCTCCCAAAGTATGGTCACTGTGGGTTAAAAGAAGAACTCTACTGTTTTGTGTGTTTAAGGCATGTTCAGGAAGGTTGGCCATCTCTCCCCTCTCACTGAGACTGCATATTCCAATGTCATCACAGGTGTATTCCCTTCCTTCCTTCCCTCTTGCCTTCCTACCTACCTGCCTTCCTTCCTTCCTTCTACCCATCCGTCCCTCTTACTTACCTGTTTTCTCACCCTCCCTCTCTCTCTCTCTCTCTCTCTCTCTCTCTCTCTCTGTCTGTCTTACTTTCTCTCTCCTAAGTTATTAAACACTGCCAGGCCAGTCATTGAAGATATATGGTAAGAGGAGCCTGAGCAGGAGACAAGGAAATGCTCCTGCTTGGAAAATACATATTCCCCACAAACTCCTTCCTTTTCAGCTGAATTTGAAGCCCTCAGATCCTTCCTGGGATATGTTAAACTTAAAACAAAGGGAATCAGGTGTTACTGCTTGGGTTATGGGAAGAAAGTAGGTCTCTCCTGGTTAATGTTTAACTTTAGTAATATACTTAAACACACCAAAGGTGCCTTTCCCTCATATCAGATAATCTCTGTAAAGTTTCACTTGTATTTTCCTCTTTTTGCCCCAACAGTGATCCAGTCTTGTCCATCTACACCCAGAGCTGTTAACTAGGTGTGTCATTACTTGGCAAAAATCCATGTGTGCCTGCTTCTTGGATCACCCAGAAATCCACTCCAATCTGGGGATTGGATTTCTGGGAATAATCAATAGAGCCATTGTTAATTTTTTTTTTTAAGTCTAATGAAAAACAAGGACATTTTCTGAAAAACCTTTGTCCTTTGCTTTGTTTTGAAGAGGACTGCCGCATGCAACCCCTCTTTCTACAATGTGTTAGTCAGGATAGACTGTGTTTTGCTGCAGAAACAAACCCTCCAATCTCACAATATGAGATTGTTGTGACTCACAAAAAGTCCACGTGTATTTGGGCGAACTTCCCAAATCCCTAAAATATCAACACTGGTTTTCCTAATCGCTGTAGCAGGAGAAGAAAGTGCCCTCACTAATTGTCATGTTCCAGTTTTCAAATCACTTCTACTTACATTTCATTGCCCAAAGCAAGTCTCATGGTCCTATCTTCACTTCAGGGATATGAAATCGTCCCATGTGCCTGGAAGGAAGGAAAAAGTGGAAGGCACGGGTGAGCAGGACTAATGGCTAGCACAGCAGATGGGGGTCAGATAGATTTCATTCTGAATACAAGGAGTAGCCATGAAGAGAGTTACATATGAGACTACAATGATTTAATTTGTAGTTTAACCAGATTACTCTGATCATTCAGAGAGAATGAGTTGAGGGTCACATTAAGAGGCAACACCAGGGGAAAAATGGACAAGGCAAGTTCAGTGGGAAAGATGCTGTTATTTGGGTACATTGGGTACATTGGGTACATTGGGTACATTTGGGTACATTGCATATGTATTTTGGAGCTAGAGTCATTAGGATTTATTAAAGGAAGAGTAGAGGTTCAGTTTGAGGGATCCTAAGTTTGAGATGTTCGTGAGATACACAGATGCAGATATCAAATGGGCCAGTGGACATCTGAGACCAAAGTTCTGGGCTGGATATGAGTGTAAGTGGCGTGAGCGTGTGGAGGTACTGAAAAGGACGAGTCAAGGCCAGTAGACCTCGACCCAGTGTGGAGAGAAGACAGGGTCCAGAATAAATCCTGAAAATACATAATTCACTTAATTGAAAAGTCTCTAAGGATTTTTCCAATTGGACACTAAAGAGCAGGACCCTGACTGAGGAGAAAAGGAGAGCCGGGGTGCTGGGAAGTTACAGACCTTGAGAGGCAAGACATGGCACGGGTCACTCCCCTAACTGTAAGTCTTCCACAAAGCCCTTTTCTAGATCCACATTACTCTGTCTGAAGTTGCTTTTTCTCGAGCCAGGGTTTAAAAGGCCAGAGTCCAGGGCACCTGTGTGGCTCAGTTAAGCGGCCGCCTCTTGATTTCAGCTCAGGTCGTGGTTTCAGGGTCGTGAGATGGAGTCCTGCGTCAGACTCCACACTCAGGGGGGAGTCTGCTGAAGATTCTCTCTCCCTCTCCCTTTGCCCCTCCTCTGCACCCTCTCAAAAAAATGAATGAATAAATGAATGAATGAATGAATGAATGAAAGGCCAGAGTCCAAGAGGCAATCCCTGAGTGGTAGAACTTTTCAGCCAAGAATAGGCCAGGTCAGTGTCACCAAGTTCAGGTCAGAGCCAACAGCCTGCCTGCCATCGCGGCTGACCTGACAGGGAGGCACGTTTGCCCCAGAGGCCTGGCCTTCCCTGGGACTGAGTCATTCTCATACTTGGGACCGGGCGGGGGCTGGGGGGGTATTGGAGGGTGGTTGAGGATCAATTGTTCCCCTCAGAGAGTTTGAAGGGAGAGAGGGCAAGAGCCGTGCTGGTTTGGAGTCCTTCCTCTTCCCACAAGGCTGCTTCTGCCACTAGCATTGGACCAGAACCACGCTCCCGTTGCTCAATCACACTCACACTTCTGCCAACCCATGGGCTGGCACATGTGCTCGGGCAAAGGGCTCAGCTTAGTCTGGGCTGTCATACCACCCACAGCTCTGATTTCCTCTCTCCTGTGCTGGGCGGGACTGGAGCTAACCTCTTCCCACACTCTCCACAGTGTTAGCAGAGGAAGGTTCTTGGCCACTAGAGACCAACCCACATCGGGCCTCCTAGCCTTCCGACCACAGCGAGGAGACCCCGACGTGCTGTTGGTGATAGGCTTCAGTCTTCTGGGCTCCAGTCTCAGCGTTGCCTTTGGGAGACATGACCTTGGCTGAGTTAGATGTGAGGTGATGATAGCTCCTCCTTGGCATTAGCTGGCAATTCTATGTATCCCCAGTAGGGGGCAGTCTCCCCTCATGCTACCTCAGCCTGATTCCCTAACTTTTCATCCCCGTTCTTAACTCTCACTCAATTCAGACCCTACTGACCTCCCTCCCTGCCCCACACAGCCGGGTTGCACATACTTTTAAGGCCAGCATTGGGGAGCCTGGTCTCCCTGCTCCCACAGCCCTCTATTGTTCCGAGGGTACAGCCTTTTGGCATGAGGTGGAGGGTGCAGAGAAAGCACAGATGGCTCTTTACATGACTGGCTGTGGTGCCTTTTGGGTCTGCCTTCCCTTGGCTAGCTCATGGTCTGTGGGCTTGGTGTGGACATGTGGGGGCCCCACAGGCTCCTGGAGATGACAGATTCCCTCTCGTAGCTCCCGCCCCCCCACCCCCAACGCATCAGAGTTCCACCTCTCTTTGCTGGGTGCCCTGGTCTCATCTCCTCTCTGCTGGCCCAGCCGGGGCCTGGGCACGCAGGCAGAAGCTGTCTCTGCACCCATAACTCACCACCACCTTTGCAAGAGAAGCAAACCCAATCCAACTATGATGTCTCTAGGTTACAAAATTAAAACCCAAGAACAACCAGTCACACACACAACCGACCAGGCACTGGGTTATCATCAGTCAATAATTTCCTCACGTTGCTTCCCTGTCTGCTGTATGAAAGTCTGTCCCTGAGCTCCTGTTGGTGGGGCATCCCTAAGCACTTTTAGTCGGCGGCTAGCGGATCTGAATAGATTTTTGCTCAAATAAACTCTTTAAATGTTTACCATGCCTCAGTTTCTCTTTCAACACTACTATGTTCAACTGCTTCCTTCTGATTCCTTCCCTTCATTTACTTCTACATCATCATAGCTAGGAAATCATCTTGAAATATTCTGACTCGAAAACTGTGGTGAAATTGGTGCTTCTATCTGGAGGCCAGAGAGAACCCTAAGACTTTTTCAAAATACTCTGCTTCTTCCTTTTTTTTTTTTTTTTAAGATTGTATTTATTTATTTGACAGGCAGAGATCAGAAGTAGGCAGAGAGGCAGGCAGAGAGAGAGGAGGAAGCTGGCTCCCCGCTGAACAGAAAGCGTGATGCGGGGCTCGATCCCAGGACCCTGGGATCATGACCTGAGCCGAAGGCAGAGGCTTTAACCCACTGAGCCACCCAGGTGCCCTGAAATACTCTGCTTCTTAACGCCTAACCCTGTTCCAGTCTTCCAGGCTTTGGTTATCCCTGCTTTGCATGAACATTCCTTTAGGTCTCCTCCTTACTGTTGAGAAAGACCTAACTGACTCCACATCCACATTTTCCATCTGCGCATAAATTCCTGAAGTTGATTTTTTTTTTCTGACTGCTGTGATGACGTGTCTTCCACAGCTAATGAGCAATACACTTCCTAGAAACAGTATTCAAGGGACTGAACATTTCATTTTAATTTTATTCCTTGGCTCTGGGTTTGTGGCAGTTGCATTGAGATTTCCTGTTCACTTCTGTTTGGGAAGACAATACACTCACTATGTATTTTTAATCCTTTTATCTCCCCTTTGTCTGTTCCTTGATGAATCTACCACCTGTCTGTTTTAATCCACCCCCTGAATTCCTCAAGTCCAGGATCATAACCAAGGCCGGGCAGCATGCCAGCCTCTCAGCCTTGGCCAAGAAATGGAAGAAGGAAGAGAAAAGTTGCTGGTGGCACCTTCTGCCAACCCAAACTTTCCCTCAGAATCAATGTGAGATCTGATTAGCATATATTTTCCCAATGCAGGAGCCGCTCTCCTTCACAAGAAGTGTGGTGCTCTCTTGGTTAGAGGGTTCTGAGAGAGCCCACCTCCGCTCCTGCCCCAGCCGTGGACACATGCCCCTGCCAGGCTCAGGTTCCACTTGCCAGATCCTCCCCCAATACCAGACCCTTGCTTGCTCCTTTCAAGGTTCTGCCCACCGCACATGTGGCCACACTCGCAATCTGAGGACTAGGGGAGACTTTCCCCCAGATCCCAGGTTCCACTCTGCTGAGCTCTTCTACCACATGCCGGCAAAATTGATGGGAAGACCCCCGACCACCCAAGGATCACCACCGGTCCCCAAAGGGTGTGTGCATGCAAAGGAGACTCAAAACAAGTGCTCCCTGTGGCAAACCCTGGTTGAGTTGGCCCACATGCGAGCAGGGAGCCCCCTTTGGCCCCTCCAGCCTAAGGCACGTACCTGGGTGGGCCCTGTTCTTGAAGACAGTGCTTCCCATCCCCAACTGCACGAGAGAATCATCGGGGGCTTGAAGACTATCCAATTAAATTATAGTCTCCAGACTAGGGCCAGACCATTGATATTCTGTAGTTTACTTTTTAATCAAAGCATAAAACATGTATAATGTGGGAAGTGCACTAATCTTTCGTGTATATCTTAAAGATATATACCATTTTCATAGATAGATACACACACACACAGCATAGATCAAGATAAACATTTCCAGCATTCTAGAAAATTCCCTTCATTCTCTTCCAGGTAACCAACCATATTTTCCCATTGTCCTGTTTCCATTTTTTTTTTTTTTTTCCGTCATGAATAAAGTCAATATTGTTTGCTGTACATGTCCTTTGGTGGCATTTGCTTTCATTTCTCTCTGTTAAATTCTCACCCCACTCCTTTTTTTTTTTTTAATTTACAGACGCCTGTCTAGACCAGCTGTTGTGGAACACGGGCACTTTTTGAAAGCTCCCCCTAGTGATTCTAATGTGTGGTCAACGTTCAGACCCACTACCTTAGGACCACATGGATTACAAACCAGAGGCTCAAAGTTTCTCATGGGACAGAGGCTTCTCTGTGAGACCAAGCACAGTGTTTGAACCTTCATGTCCCTTCTCCTTTGGGTCCCACACTTCTACTTGACTTCCTAAGGAGGGGCAGCAGGGAGGGGCCTGTTCTATAGCCCATGCTTATTGTACCACACCAGTTTTGTGGGTGAGAACATTTACCCCTGCATCCGGGGCTCTCTAAAAAAGAAAGTTGAGCAGAAGGACCACTGATCCTCGTACCAATACACAGGCCTGACTGTGTTCTATGCTAGGGGAGAGTTACGTGGGGACTCTGGATTGCCTCGAGAGCCCATCTGTGTGTTCTCCGTACGTGGAACCAGAAACATATTGGTCGCTGCTGGCTGCAGGGTTCTGTAATTTCAGGATTCTTCTTGAGATGAGCTAGAAGCCATCCACAGACGAGAGCAAACTCAATGATCACAATGAAAAAACACGTCCGGGCAAGGGTCTGGGGCAGTTTAGGCAAAATGCTCCCGAGAGCACTCTCTGTGGTATTTCTCTAGGGAGGAGGAGTGTGGGCAAAGAGTTATTTTCAGAGTGTTTTAAAACACTTTAACAATTTCAGAGTGATTAACTTTGAGGCGATTGGGGTCACCGCTGGTGCCCCCGCTGAGCACTGAGCACCATGGCCCGCAGGCCAGCAGCACCAGCTTCACTGGGCACAGGTCAGAAATGGGGATCATCCAGCCCCACCCGGACCTGCCGACCCAGAAACTCTGGGGGTGAGGCCGCACAGTGTGTCCTAGCAAGTCCTCCATGTGATTCGGATGCCATCTCAGTCATGACAGTCATGTCACAGACTGTCCCCTGCATGCATCCCATTTGCTAGATTTCTTCTTCTAGATTTAAGCAAAAAAAGATCCCGGGTCAGTGTTCCAAGCACTTGTATAGAGACGCTGGAGAACTGCTTACTGGTTTGGGAGAGACTGTGCCACCATGACAAGTTTGCTTACCGACTTTTGGTCCCCTTTTCCTACTCTGGGCTAAAGAGGGGCAGGGAAGAAAAGTGTCCCCTGGAAGCCGCCTAGGAAGGGAACAGAGCCCCCTCCGCTTTTTTCTTAATCAGCTCCTTGCAGAGTCAAGCCAACCAGTGAAGCTCAGGAGAGGCCACCGTAGTGGGTTACGTAGCGGGTTACCGCATGAGGAGTCCGCGGACGGACAGAGAACACACCGTTTCCAGGTACTGAGCAGTTTCCGCATACCAGGCTCTGTGCTGCGACAAGGGTCAGGGATGTAGGAATGTCACACGCTTTGTTCTTCAAGAGAGTAAGTAAAGCTCCAACACATTGCACAGGCACACCTTGTGGGCTCTAGTCATACATCTGAATCATAAACCACAAACGGTGTGCACACAGAAACGGGGTCAGAGAAAGAGGGGAAGACTAAGTCAGAAATTCACTTTCTAAGCAGCACTCAACTCAGCAAACCTGAGAAATTTTGGCTCTTCCGATTCTTAACACCATACCCTTCTCCAGTGAATTTATACTATGGTAATGATGACCAGAAACCTGAAGAATTATAATGCCAACACCAAATCTTACCTAACCGCTCTGGTCTGTACTGTTTGCTCTCTAATAAAACCAATTATTTAGTTTTATTAGAAACAAAATCCAGGGGTGCCTGGGTGGCTCAGGGGTTTAAGCCTCTGCCTTCAGCTCAGATCATGATCTCAGGATCCTGGGATCGAGACCCACATTGGGCTCTCTGCTCAGCGGGGAGCCTGCTTCCTCCTCTCTCTCTGCCTGCCTCTCTGCCTACTTGTGATCTCTCTGTCAAACAAATAAAAACAAACAAACAAAAAAAAACACACAAAACAAGCATTTCTGATCACTCACAGAAATAGGAAGAACTCTGGCCGCGAAGTCACAAAACACCTTTTCGGTTGAGAACTTATTACATTCTGTCCAGTGTCATTTAAAAAAGAAAAGATTTCTGCTTTCATTCAAAGGGAAAACTTCTTCCTCTGTAGCTCTGTCCACAGTGGGAAGGTGGGAAGCTCGGCTAGGGCTTGGCTAGGGATCACCTACCTGGAGCTTCTCATTCTCATTCTGAGTTCCTTGGAGAGGTTTCTATCTTCTCCAGGGCTGGGAGTAGGTGGTGGCTGGGAGGGAGGGAAGGAGGTGACGTAAGACCTTACTTGACTAACACCACCTGGAGATGGGCAGGGAAGGAGCTAGAGCCAACACTTTCCCTTTCTTGGTTTTGGAGACCCACCTTCTCCTCGCTGGGATCTTCCTTTGACAGGGGAGGGAGGATGCACTCCGCTCCAAATGGCTGCTCTTCTGCGCACAGGGTGAGGCTCCAGCTTCTCTCTGCTGTTGCTCAGCCCCTCTCTGGGCAGCCCTACGCGCAGGAGCTAAGGAAACCTCGCACCTCTTGAGTGAGCGACCCACCTCTGCTCCACAGTGCCCACGGATTCTAGGGAGGAGCTCTAATGCCCACAGTCAGCTCTCTTTCCTACGTTGTTAGGAAGCTGACCACTTCCCCATTTCCCTGATCTTCAGAGAACACACAACAAGCTGCTTGAGGGCCCCTAAAATCCCTTTCCCTCAGCTAGTGGAGAGGCAGACCCCCCGGCCCCCTCTGTGGGGGTGGGGCTCTGAACTCACTCAACTTTCTCTCCAACAACCCTCTGCTAATCCCCGACTCCTGACACGGGCGCGGTTGGAAGTTATGGATGAAATTAAACCAGATTTTCAAGTGATTCCTCAAACCCACTCCTAGGTATGTGCCCCAAAGAACCGAAACTGGGGACTCAAGTAACTACATGTCTATGTCTGTTCACAGCAGCACTCCTCAAAGGAGCCGAAAGGTGGGAAGAGCTCCAGTGGCCACCAGTGGATGGATGGATAGAGAGACAGAATGTGGTCTGTCCACATAGTGAAAATACCACTCAGCCTTAAGACAGCAAGAAGCTCTAACACCTGCTAAAACGGGACAAACCTAGAAACCATTACGTTAAGTGAAAGAAGCCAGATCCCAAAGGTCACATACTGTATGATTTTATCTACACAAAATGTCCAGAACTGGCCAATTCACAGAGATAACAATTACATGTGTGGTTGCGAGGAGCAGGGGGAGGGATACTGAGGAGTGACTGTTCAAGGATGATGGGATTTCTGTTGGAGAGGAAGGAAATGTTTCGGAACTAATAGAGATGATGAAATGGTCCAACGTTGGGAATGGACTAAGCATCCTGACTTGTTCACTTTAAAAATGATTAATTGTATGTTATGAGAATTTCACCTCAGGAAATTATAATTTCTTTAAAGTCATGTATGCTTCCCCCAGCAAACCCTCTGGTTCCAGCTGGCCATCTCTGAGCCCATCCCTCTGTCTCACCCACGCGGCTCTGTTCTGGTGCTCGTCTCTTTTCACACCTGCCTTCCTCCTGGGAGAGCTGCTCTACAGCGTCCCCTCTCTCTTCCCTGCAGATGACGGATTCCCCATGGGTGACCCTTTGTGTCTCCTCACACACAGGTTGGGCAGAGCACTTGAATTCTCTTTGGTCATATTTATGGAGCCCAGGGAGTTACAACCGAGAGCCCTTATTATGCTCCCTGTCATGAGCTTTTCCCTTTCTAGGTCCCCAGGCTGATTGCCAAGGACCAAGTGCCCTGAGCAAGCAGAGGGTTTAGGAGACATTAAGAATAGATGATGAGGATGCATTGAAAAGACAATGTGTGTTAATTACACATTCATTACTTCAAATGTTCTGAGGCTGAAAGGACTCACAGGATTTGAACGTTTTATGCTCAGGCATAAAATTCCTTGTCCCAGGGAAAGGGTGCAATGCAGGAGAGAGACACACATCAGGAGGGGTCTGACATTCTTGGGGACAGTCTTCTTGGTCTTCCCTTTGCTGAGTCTCCCAGGTCCCACCTCACCACTAATGCACACGCAAAGAGCCTGAGCACTAGGAGCCCCAAGTCTACTTGCAGTGGACATCTCTTAGAGTGAGCTGGTCCTTAGGCACAACACAGCTACATGGTCAGCCTTAAAAGGTCAAAACACCCCGTGCTCCACAGTCGTATCTCTGTGAGCATTATTCTTTGTGTTAAAAGACAAGGGAGATTTTGATGAGTCCAGAGGACTTTCTAGTTCTCTGTTCCTTTCATCTGTCCTTGTCACTATTTGTCACCCCAAAGGTTGTGCTGTCATAACTCTGGAAAAAGCTACGCTAGACGTGGACCATGGACTGGGAGAGGCTACACCACCCTAATCACGTTTACAATAGTTTATTCCTTTAGGCTGCCTTTGGGTTGTTCCCTTGCCAGTTTCTGTGGAAGCAACGGAAATTCTAGAAATGGTTTCTCATCTCTAGAAGCCAGTCTACTGTCTGTCTCAATGCCAGCGAGGAGCCAGGGAATGGGCACACCCATGTTTTCAGCAAGTGGCTTGGCTACATCTCACCATTTCCTAAAGCTGGACCATGCCCATGACCGCAGGTCCTAGGGGTGATGGAGGAACAGGATGAGAAAGAAGCAACTTAAATAAGTCTGCCCTCTGACCTTCACTGCTCCCCTTGGACTGTCATGTGAGAGAGAAATAAACTATGTTCCTTCAGACACTGACTTAATTTTTGGGTCTCTTTATCGACAGTCTAGCTTCACCCGGCCCAGTCCAGAAGCAGACATCTAGAACTAGAGTGATTCTGTAGAGTGTGTGTGTATGTGTACACGGGGACAGCAGGAGCCAAGGAAAACATGCTGTAGGCAAGAGAGAGCTGGCGATCACGTCTGTGGCCCACCAGAACATATGCATGACTCGGTAGGCACTCATGATAATAAAGACAGCAAACCACGGCACGGCGTTGGAAAGAACTAGAATTTCAGCATGTGTTGGCTCTTTGTGACAATAGTGGCTTTTAGTGGACTGTCAGTGCAACCGCCCCCCCCCCCAGTTGCCCTGACTTGGATGACACCCCCAATTTCCAGCCCGCAGTAGTGCCATCTCCCTCTTGGCACTGGTCTGCGCTAAGCGCAGGCTCTACCGGTCTGACAGAAAGCAGAGCTGGCCCAGGACCAAGACGGGAGGTTTGTTTGCTGTTGAATCAAGTCTTTGAGAAGGAAAGCTGGGGAGGGGTAGGAGCTCAGGCTCTGGCCGGGAGGATTGCCTGGATTTGAATCCTCCTTCCACCCCTAGACTTGTCACGGGCACCAAGTTATTCAGAATCCCCGAGGGTGGGTTTTCTCCTTTGTAAGACGGAGACGATACAATACTATGTGCCTCAAAGGAGTATTGCCAGGAATGGAATGAAGGAACCCACCAGCGCTGCTCTTGGAAGGGCTCAGGTAGAGGCCTGCTGCCCTCTGCTGGCGGCGGTCGGCTTTCCGCCGACATGTGAGTGTAAGTAAAGGGCCACATTTGGCCTCCGCATAGCATTGCACACGTGGTGGCTTCCATTTTGGTGTTTTTGGTGTAGCTCCGTGTCAGATCTCAAAGGATTTCTGTCTTGTGTTCAGAGTGGGGAAATGTCCTGACTCCCCCGGGGAAGGCTCGCGGCTGGGGAGGCGGCTTTCGCCCTAGAGACCATCGCCACCTAGTGGCCACACTTCATACTTGCAGACAAAGGCGAACCCCCAAAAGTGAGAAACTCCACCCTTCCCGGAGGCGACTGAACGGCCCTCCTGTTCTTGCAGGAAGTTCCTTCCTTAGTGTCTCCTGGCAGGTTCCTAGCGCCGTTTGACCCTCCCCTGATGAGTTCTGGAATATTTGTGGCTTCTCCTAAACATCTTTTCATTTGGATCTTCCTCTCTCTTGCCCAGGAGAATACTACAGTTACATAGGTCCCACACTAAGGGGAAAAATTTAAAGCATGCTGAGAGTGTGAGACCTGCACAGGATGGCCCGACTTAACAGGCAGGTGTGGACACAGTGCCCAACTTTGGAGCAGCTTTGTCCCCACATTCCTGATGCAAAGAGCTCCCCCAATCCCAGTGAAAACCATCCCGACAACCCCCGTTTTCATTTGTTCTTATATGCACAGCGTTGGACACATTAGTAGGCGCTCAGTAAGTATTTGCTGACAGAAGGCAGGCCTTTCCAGGAAGTAAATTCCGAGCTCATCTGTCCCAAACATTTCTATTCATTCTGCACAGCAACTCTAGAAGTCAGAAATCCAATCTAGAATAAGCAAATGGTCAAAGGTTCTGCTGAAAAAGTGGTGGGTCCCAACTCTGAGGTCCCTGTCTGATCCCAGAGGTTTGTCAGACACTGACAATGGCCGTGGAAATACTATACGTCCAAGGCCATGGTTCACAACACAGGCTCTTTGGTGTCATGTATGTGGTCTTCCCAGCACCCCTCCTCCCCCTCCCCCTGCCACAGCCCCTGGTGACAGGAGTGGGTGCTAGACCTAGGCTGGGTGGTTTTGCTCTCTGGGACGTATCACGGTCATCGGAAGAGATGGTCACAGTCCTGAGCCCCTGATTGCTACCTGCTGTGACCGGTTCAGAACATTCAGGCAAATGATGGCTCTGTTAATGGGGCTTTAGCTCCAGACCTCTAGGTTATCCCGTTTTCTGATCTCCACCAATTATTCAATATTCAGGGATTTTGCAAAACAGTTGTTAAACCATTGGCGTCTTGCAATCAGCCGCTGTAGGAATATTTATACCACAGAAATCAGCAAACGCTTCTAAAAAATCATGGCTTCATCTCCCAGAAATAAGCCTGTGTCCATTTGGGCTCTTTCTCAGTGTGCAGCTAATAGAAGCTAGAACATGCCTCTCTTGTAGCTTTTGCATTCCTCAGTTCACCCAAAAGTTTGGACAGCTGGGCCTGCTGTCAGCCAGAGGAGGGTTGGAGAGAGGAGAGCTGAGGCAGAGCCCCTCCCTCAGCCCCCAACACTGCCCTCTGCCTCCTGGGATCCATGAGATGGGCGGGTTCAGCCCCTCAAGGCCTTTTATTCATTTCATTTTGAGGTTGCCCTCAAGAACTTTCTGGATAGAGTCAGGCCATGAGGTAAACACATTTCTCCACTAGGCTAGCAATTCTCAATCTTGGCTGCAAGTCAGAAATACCTGGGGAGCTGCTAAGACATGCCCAAGTTCATAGCCATGTCTGAGCCCAATGAAGACAAAAATACCAGAATATCTGAGAATGAGGCCCAAGTGCCAGTATCTTAAAAGCAAACTCCTGGGGACCCTGTGTGGGTGCGGCCAAGATGGGAGCCACAGCCCTGGGCAGTGCTGCTCAAGCTTGCCACAGGTTAGTCTCCTGGGGTGCTTTTTAATCGCCAGCCCAGGCCAATTGAACCCAAACTTTAAAGCTCTCCAGGTGATTCAGATGGAGTCAGAATTGAGAAGTGTTGCTTTAGACCAAATAAGGATAATAAGGATTGCCTTTTATTTTGTATCTCATCTTAAATTATGCAGCCATGTTAATTAAAAACAAACAAACAAAAAAAACCCAAAAACAAAACAAGAAAACCTTACAGGGTCCTGATGTTGCTATCCCCCCGCCCCCACAATGAAAACTTCTTCTAAAGGTCAAATGAATCCCTTGTTCTTACCCTGAAATCAGAGTCTGAATGTCTCTAGATATTCCGCTCTCCTGACATTTTCTTTTTAATTTGCTTGACCCCTTCGAGGGGGGCTCTTCTGGAGAGTCTGAATGGAATCGACACCCTGGTTCGCCAAGACCCACAAAGCATTGAGTTGGCGTGTTGGGTAAAGGCACAACCCCCCCACCCCAATATTCAAAACAACCTGGGACCACATGTGACGGTATCTGCAGCTTATAAATCAGGCGTCCGTTCCCCCGTTTTCAAACGTTAAGTGGTACACCCAGACCCTACTCATTACTTACTCTAGGTCGGTGATTCTCAGACTGGGGTTCCTCGACCAGCCGCGACATCTCCAGGGGACGGATTAGAAAATTCTTAGGCTGCGTACGCCAGACCTACTGAATCAGAAGCCCTGGATATGAGGCCCCAGTCTGTGTTTAACAAGCCCTCCAGGTGACAGAGATTTTTGCTGAAGCAGGAGAAGCCACGCTCCACAGAGGCACATCGCTGCTAGGAACTGAAGACCACTGCGGACACAGAATGTGGTCTCAGTGGGTGGGCGGAGAATTACCAAACCAACAGGTGAAACAGAGATTTGCGACTTTACTCTTCTGGGGGTGCCCACACAGGCATCCTAGGTTTTCAGAGCCCACCACCTGTGAGCTGAGAACAAAGCAGCCGGATAATTCTCCCATCAAGTTTAACAGACACTGAGAATACTAAATACTAGATCATGGCAGAATTTTTTTTAAAAAAAATCTTTATTACGCATTCTTCTCTGAAAGAAAACATCTGAATGCTTGGGCAACATTTTGAAATTGCTAGTGTGCCATCTCCCGGGATTTTCGGAGGCCCCGTTCTTTGCCTTTCTGTCTTCTTAGACCTTTCAAACCTTTTAAAGTCTCCCTTTGAATTCCCTATTTGTTCTCTGTGTTCCCAGCAGCCTAGTTTTAAACTTTGTGGGGGTTCTCTGCAGGGAGGGACATAACCACCACACTTTCTTGTGACACAGGCATCCCATAATGAAAACGAGCAATGCTCAGAGGTAACTTCATGGCCTCATGTGTCCCCCAGTGATTGTCTTTTTGACAGCCGATATGCACAGGGGAGATCAAAGTGGCGTAGGGACGGGAGGTCTCGGTCAGAAAGCAAAAAGCCTGCACGCCTGCAATCTACCCATTAGTGTTTTAATGCCTCCCATTGGTTTTGGTAAGAGCCTCCTCAGTGAGACTCCTCCTTCCTTCTACCTGGACTATGCTAGACTTCGCCTCCCATTCTGAGTGCCTGTCCTGTGTACCTTGACACCCCTGGCTTTCCCAGCACTCTCAGATATTAGTAGTGACAGAGGCAAAGAGGACCAGGACACTGAGTCCAGAGCTGATCACAATTTCGCTGTCTCAGAAGGTTGGAAGAAGTCATATACACCGGGAGAGATGGAGGAAGAGACTCCAAGGAGGGGGTGGGGTGGTGCGGGGCGCAGGGGAGAGGGGGAGGAGCAGGAGATATAAGGTCGGGGCGTGAGTCATTGTGAGGGGCTGGATAGTGAACTGAGCAGCTGGCCGCTCAGGGAGCAGTGGGGGATGGGAGGACAGGAGGAAATTTGGAGAGGAAGCTTTCTGATGAAACTGCGATCATCGTACGCTCTTCAAAGTGTGAAATTCTCCGCTCTTCGGAGGGGAGCCCAATACAGGTGCTGGAAATGTAATAAGAAAAATTAGAGACCGAGAGCCAGCTGTGAAGCTTGAGTTTTACCATTTGTCCTGCTGTTTGCCCAGCCATCCCTTTGACCTTGTGCGTCTACATACCTGATCCGGAGGCCCTGTACATTCCTGGGGTCCCAAGAGGTTTTGAGGCTCTAGCTAGGGCAGCCAGAGACAGCATCACAAAAAGGGGACTGGGACAGCCTGTTACAGGGATGGCCCACCAGCTAGTACTGCTTTTTCGGTTCCAAATGTCCAAGACGCAGGTGCTGCTGCACAGAAGTCAAGGCCAAGGGTGGTGCGCGGGCGTGTCACCGCGTGGCAGATCTGGCCTCCGACCTCCCCCCACCCCCAGTCAAACAAGCAGCCGTGGGTTATAAAAACACAGCACACACTGGGTTTTAATGAGAAAATAATTGTATACTTGCATTGAATGCCTCACAATCACTATAAAACCGAAGCAGGATAATAACATTTAAGTGGTTAACATACACAGGAGAGCCAGATACAGAGTATAATTTTCAAACACAGTATTGCTGCTTTCCCCACTCTCCTCCTCCAAAAAAAAAATAAAAATAAAAATAAAAAGTCATTTGGGTCCAGGGCAACACAAAATGAATATTGGCAGCTCACTCACTGAATGCTTAAAATTCAGGAAATTGGTTCTGTCACTTAAACTGGATATAGTCACCATCTCTAAACACTTAGGCTATTTTTTTTTCAATACATAGTTTAATTACATCCATTCTTTAGTTGGAAAAATGTTTAATTGTCTTCAGAGACAAGAGTCGACACTGTTTTAGTGTTTCTTGTTACACTTTATGTGTGTGTGTGTGTGTGTGTGTGTTGTGTGTATATGTGGACACTGATCTATATACTGCTTATATGTCATCGTCGAGGGGAGGCAGCATGCAGAGGTGTGAAGAGGCAAGGAAACTGCATTGTGTCAACCAAGTGGAACACAGCCCCGCCTCCTACCACTGACAGACCCTGTTTCCATAATTTCTGGATGAGAAAGCCAAGGCATGTCAGTAGTTAATCAGCCCCCGAGGACAGTGAACATCTATAAACACTGTGGAAAGGAACACTTTCAGGAAAGCTTTTAACATCTACAGAATCTAAACATTTGTTATAGCTGAGATTAACAAGCTTGCGTGCTATTTGGGGGCAGGGACGAGCATCAGAGGCTGATTTTCAGGACAAGCCTCTTCCTCTTGATGGATTACGCAGGAATGACTCTCCTCCAGGGGTCTGCTGCATCTTCAGAAGGTTAAAGGGGTTCATTAGGGATCCCAGAGCCTAGCATGGTGCGATGTACAAAGCCCTGTATTTTCTGAAGGAGTAAAAAACTCAAGAGCTCAGAGAAAATCTGGCTCTTCCAAGGGAACTGTAATTTACATTTTCATAGGATCTGGAGTGAGTGGAGCAAGGAAATAGCCATCTGTCATCAGAAGGCAGCAGAGGAACAAGCGAAGGCTGGAGATGTAGGGGCCATAGGTAAGCAGCTTTGTGACTACAGGAGGGTCACGGAAACTCTGCATTTGTTGCCTTATCGACGCACGGAGCACGCACCAAGGGACTCGGCTCTAGAACTCTGCACAACGTGATTCATGCTTCTGGTTCAATCAGCTGGAGTCAGCGGCCAACTGGTCTGCCTCTAGAGCGATTCCATTAATTGTGTGACCTCCTAAGCTTTCAATCCGAAGCAAATTCTCTTTTTCACATGTAGGTTTTAAAGTGGGTGGGTACACGGCTTCCATCAAAACCGAACAAAAACCTGCAGGTCGGTCCTGAGGGCTGTTTCATCTTGTGAAAGACGGTGTTTGTCCGCTATCACGTCTGTATCACTACCAGAGGCAGAGGCAATCCAGAAAACATGAAGCATGTTCCGTTTTTGGTGCCCCGCCTAGAACCACTACACTCACCAGCCGTCCTAGCTACCACTGTGCCCCCGAGGTCCCACGAAGGTCTTGTCCCAGCTGTTTTCAGTCCTGTGCCTGCTGTGGGAAGGCTGGAAATCCTCAGGCAAAGCAGCCTTCCTGGGTTCTCCCCATTTCACCCGTCAGGACTCCCCACCTAACACAGACCTCATTTTCCTGGGCACGTCTGTCTCCATGCCAGGCTCCCCAACTTGAAAAAGAATTCCTTGCCGTAGGGATCTTTGTTGTGTTCCCGGTGGCTAGCACGTTTGGCTGAGTATCCCTTCAGAATATTCAGGACAATAAACCATATAAAGATGGTGCCCACCACCCATCTCTAGAGTTCGGCTTCAAATGGCAGGTTCCCTTGGCAGTTTGAAAGGATCCTTGTGAGGTATCAGACAGGTGCATTTTTACTTAATGCCCGCTGCTGGTCTGCGAATAAACCTTCCCCCCTAAAGTCAACACTAGTCTATTAAGAGAAGCAAAGATAACGTGCCTAACATCTACATACACACTGTTGTGGCATCGCTACCTATCAGAGTAACATAGCAGAGTTTATGACATAACAATATAAAAACAAAAAAGAATTTTAGTGAGGTCTGGCTTAATTATTGCTTTTTAAAAAACCACAGTTTTGAAAGAAATAGGAAGAGAAAAAATAAAAAAAAAAGGCTGGTCCGTTTTTTTCTTCTCATGGCCAGAATTAAAAATGTTTCTCATCCAGAAATTCAGGGCACCCAATTATGGAATACCCTTTTCATATTGCTTTAAATGACAGAGAGCAAAGCTGGCGTCCTCCACAGTGTACTAAGCTATGAATACAAAGCATGAGAATAAATACGGTACTTTTCTCAATGTCAAATTACAAAACCGCTCCAAACTTTTCAATTGCAACTCATGCAAATACCAGGTTAGGTCAATTTAATATTACAAATACTGTATCAGGTCAGTGCCTCTATATCCCTTTTCATAAAAAAGAAATTCTCACTCACTCCCGACACTGGCAAACAGCTTTGGAGGAAATAACTGTACACCCTTGTCCCATGATCATTCTGGAATTTTCATCCTTGTACACACACTTTACCCAAACACACAAAGGCACACACACACTCACACACACACATACGTGTACACACATAACCATCTTTAGGAATTGTAGCTGATTCCAAGCCTGCACTTAAATTTCTATTCTATATTTTTCTCTTTATTGTCCTGAAAAACGCTGGTTGCTCAGCAAAAATAGTATCTCTTACTTCCTTATTTTCCCACTTCCTCCCTCCCTGTTTTTCTGTCTACCTTCATGACCTTTTCTTTAATGTTTCCTTTCTGACTGATCCAAAATAATCTATCATTCTCCCTCCCAAGGTCCAGTTTATAATATAAAATATAGCTATAAACACCTTTTTATTTCCTGTCCTCTGCCTCAGGCAGAGTTTGCCCTTTTTCAATTATTGCCACTCCAAAAATATCCCTACCGTCTGTTGAGCCAACCTGTTGAATGTGTACAGGTTTCATACATGGATACACTCCCCCCATCCCATCATAAAAATAGTTGTTGCCCACTAAATAGAGCTTTCGTGTGAAGAGAAACATAATTGTGAAAATGTGTTCTCATGAACAGCAAATTAGTCAATACTCAAACCAGACGAGATCCTAAAGCTAAAACAATCCATTTGGTTTGGCTTTCTCCTTCCTTCTTGACCCCTTCATGTAGAATAGATTGTATTTGCAACATGAAGAAACACGGTCTCCAAAAGGTGGATTTTAGGTATTGCCATCATTGATTGCTCCCAATTAAAAACAACTAAATGGAAGAGACATGGAATCATAATTGTCTCTTCCGGGCAGATAGAGAGAAAATTGCATTTCGTTTTATGGCTGCTGGAGTAAACGGAGTTATCCCAACACCTGGGATGCCATGAGTGAAGGTGGGAAGCCGGTGTAGGAAGTACCCCAGGCCCCGTGGCTTGCACTGGCGTGGGCTCTACTGCTCTACATGGCCCTGTTACCAATGTCTGTCCTCATCACCCAGAGAGGCTGGTCTTAGTTCTGCCTGTGGCAGCCACGTTGACTCGTTACTGCTTTGTCCTTTTGAGTCGAAGGACTGGTCCAAACCCAGGTGATTCTTTGAGTCTCAAAAAAAAAAAAAAAAAAATCAATTCTCTTTTGACTCCTGGGTGTTTCTAGGGTTTGATGGGTGGGCTTCTTTTCACTTGATTTTTCATCATTGGTCATTGCAGCTTCTGGTCTACATAAGGATTGTGGAGTTTGTTCGCACTTTAATAAATATTCCATTAAAATGCTTTGATGTGTGGATTTCTTGGTTTCTTGGGAACCCAAGCACCAAAGAAGCTTCCTGGGTGAAAGAAGTTTGTTATTCATTGTCCTCTTCCTCCTGGTTGGCATAAATCCCTGCCTCCCAGCGCAAGGCCAGGGCGCTCTTTCTTCGATTAACCCGTGTGGCCTCAAGGACCTGAAGAGAGAAGGGAAAAAAAAAATGAATGAGAGATCATGGATGTTCACTATGTACGCAAACCAGCTTCTCTGTTTCTTTTGTCCTTTCCCTCTCAACGGCATCCAAGAAAGGGAAAGTAATAGTGTCTGGTATGGCCAGGAAGTGGAAGAGACATGGGAAATGAAGTAGGATGGGATGTGCTGGATATGCATTCATTTCATTGCCAGATTTCATTTGCTATTTGACCCATAGTTTTCAATATCAAAAGATTTAATTCCCCTGAAATGTTTTGCAAGTCCATCTTTTTCTTCCAAATTTTTATTCTAGTGGGTGAACATACAGTGTCGTATTGGTTTCAAGAGCAGAATTTAGTGATTCAATACTTACATATAATGCCCAGAGCTCATCACAAGTCTGGACATGTTTTTGAACTAGACTTGACTCTGCGTTGTGTTTCGATAACACAGTGGTTCTCTACATGTTATCCGATCAGTGCTGTCTGATGGAAATGTTCTGGATCTGTGTCATCAACATGGCAACCACTGAGCTACATGACTGTGGAGCACTTGGAATAAGACCAGTGTGGCTGCGAAACTAAAAATTTAATTTTAATTAATTTTAATATCCTCACGGACCTTGTGACTACCATATTGGACAGCACAGGTTATCAGTTGTCTCAGTCTCTTTGTGAACAAGCAAACCGGAAAATAATCCCAAACAGCTGGGCCAGTGTGAATTCCATCCGTCAAACTTTGTGGACATACATAAGCTGTGATCATATTTATATCATGAAAGTCTATTTTGGTATAACTCAACTTCCAACAGAAACTAAGTGAAAAGAAAAAGAGCTTCCCAGGCCAATTAAAGCAACCTGAGCATAATGATGCGACATCAGGGCCCAGGTGCTAATCAATGAAATCCAAGGTCAGAAAATCAAGGACAGGTAGGCTCACCACCATCAGGGCAAGACCTGCCTCCCTCCAGTTCACCAGAGTACTCTGTGGACTCCAGAGGGAAAACTTCATTCAGGCTGTTCCGGCTTTGGTCTGATCGAGATGAGATCCCGATGGATGACGTTCAGGTGGCCAACATATGGGAAATGACTCAATTTCATCACTCAGTACCACAAGCAAGCCCATGCGTGCCAACCACTTAAATGATGGTGGCATTAGCTTAGAACATGCAGGTTCTGACATTAAAGTCTAGCAGAGCCAGCACTGTTTGATGATCCAAACTGCAGTGAAGTCTTCGCTTATTCTAAGAACAATCATTTTGGCAAGGGACAGAAAGGCGGGCAACTCCGGAGAAGCAGGGAGATGCAGGCTGCAGGCGGTCTTGGGTACTAGCAAGTTCTAGGGAGATTCATGACTTGGGGGTCCATCTCAACCTGCTTCTTTGGACCTCTGACAAATGGATGGACTTCCCAGACCTTCCATGTGCTTTCCTCTGGGAAGCCTTCCCCAGGCTCCCCAGTGGGGACAGCTGGACCTACCACGTAGGAGGCACTCGGCCATGTCTCCTAAATGAATGTTCATCGTTAAGCAATAAGCCATGTCGCAGGGTCTTATGTGTCAGCATACTACGGTCACTTATTCAATATCTAAGAATAAGAGACTGGTAGGGGCAAAGAAGTGTAGTTTAGTAGAGGATTCGTCTAGAAGGTCAGTGCATGGTAACGCGGTACTGAGAGAGGGTACTAGCCTGGATCAGGAAGTCCTCACTTTCTTTCCAGTTCCGTCTGGAACACGGTACTGTTCATGGCATCTCGTGTCTCAAGTTTCTTCATCTGCAAGATGGAGACAGCACCTACCCTGGGTCGCAGGCATTCTCTGGAGACAGTGCTGACTCTGAAGTCCAGGCATGTCTAGATTTAAATCCTAATGACTGTGTGACCTTAGAAAAGTCACTTATCCCTGGACCTCAGTTCTCTTAGGTGTGAAATGGGAATCCTAAAAGCTATAGTACAGAGCTGGCCGAAGGAATAAATGATACAATGTACATACAGCCTAGTTCCCTGTGCTCTACAACTTGCGAACTGTAACAATTTCCATCATTATTGGAAGGGGTTTGTAAATGATGAAGTGTTCAGATGTAAGGCATTTTTATAAGGAGCACTACACCATATACTGTCTCCAGGTAATCCAAGGCTTCTGGTGAGGACTGGCTCAGGACTGAAGGCATCCCACAATGGCCTTTTGAAGATTTAAAGGCCAAGCTCCTGGAGAAGGTATCTAAATGAGCATTTATTCCATAATTAATTCAGAAGACAGTAATGTCGTATGTGCCTATGTGGGTATGGAGCTGATGCCCTAGGCTGCCGTGCCACACTGCGGCTCAGTGCCCGTAAGGAGTCTGTCGAAAGAAGCAACAGAAAAAACAATAATACTCCACAGGGATGGAGAGGGGAAAACGTTAAAAAAGTTGAAAATAATAATAAAAAGTCTGATTTAAGGGTTTATCATTTTCACAAATTTAGATTTAGGTTTGGTGAGAGGGAGAAAAATCAACTCTTTTTGAACAACTCCCCCTAATATTAATTTTCTGTCTCTTGTGCTTGAGGAATTCAAGCAAATCGCTTGTTTCTCATAGAAATCAACAGAAGATTGTACTTGGGGGATGGGTAACAAAAGGCAGAGGGGTTAAGGAATGTCAGTGACTCCATTCACGTTAATATTCTGTCTTCCTAAGTCCTCTTCATTTGAAGATAGACTGGGCCCAGTGTTATCTTCCTTGGACATACTTGACCAGATTTTCGTTATTCTTAATTATGTTAACTCAAAGGGGATGGGGCCTAGGGCCTCTTTCTTCCACTGCCATTACCGAGATGAGAACCACAATTAGTCGCTGAGGTGGGTACATGGGATGATATAACTTTTATATTTCATTTTTCATTTTATATCTTATGAAAGAATACTCTTATCTTTTGAACAAAGATTACTGACAATCATCAGCTCCCATCTCTGGTAGTAATTATGTTGCGAGATAGGGAGATTTTAAAATATATTGTGGTATAACTAAACACAACCATCCTGAAGAATAACATGCAGTATGTAATGAGCGGGAAGGGAGGATGGGAAAAAAGCCTTCTGAGCAGTACTTCCCTCCTAGAAGAGAGAAATTCTTCCAGAGCTTACACAAAGAGATAACGCGTAACATTCACTGAAACATTGTTTGTAATTGCAAAAAAATAAGGAAACAGAGAGAGAGGAACAACCAACATCATCAACAGAAGGATGAATAAACAGGGATATATTCATTCGGTGGGGAACGATACAGCAGTCACAATGAATGAGCCAGAGCCCTCAGTAACCCCATGTTCGCATCTAAAAACAACGTAGACAGAATAAAGGAGCAGAGTATGTAACAATGTGATATGTTTCTGGAAAGTTTTAAGGCATGCAAAAACCAAGATGTCACCCATGTAGACAAACATATGAAATATAACTATAAAAACATGCACAGAAATGTTTAACAGTAAACTGAAGAAACGTCACCTCTCCGGAGAGAGAGAAGTGGGGGCTGGGGAGAAGTAACAAGGGAGCTTGAATGGTATTTGCAAAATTAATATATTGGTATTAATATTAATAATTTAAAATATTAAGCAAATATTATGAAATGATAAGCATGGTCAAGCCTGGATGGGTGGGCTTTATTGTTTTATTATCTCTTATCATTGGAACATTTGAATGCCAACTCCATGACGTTGGGGACTTGGTTTTGTCGAAGGCTCTATTTCTGGAACCTCAAAGAGGGCCTAGGGTGTCCTAGGTCCTCAATAAATTGTTAACTGAGAGAATGAATGAATGATTCTCCCTACAGTCCTGTATACTTGCAATAAGTGTTTTATAAATAATAAAATTCTAAAGAAAAAATACAAAAATGTGGTTTTGTAGCAAAAAAAGAGGAAAAATATTTAAAAATTAGAGGAAAATGAAAAATACTGTGATTTTTCATAGCACAGATATTTATGAATTCTGTAAAAAAGGAAACTGTAGAAGAAGGGAGGAGACTTGGAAATTCAATGCTCAAGGAGCTTCCAAAAAAACCCAACCAACCAACCAAAGGACTGGATCAACAGCTCAGTCCTCGTGAGCTGCACTGTCTTCTAACCACACCAGAGTATCTTTGCTATCAGTGCCTGAAGAAACTAACATCTGTGCCTTTGAATGCAGACCCCTTCCGGATCCATGAGCAGGGCAAGGTCTTCTCCGGTCCCACCACACAGCACAGCAAAGCACAGCAGCAAGGAGCCCTTTTGCATTTACCCCAACATTTCCAGGCAGTCCCCAGAGTACCCAGTTCCAAAAAGGCTGGAAGAAAGAAACATGGAGACGAGCTGCTTCCTTGACCGTCTCCTTGAACACATCAGGAAATGGCAAACCACAAGAGCATGCACCTGGGGCAGGCATGCAGGAACACCAAGGCAAACAAGTGGAAAAGTACCTCGGAAGTCACCTTGCAAGACAGTAACTTAGAGGTGTACTGGCAGAGAGGGAAAAGAGCAGGGTTAGTACACAGCAGAGACACACTCGCACAACACCCTCCCCCAGCTGGAAACTGGCGCCACGCTGGGGGTGGGCAGGTGGGGACGGAACATCGGGAGGCCATCACACACACGTCACACTCGCTTCATCTGATATTAGTTTATTTAAAACTCTATCTTGGGGAGCACACAGATACCCCGCTATTCACTAATAAAAATATCAGATAAGCCATACTTTGTTAATTCAAGATTTGCTGATTCCGTTTTTCTGTGCTTTGAATTAACAAGAGTCCTCCCCTCCCCTGTGTGCGGATGGCTGCCCACCAACGAGGTCTTCGATGGCTATACTGGATTTGCTAGACTCTATAGCCAACCAGCCTCTTCTCTTCCTGTAGTTCCTTTGAGCCCCACAGCAGTCTTGTAGCCCAATGTCCCCCGAAGAGAAGACCCAAAGCACAGGAAGGACTTGATCTGGATGCAAGGTTTGTGGGGGCAGATTCTGTGAGCCGAACTGTGGATGGCACCGCCTAGGGAGGGCACACAGCCATCCCTGTCACTATTCTGGGGGCCTGGATGAGTTCCTGACAGTCGGGTGATCACGCAGGAACTAAAAAGACCCTTTAGTTCCTGTGGGAAAGTCAAAGTCTCTGCAAGAAAATCTCCGAACAAAATGGGCCAGCTAAGGGAAAGGACATAAAAGAATGGACTTTGGGCAGCCCCCTCCAGAATTATGGTAACGGTAATGACCTTGTGTTTACACAGCTTAGGAACTGGAGGCATTTCTCAGTCTTGGCTGCTGGCATCCATGGACTGGTTAGGTGGGGTCCTATGTCTGTGGTCATTACCGGCTTCTAATGCATAGTGCTAAAAATTACAGTTCTGTAATGGTCAAGGCTGATGACCCAGGTCTGATGAATTCTTTTTGTACCCCCACAGGGCATGAGCAGCTAGGAGAAATCTAGGCAGCACGAAACATCCTTGATTGTGGCTAAGCTTCCCATGGAGCCTGTGGTGTGGGGCACAGGACAGGCCTCCCTCGTCCACTCCCTGAGAATAAGTATGGCCACAGGGTGTCTTGGTTTGAGGGGGAATGTGTGTGAGGAATTCTTAGAAAAGCATGCTAGCCCCCAGCTTTGACTTAACCCAGAAGAACAGGTGAGGCCTTCTCTTATTCCAAAACAGGCAGGGACGACTGAAAGATGCCTAAGTAACTATTTTGGGGGCAAGAGAGAGAGTAGAAACCCCTCCAAAAGTAGACCCTATGCTAGAAGCGGGGTTGGGGCTGAATGCCTACAGGGGACTATAATTTCGGTGCAGGTCAGCATCTCTGCAGTGAGAAAGGGAAGGCAAATCCACCAACTTGTTCAAGAGCATCACTGACTCAAGAACCCGTTCCCTTCTGAGGCTTAGGGAACAAGTGGCTAGAAAAACACTTTTGCCTAAATATCGTTCCTTTGCAAGGCACCAGGGAACCTTCTAGGAAACTATGATTCACCAGCCCATCGTGTGTTACAGGATGGACCAGAGATGGCCATCAGGCCCAGATAAGGGGACACTTTCACAAAGAAAACGCTTCCAGATAAGAGCAACCCATAATCAGAACAGGACTGTTGCCATCTGGGTGTGTGGTGCACACGAGGTGCAGAAGAACCAGGCTGAGCGGGTGGACGGGGTTGCAGCTTGGTCCGCTCACTGCCCTCCCAGTGAGGCGGGAGTGCGTCCTGGAACATGAAAAAAGGTGCTTTTTTCTAATTTGTACAAAGGCCCTGTGGAGGCTGGTAAACAGCCAGGGTAAGGGGCTAAGGGTGGAGAAAGCAACATCCCTACCCCCAAATTAACAGAGGGGTCCTTTAGTCAGTGGGGCCTGGCCAAAGCCTTGAGCAGGGAGGCACTCCTTGGTGACCATATCACACAGAGCAAGGAAACCAACAGGTGGCACCTGCCCAAGGTCAGAGCTGGTAACAAGGGCGGCCATGTGGGGATCACGTCTCAAGAAAAGGGAACTTTTTCCAGTTCCTTGTTATTGACTTTTTCACCAACTGTGAAAGGAGCAGACATCCACAGGTGACGTAAGATCCCCAATGCAGTGCCTTGTGGGTAGATATCCCAAAAGAGAGCTGGGATTGAACTTCCCATCTTCTGTTGTTTTCCGAGCATTCACCTTGTTTCCAGCAGAAGAGGGCCAGCTCAGGGACATGAGAAAGGCCACCAAATACTGCAGTTCCCCCACACCACCCCCTGGCAGGGGATCCAGGAGCCAGCAGCCTCCTTCCGGTCTGGCATGCAATTTTTTTAAAAGTGGGAAAATTTAAGCTGGAAATGAGCCAGGGACAGGACTCCAGAGACCACCGCTGCTCCGGGGTGGGGAAAAAACTCATCTGTCTGGAATGGCAAGGATGTTTTTCTTGGGGGTTGGCAAAAACCACTCATGAAAACTCTAGGCATAGCTTCCTTTGGTTCCTCTGTCTTCTCTTTCTTCTGTCCTTCATGCTCCATAGGACCATGGGTCTACCGTATCACGACACATACAGGCCAACTGCCCCATTTTGCTTTTAGGTCTTCCTTCTCCTCAGCAAGCGAGTAAGAATTCTTTTCATTCCAGTCAGAAAGAACTCACTGCTTCCCCTGAGCAAACACAAAGTTTGGTCCTGAGTGTGTGTGAGGGACTCATAGTGCTGTCAAGTGACCTACTGGAAAGCATATTGGCAGGTGGATGTGTCAGGTGACACTGGCCTCAGGTGAGCCAGGTAAGGCTTCTAGAGGGGGGAGGAGCTAAGGAGTCAGGTTTCACCCTCAGAATAGTGTATGGGAACAGCACTGGGAAAACAGAACTACCAGCTTCTGGGGCAGGGAAGCCACTACACAAGTATCAAGCAATCCATTGGCTCCCTGTGATTATCCTTCCGGTAGACGAGATGATTAAAGAAGGGGCAGAAACAGCTAAGGAAGACAAATGAAGTTTGTTCATTCCTACAGGGAAACTTTGACACGTTCCCCAGCGACTGATGACGAGACAGTAGAAAGGATCCCCAGGGTGAAAAGGTCTAAGGGGTGAACCAACAGGTGGCATGAAAATCAAGTCTGGTTGATGGTCACTGACATGCTTTAGAAGCGACCTGAGTAGGCTTTTGAGTTCTGGGTACAGAGGATATAGCGAACCGGATAGATTTCGCTCTGTTCCTAAGTTTCCCACAACAGCAAACTCAGTTCTCTTGTAATCTCAAGAACAGTGTAAAACACCCGGCTCTGAATCCAAGATCTGGGGCTATTAATAGCCTGATTAGTTAATGGGTTTCTTCCTTATGCAAAATGTTTCTTTACTTGAGAAAAACTGAGATGGGAGCCTGCCCCTTGGTTGAGTTAAGTGAGGGGTAAGGTGTGTACTGAGACGTTGATTCCAGGTAGCGTCCTGAAGGCGAAGGGGAAAGCCGGTCTGGTGGCTCCCGAGTTTGCACGAAGGCAGCTTCCAGCTCTGTCTGCAGAGTGAGCGGCCACAGGCCCTTCACTCCTGTGGGTAGTGTGTGCCTCTAACGGGCGCACAAAAAGCACACACCAGAGATACACGGCCGGTGCTTAGAAAACACCTGCACGGGGCACACGCAGAGTGCTTCCCTTCGTTCCTCCCCTTCCATGCCAGGATGCAGGGGCCCCTCAGCTAACTGCCGCCATGGCCGCTGATACACAGTGAGGACTCCCTGGGAGGAAGCAAGCATGCACCTCAAAAGCACAGGCCCCAGAAAATACCTACAGGGAGACTCCATGTTCTCAGTGGGGCTGTAGGGAAGTGCTGGGCAAGGTGACTTCACGGGCAGAAGTCCCATGCGCTGGGGGAAGGAGCCCCAGCAGGAGTGTCTGCAGCAGCTCCCGAGGGCCGGGCCCCAACCACCGTGCGGTAGGAGGAATGGCCCCCAAATGCACCAGCTGAACAGAGCAGCCGAGGCAGCGTTCCAGGCAGCTTAGGTGTAAGCCCAAGGGAGAGCCTGGGGAATGCGAGCGAGTCATCGGGCTGGTGTCCACGGAGGTGTCCACTTTCTTTATCACTAAATATTTTAAAAGCATCATTCAGGATCTAGCTTCGAGCGCAGAAACCTTTGAATTTAGACAACCAGGATAAGTACGGCAGTAAGTAGGCATGGGATTCCCACTGTGAGCCTGTAGGTGGAAGTTCAAGATGACCCCATAATTTAGCATCCAAACTGGGGGGGAGGGGCCTGTTAAAAATTACACCAGGACCACAGGCATAAACCAGCACCATCTGGGCAAACTGGGCAGTGTCTTCAATAGACCCAAGCTATTTGTGACACAGGTGAAACTGCGCGGGCATGGGAGATGACCACTTCGATAAATGGTACAAGACTGAGGCCAACCAGACTCCCAGAAGGTCGGCATGGGCCCCCGAGGCTGGTCCCCGGGCTCCTGGCTGGGGAGACTGTGTGAAACAATCCTTATGTCTCTGACTGGAGAAAGAAACGCCAGAGCAGATGATTTCCTTCATGGCTCATGTGACTGTCACGGGCAAAAAGGTCTCGAGAACCGAGGGTAGCAGGGTAGCCCTGTGGTTTCGAATTGTCATTTTCAATGGCTCTTTCCTGCCAAACTGTACACACACACTTGGGAACAGCCCAAAAACACATTTAGCCTCTGGCACACTGCGACACATTTATGGGGATTGCTGCGAGGAGACAGTAGAGGGACGGCCTCGTCACAGTTCTCTAGAGAAATAAAACGTCTATGGGGTGGGCCAGCCATGGTAGCAATCAGCTCCCCAGTACCCAGAGATGATTTTGGGGTGCTTGTGTCCTTCCTCCTGTGCTGTCCTCATGTGGTTTTTTTCTACACACCAGACATCCCCTGCTCTGGCCTCACCGGTGGGTTCCAGGAGCTACACTCAGCAGCTCCCTCCATGATCCACGTTTTTGAGAAACAAGGCAAAACACCCAAACCCAACTTCAGGCACATTAAACGGACACATCTGAGAACTGGCTTCAGAGCCAGGACGCTGGCCAGACCACGGCACACACACCCGCGCCTGGACTGGGATAACCACATGCCACGCGGACGTTCACCGTCAGAGAAGTGAAAGAGGAAAGGAGGAAACACTTACACTACTATCATCCATTCTCTCACGCCTTTTAGATTTGTGTGTCTCATAGTCTTCCATGAGGGTCTGCATCAGATTCTTGGGCCGCTGGGATCCGGCAGCCTCTTCAGGAGCTAAGTCAGGCTGCGCGCTGGGGCCTTCAGGTGAGGGGGATGGAAGAGGTTTGACTTTCTCTATTTTCCCTGAAACAACAGGAAGAGAACACCCTTTCTAAGCTCGTCTGCTCATGACTGCTTCCGGAAAGAACACCTGTAAAAAGCAACCTCTGACAGAGAGCAGTACCAGAACGGTAGTTAAGTGTGGGTCGTTGTACTGCAGGGACTAAAGGTTAAAGATGATGTCACAAACCCATCCGACAAAGACCTCAAGGACACCAGCGCTGGAAAATCAACCAGACCAAGGAGGCCTGCAGGCACTCTGGAAATCTATGTCAGTCAGACACTGGCTCTGATTGTTTTGGGAATATGTGCTCTATCACTGATTACAGAATTCGACCGTCAGAGGTGGTGGTGCTGCCAAGCTTTGGAAACCCACATTTTACAGTTGAGGAAAACAGGCTCTGCAAAGGGGATGCCTTGCTGAGGTCCCAGGGAGCTGGCGATGGTTCCAGGTCTCTTGCTTTCCTCACCAGGTTCTTATATCAGAAGTCACAAGTGCAGTGGGCAGCAGACCTGCCCAGCCTTTCTGCATGGACAGCACAGGACTACAAAACATCTGACGAGAGCCAGGCTTGTTGTTCCCAGGTCACCCCAGTCTTACACTGGCCAGCTTCACTCTTGACCTTACCTGCCAGGGCCCTGAGAGCATACGGTTTGCAACTCTCAGACCTTAGGGTTGGAATACCAACGGAGGCAGGTTGGGTGTTGCAGAAGGGCATGCACCAGACTTGGAAAAGGTGAAATTTTAAGCTTCTGAAGTGCCCTATGAGAATTCTCAGGATAAGGACATCAGGTCAACTGTGATGCCATGGTGACTCCAGGCACTTTCATTAAGACTGTTTGTATCCTTCCCTCTCAGGAAATGCCTGGTCCTGACTCCTGGCCCATCACGGGGTGAGTCTCATTGCCAGAGCCCCAAATGCTCCTCTGAGAGGCATCTTCAGGTGCAACAGCCATGATTTTTCCAACTGTGCCCATTACGGGAGACACAGATAGGGTGTGTGAACAAGAAATGTGGAAGGAACTCACAAATTACTAGGGCCATTTGAGTCTAAAAGTTTGGAAACCACCAGGGGAGGAGACGGATCCTTTTGACCCCTTTCATTCCCAAGCGGAAGGTGGCTCATGTTTTTTCCTCTTCCTCCCTAGACTTCTAACTGGGCAACTGCTGTAGCCACAGTCACAAGTGAAGCCTGGGGACCATGTCTCCATGTGGGCTGCTACAGCCCTTTTCCCGGCATAGCTCCTTTTGATGGGAGTGGGACACCCTCCCCACCCCCTAGAGTTCAGAAAACCCAGGTTTTAATTCTTGCACTTCCATTCACTAGCTCTGTGTTGACCGTAGACAACCATTTCTTGTTCTCCCTCTTATCTTGGGCCGATCACTTAAGATCTCCAAGCTTCAACTTTCCTAATTATAAAAAGAGAATTTGGAAGTGCCTGGGTGGCTCAGTTGGTTAAGCGACTAACTTTGGCTCAGGTCATGATCCCAGGGTTCTCGGATCGAGTCCCACTTCGGGCTCCCTGCTCAGCAGGGAGCCTGCTTCTCCCTCTCCTTCTGCCCCTCCCCCTCCTTCTCTGTCAAATAAATAAATAAATAAATAAAATCTTTTTTTTTTAAAAGAGAGAATTTGGGAAGAAACTTCTTTGAGGTCCCTTCTAACTCAAACTCATTTTGCCATTCTGTCAAATATTTCTGGCAAGAGGATCAACCTGTATTGATTAAAAGAAAAGATGTATGGCCATTTTATTTGGCAAATTAGGTGTAAGGTGGTTTTAAATACACAGAGCACTCTATCTGTAGACCCACCATTCCATCGTAACTTAGCGAAGCTCATTGCCTTGACCTAAATTACTCAGGTCACTAATAAAAAGTCTTTTGATATTGACAGTAAGGCAATAAATATTTTGAAGTCCTCAAATTCACTAGCAATGGATTCTATTTTTTATTATGAAAACAGGGAATGCTATCATAATACCTACAGACCCATCAACTAGATTAAACTGTTAGCAACATTTTACCATGCCTTTTGCATCTATCTTCCTTCTCTTTTCATACAGAAATATTTTAAAACAACCCTAGACCTTAGGTAGTATCATCCCTAAATGCTTAGTATGTGTCTCTAAGAATTCCCATTGACTTTTTAAGTGAAGCCTTAAGAAATTATACAGCATAGTGGTGGGCGTGCAGCTCTGGAGCTAGCCACTTGGGTTTGAATCCAATACTTAGCAGCCAAATCTTGGGCAACTTCCTGTTTCTCTATCTCAGTGTCCTCATCTATAAAATGGGTATGAGGCTAGAAGTACCTACCTCACACAGTTGATATAAGGACTAAGTTAATATTTATAAAGTTAGTATTTAAAACAGTGAGATTCCAATGATCTAGTGACTATCTATTTGTAATCTCAAAGAACACTATGTCTACCGAATGAGAATGAGCAATTTCAAGGGCATATATATACTGCATAAGATTTTTGCAATTCTTCTAGAACTAGAAATAGACACCAAATATCATTTTCCAACTGACTTCATGGGTATCCAAATAATTTCCCAGCAGTCACCTCTCCAGTATTAACCTTCTAGAAAGCAGAGTCCATATTCACTGCTCTAAATTCACCCTTTCACACATATCACAGTAGGACCCCTGGATCATGGCACTTTGTTTATACTTCTGTGAAAGCCCCATCATATATTGACTTGTATCATACATGGTTGTTTAAGCTTCTCTTCTTAGTTAAGCTATAATGTCAACCCAGGATAGGGATGATTTCAACCATTATGAATCCCTTAACTCATCTGAATGTAAACTCCCTTAGAGCAGGACCTTGTGTGTCAAAGTCATTGCTGGATCCTGGTATCCACTGGTATTTGGCTCAAAGCAGGCGCTCGTGTTTGTGGAATGAACCACTAAGTTACCTAAGTACATTACGACATTATGACATAAATGCAGCAGCCACCTGTTAAGTGCTTGTGAATTGGGATAAAATTCCCAGTAAAGAATCTGAGGAGAGTTTAAATGTTTTCACCAAAGCCATGAAACAAAGCCATCTTGGTCTACAGAAGCACAGATTCAATGGCTTCGTAGGAATAGCAAGCACATTTATGTGGCATTTTATTTATAAGCTTCATGTCATTTGATTCTTACAACAACCCTGGGATGTAGTCAGGGTCAATGCCATGACATCTGTGAATGGTTTAGACCACAGAGACTCAGAGGCTAATGCCAGGCCAAGTTAACATCAGCTAGAGTAACAATCAGAGTTGGGTCTGGTCTGGAACGCAAATTGTGTTGATTATGGCTAAATTAGATGATGGAATGTATGCTGAAAGAGAATCATAAAAAGGTTGTGAAGGGTTAATATAGAGAAATAGTCAAGTATTGGACATTAAAAGGCATTTTCCTGCTTATTCTTAATATTCCAGCAAAACCACCCATCCCTGCAGCACGTTTTACTGGTTCCAGCCACTAGAGGTCACCTAAGTAACAGGTTAGAAAGATGGCTGACAGGTCTGGAACGGCCACTTCCAAAGAGGTCCAGAGGTCTTTGAGAGAACAGATTTCTGATTAACCAACCCAATGTCAGAGCCTCAAGGGAAGCTGTCATGGGTTCCCCAGAGAAAGGAAACACAACAACCCATCCCATACCCTGACTTCTGGCCATCAGTCTGATTGGGATCAGGGGAAGTCAGCTTGGCTGGGCTTCTCTGCTAGGACCTGTGATCTCCAACCATCCTACCCTTCTTCCCCCACTGACCCAGTACAGTTCAAACTACGCACTGTGCAGTCTCAGCAATCACACAGATGGTCAAACAGCTGGAGGGGCATCTGCTCCATACCCAACCTCTTCCTCAGAGGGCCCAAGATTGTAGCCAACAGTCCTCTCGACGAGGATGCGTGAAGAAGTTTCTAATTCTCTTCCCCCAGCAGGGGACACTGCACACACCACCATTGGTGGGGTCTCGGGGATCATCACATGGATGTGATGCAAAATGGTCTGTGCCACAGACCTGGGAAGTCCGTCTCACCTTTGCCCATGGCCCTGCAAGGCCCCTGGAAATTCCTTGGCCCAGAAGACGCAACCCATTACAATTCCGGAACAGTGATGGTTAACTTTGGTGCTCACCGGTGCATATCGCACACAGCACCTCCCAGTGCCAACATGTTCCATCCCCATTTGCTCCATCAAAACTTGCTCTCGTGTGTTTATTCACTTAGTGAATGACCAACTAGTTGATGGTAGCTGAAAGGGGCTTCTGTTTTCAATGGCAGACATCCTGCTGTCTAGCTCCTCATCTGGACTGCATACTCTACAAACTAGCTCTCTTGAAGGACACCCATCACTGTCCCTGTGAAACAGCATGAACAGAAAGCATCACACAGATGTTGGGGCACACCTGTGTTGGTCTTGGCCAAAGGCTGGTCCCTGACATTTACAGAGCAGCGAGCAGGTGCAACATGAGTTCTACGGCATCTGACATAAGGAACCAACAGAATAAAACTAGGCAGGAATTCTCGGTGGAGGGTAGGAGACATTTTCAACTCCCCTTCATTTTTGATTTTGTTCAAACTATTCCATCTAGAGTAACTTTATTCACTTATTAGTTATTATTTTTAGTGTATCTTTTAAAATTCCAATTTAGTGTACACACAGTGTTATATTCATTTCAGGTGTACAATATTGTGATTCAACAATTCTATACATTACTCAGTGCTCATCATGATAAGTATACTCTTAATCCCCATCACCTGTTTCAAGCCCATCCCCCCACCCACCTCTCCTCTGGTGACCATCGGTTTGTTCTTTATATAGGTTGAGTCTGTTTGGTTCTTATTTTCTTTGTTCCTTTGTTTTGTTCCTTAAATTCCACATAGGAATGAACGCACACAGCATTTGTCTTCCTCTGCCTGACTTATTTCACTTAGCATTATATCTTCTAGATCCATCCATGTTGTTGCAAATGTCAATATTTCATCTTTTTGATGGCTGAGTAATATTCCACTATAGATGCGTGTATGTAACTGTGTGTATATGTGTGTGTGTGTAATACATATATATATATATATATATATATATATATATATATATATACACATACAATGTCTTCTTTATTAATCTATCAGTGGACACTTGGGTTACTTCCATAGTTTAGCTATTGTAAATAATGCTGCAATAAACATATTGTAAAAAATGCTGGAGGTGCCTGGGTGGCTCAGTGGGTTAAGCCTCTGCCTTTGGCTCAGGTCATGATCTCAGGGTCCTGGGATCAAGCCCTGTGTTGGGCTCTCTGCTCAGCAGGGAGCCTGCTTCTCCCTCTCCCTCTGCCTGCCTCTCTGCCTACTTGTGATTTCTCTCTGTGTCAAATAAATAAATAAAAATCTAAAAAAAAATGCTGTAAAAATGTTGCATATATCTTTTTGAATTGGGTTTTTATATTCTTTGGGTTAATACTCATCGAGAGTAATTTTAGACTCTTGGGTGGCATGATTCCGGAGGTCTTTCTAAAATTGTGTCCTGTTGGCTTAACTTTGCGAAAAGTCATACCAGCTGCTAATAAACAGTCATTGGTAAACACTTGGTTAAAGAAAGCTTTAAAAATAAAATGAGATGGATTTCTTTACCAGGGGACTTCTCCAAGGTTTTAGTGCAGCTGTGATCATGAATCACTAATTCAAGGATGGGTGTGTAGTATTTCTCAAATTAATTTAATGAGGGAACCTCATTTCATAAAATCCCTATTAATATCTCAAGGAAAACAGTTTGTGAAATACTGTTCTCTGGTGTATGCCAGTTACCTTAATGGGCTCACACAAGTTCAGCTAATAATTAAGCAGAGGCACGAAGCTTATGTACAAGCATTTTTACCATCATATATAACGACACATGTGGAAACAACAAAGACATCTGAACGTAGGAGACTGGTTAAATTAGTTTTGACTTACTCAGATAATGAGGTAGTATTTAGTTATCACAAATCATGTTTTAGTCTCTCAAATTTAGAGGAATAGTTAAGGTCATGGGAAAACACTCAAAATAGTTAAAGAAAAAAAAAAACAGATTGCAAAAGCAGATATATATCAGGGCTTTAAGAGTACAGGGTCTAGAGACAACTGCCAGGGTTCAAATCCCGGTTCGCCACTTACCAGTTGTGTGAAAGAAAGCAAAAGTGTATGTGTGACATCTGGTAAAGCTGTTCTCTGAGTAAGATGAACAGTCCTGTGGTAGCAAAATGATAGCCTCCACGAGGAGGCCACATCCTAATCCCTAAGACCTGCCAAGATGTTGCCTTCATGGCAAAAGGACTTTGCAGGTGTGATGAAGGTAAGCGCTCTGAGTAGGGTAGACGATGCTGTATTACCTGGTTGGGCTTGATGTAACTACATGGGTCCTACTAAGAAGGAAGTAGGAGGGTCAGAGAGAGAAAGAGAGACTTGAAGGCACTATGCTGCTGGTTGTGAAGATGGAGGAAGGGGCTATGAGCCAAGAAATGCAGGCAGCCTCTCGAAGTGGAAAAGGGAAAAGGGAAGGAGCCCGGAAGAGTCCCTAGAAGGATCACAGCCCTTTTAACACACTGGTTTTAGCCCTGACAAACACTGTCTCAGTCTGCTTGAGGAGCCATATCAAAGTACCATGAACGGCATGGCTTACCCAATGGCAATTTATTTTTTCACAGTTCTAGAGGCTGGACGTCTAAAATCAGGGTGGCAGCATGGTTGGGCTCGGGTGAGAACTGTTCTCCTATTTTGCAGATGGCCACATCTCACTGTGTCCTCCCATGGCCGAGACAGAGAGAGAGTTGGCTCTCTGGTGTCTTCCTAGGAGGGCACTAATTCCATCCTGAGGGCCGCACCCTCCTGACTTCATCTAACATGAATTACCTCTCACGAAGTGCTCATCTCCACTGCGGGTTAGGGCTCAACCTATGAATTTTGGGGGGAACTCAATTCAATCCACAGCTGATACACTGTCAACTTCTGACCTCAGAACCGTAAGATAATAAATTTGTGTTGTTTAAAGCCCCTGCATTTGTGGTGATTTGTCTCAGCAGCGATAGGAAATTCATAAAAATATAAACCCAATATTATCTTCCATGTACGTATGTGCATGCAGAAAACTAGGCAGAAATCCTAACTAGGATGGATTATGAGCCAGTTTTTGTCTACAATAAGCATGAATTAATTTAAAAATATAAAAGAAAGCAGAAAAAAATTCCTTTAAATACTGTTAGCCATGCTGAGTAAAGTAGATAAAGCTGCCTGCTTTAACTACTTAAACTACTTAACTACTTAACTACTTTAACTTCATGCACGAGGCAATCCACACGCCTTTGCATCTCATTGATGAGCTGAGCTTCCTGGGGGCCTCAGATCAGCACCGCTCACATCTGCGACAGTGACCCTCACAGGCTGTAGGTCTGCGAGGTGGACTACAGGGCATCTCACTCCAAATTAGTAAATAAATTAGTAAATGTTGTATCCCATCATGAGTGGAAAACTAAAAAACATGAATCTGTGAAATTTTTCCATTTCTGTTTTATAAAGAAACTATTATTATAGATAACTATTATTATAAATCATTAAGCCAGTTTCTGGTGGAGAGAGAGAAAGCCATGCCTTGGCTGCACTTCTGGATTTTCCAGGCAAGAAGGATTTCCCTTGGGCATCTGTAACGGGCTGTGTTGCCCCGGAGGGAGGGGGCGGCAGACAGAGGAACCAGGAACCAGAGCAAGGGCTGCATGTCCTCAGAACACACAGCTGTCACCACTGCTGACAGCCCAGACCCTCCTTCTGTAGGGACAAGGCTAACTTCTAACAGGCCAAGAATATGGGTTTCAAAAGTTTAGAAAATTATTTTGGCCAAACACTATGATTTGGGGGATTATTATATTCCATGTCTATGGTGTTGGAGTTCTTAAATCAAAGACCCTTTGTTTCTACATTTCTCAAAAGAAAAGAAAAAGCCATCACCCACTCTTACTTAAAAACCAAACCAAACTGAACAAAGACGCCCACCAGATGCCATAACTTGGCCAGGCCTCCTTCAATGACCTCCTTTCTTCACGCAGCATGGGGATAAGACTGAAACATCTAAGACAGTCGACTCACAAGTCCCCAGAAAGAAATGAGCTCAGACTTGTATTTTCAATTTCACTTCCTCCCAGTAAAATGGAATATCCTGCCTGTCAGATCCAGGGCCCAGGTGCTGGTGGGGGCCAGCTGTGACCCACACACCAAGGACTGGTCCCTGGTCCTTTCATCTCTTTTTCTGAAGGCCCACAGTGGTGGGAAAATGCAATGACATGAATCTTCACGTGGTCAGCCTAGCTCGGATGAGAAATACAGCCCTGCCTGGTGAAACAAGTCTGAGAAATTAACAAGTGTTATTCCTTAAAGGTCGGGGTGTTGGATGAGTTGTTGGATGATACTGGGTCATCCCTTATGAACAGGACTAGATGGTGAAACCTCTAGAAGGAAAGAGCTCTGCTTCTCTAGGGGAAGCAGAGTGTACAACCAAAAAAGCAAAAAATTTAGTTAAAATAGGAAGAATGAAAATCACGGCAAGTACCAATTCTCCCATCAAGACCTTTTCGTTAAACGCATTTCCACCAACATGGTGGGTCCGACTATGTGATGATTACCACCCCACCCCCCCAAAAAAAGAGGGAAAGAAAAAAGGAAACGATTTTATGGACTTGCAATCTGATTGTCCTCTAACACACTTTGTTTTTTGAAATCACAGCTAACTGTGGAAAACTAATTCCTGAACTGAGATTCTGTGAGACTTTCATTGTAATGAAGTAAACATGAAAATGCACCAGCTAGGAGTAGAAAGAGATTTTATAATGCACGTTTTGACTTTTATTTTAGGTTCACAGTAGCTACAGAAGAGCAACCTCGAAAGTAATTCTGTAAGGTTTTCGAGGCCTTTTCTCAAAACATAACCGTAACTATAATAAGCACAAAACAGTTAATTCTTCTGGGGAGACTTCTGTGTCCTGGGCACAGTTCTAACCTATTGATGAGGTTGGTACTATCTTATTCCCATTTACTGGTGAGGAAACGGGAGTTTACAGGGGTGAAGTAAGTCGGTCACACAGTTAGCAAGCAGGGGAGTCAGGATTTGAACTGCAGACCCAAGTCCAGAGCTGTGACGGTCACATGTAGGCACCTAATTTCCCTTAACTATAGTTTTTTTTAATAGAAGGCACGAATTTATATTTGAGAAGTAAAGACAGGCTGGAAATACCTGTGAGGTCAGACTCAGACAGGTTTTGGGAAACTTTTGAAGTTTATAGGGAAAAGCCATGAGAAATAAAATATCACAACATGAAATACAGGATGTACTCCTTGGTGCCTGAATGGCCATGTCTTACACACTCCCCACCACCGCCCCTAGTTAGCCCACCCCTGAAGTAGTAGCTTAGTCACAAAGATCAAATAGGTCTGAAATGCCAAGCTCCTGAGGGAAGTAACAGCAGGTCACGATGGCTAGTAAGAGATGTAGTCATATCCTGACCAGACTCCAGCAATCACAGGGGACATCCTGCTCCCACGCCTGGCTTTGATTAGCTCATATTTCTTACCGGAGGTAGAGCAGGGATCTTATAAGAATTAGGTCCTTTGATTCATCTTTTCTTTCTCAGCTTAAGATGACATCTTTTTTGGCAGGCGGTGGAGTCGGATTTTTCGGAAGCTGGTCGAACTTGGAACATGGAGTAGCCACACATAGGGGTCAAGGGTAAGGAGCAAGGACACTATGAGGTGGCCCCAGAAAGGCTAGAGCCCCACTGGAAGGCAACCCAAGCACAGTGAATATGTCAGAGGACCAGCACAAGGAGCAGTGACAGAAGAACTTGCTTACAGAAGGAAACTAAACCCATGGAATGTAGTGCCTTTTCCAAAGTTCTTCTTGCCAGAAGATATACCCCATAGACGTTGCATGGAAGGAAGACGGGAGGTCCCTATCTTCTCAGGAGTGAGGCTGACATGTTAACCATGGCAGCTGTCCTTTTCAAACCTTGGAGGAGAATGTCCAAAAAAGAACTCTGAATTCTATCATTTGAAAAGCCCTCCCATCTTCACATACACTCACCCCTTGCCAAACACTCCTTCAATCTAACCTTTTCTTGACCATTTCTTCCCAAATGGCATGCATTTTTTAAAATGAACGTAGTTGGGGCACTTGGCTTGGCTCAGTCGGTGAAATGTCTGACTCTTGATTTCAGCTCAGATCATGATCTCAGGGTCAAGAGATCAGCCCCATGATGGGCTCCGCGCTTAGCATGGAGTCTGCCTGAGATTCTCCCTCTGCCCTTCCCCCCACCAGGGCACTCTAATTAACTAACTCACTTATAAAAATATTTTTAAAAAAGGAACGTTATTTGCTGGGTTCAGATGAACTAAAACACAGGGAGATTCTGGTCCAAGGCAGAAGGATCAAACTTGAGCAAACGGGAACAACAGAAAGCAGTCATGGTGCTCAATGACCACCAGTGAACACAGTTGCCTTTGGTCCCACTCTACCAAACATGTTTGGTTAATGAACGAACACTTATTCCTGCTCGTCCTCAAACTAAGAAATTGATTCCTTGTTTGAGTACCCAATCCTTCCAATGGCTTCAGGGAATGGGCCTGCTCTGAGAGTGAGTGACTGTGTTTCTTTCTGGGGAACGAACATTCAGAAAGAACTCATGGGCGCCATCAGGCTAGACAGCTGACACAGACTATGCTCATCCCCTCCGCCATCGGCTCAGATCTTTGGACAGCACCAGCAATTTTGCCTATTGTAATTTGGAGCACTGGAATTAAGGTCTGGAACCACTGGGATCACTAGGGCAGCACTGTCTCATGGCCTCTGGGAGCAAACTCATTCACCCAGACCACAGTGAGCAAAGGATTTCAGAGCTATAGTGGTTCCAAAAAGCAGGGGGCAGGAGGGACCCAAGACAATGCAGGGGTCAGGCCTGAGACTGGGAGAGGGTGGGAGGAGATTGAGCTCAATCACTGTTGGCTGGAGAGGGGAGCTGTTACTACTAGACAGCTTGTAGATCTCTAGAGCAGAGGGGCAGGTTCTGCAGAGGACAAGAAAGGGTATAGAAAGAATACGGACTTTGAAATCAAATGAGCCCGGGTTTGAAAGTGGCTCTGTCACTTCCTGGCTAAGTGACCTCAGGCAGGTCTTAATCTCTCTGGACTCTGGTATTAATGCCTTGAAAAGGGAATAATATTATAGGTCCATGATCTCTTATGTGTGGTTTCAAAATCCAAACGAAGCTCTGAAAACCAAGACATATCCTATTTGACAACAAAACCTGACAAGATCCAGCATGAGGCTCTTCTTAGGCTTTATTTATCCCACTTAATGTAACTAAGTCTTCCTAAGTTTTATAGTAGAAATCTAATTCGTTGATAGGGTGTTGCTTCCAGACCCCATCCCGGGTGGGTTAAGTAACAGTATAGGCCTTGTATTGCTTTTCTAAATAAGAGTTTATACACTTCGTGGCTTTTCTGAAATCAGGAAAACTGAATATATCTGGCCTCAAGGACTTGGATAATTCGTTATGACATCTTAAAAGACTGATGGGCAGATTAAATGAGCAAATGAAAAAAACTGAGAAAAATGTGTGTGAAATAACTCATATAGTACACTCTTTAAGGTCTTGATAACCCATGGTACCATGATTAGGCTTGTGTCACCAGAGAATGTTCAGGAAATGTGGTAGTCATAGGCATAATGCTCTGTAAGATGTTCCACATTAAGTTTTAGTACTTTCACAAGGCCAGCTGGACCCATGTAGTTTGTACAATCTGTGACTGCCTGTAGGAAAGGGAGACAGCGGATACCCTGGAAGGAGAGCCCTCTCTCACTTGGGTCTGTGACAGAATGTTTCCACCAGTTGCTAATACAAGGTCTTCTACTGCGGAGCAAGGAGGGCATCTGAAGTGAGACTTGGTCTCATCCATTCTAATTTTGCATGGAAAAAGCCATCAAGCTCTCCTTCATGAGTACTGTGCTGACATAAATATTTTTTTTTTCTGTCCAGGACTTTGTAATATTTGAAGATAATGAAGGGGAAAGAAAAAAGACCCAATCACTAATCTTTATAATAATGTAAAGGTCACCACATGCGCAATCTTAATTCAAACTGGCAGTCGAAGTTGAAACTCTGTGGAAATTTTATCTTTATAAGATGCATAACTATCATATCTTTCCACATATTAAAAGACATGAATAGACACTCCAAGTTATAAAACTCAATATCCACACCTTCTGCTTTTCCACTCCCCATACTGTCCCACTGAGCAAATTATTTGATGTGGTAGACCAGTTCAACATCTGGCACGAAAACGGAAACTATTTTAAAAAACTAAATTCATCATCACCTAACTAGCTGGGTTTCTCTGTCATGCCTAGAACTTGGAAGTGAAACCAGGATATCTATTAATAGACAACAGGCGCTAAAGTGAGAACCGTCTGTTGACAGCCTCAATCTGAAAGACATTTGAAAAGATCCAAATCGTAACTTCGACAAAAAGTTTGGGTTTTCCTCCCAAACTTGATCATCAAGGGTATCTGCAGCAGTGCTGTAGGCTGCTCCTTCAAGTTAGGCTAAGGCACCTGCTGGAATGCTTCCTTTCTTCTCTAATTTTGAGTACTGTCAACAGAAGGCACACATGTGTTCACTCTTGGGAATATGGTCTCTCACACAACACACTGCCTTTGTCAAGATGGCAACAGGCCTTCAGAAGTTCTTGTACACAGGAAGAGCTTAATAAAAGCTGGTGGAATGGACTCATTAAAGCAGCTCTTCACTGCCTGGCTCCAAACCAACTTTCTTTCATTTTGTTTTAAATCTCTTCCTTTAACCCTTCCTAACCTTACTTAAGTACCTCAAGCATACCAGCTCTCTTCCTGTTGGGCCTCCTTAGGTGCTCTTCCTTTTTACTGGAACAACTGCCCCCCAACCCTAAACCCAACTTCTTTCTACCCTTCAGTTCAAAGCTTGGATAGTAGCTTCCTAAGAAAGGAAGACTTCTCTTATACCCTCAGGGAGGTGATCTCCCTTGATATGGGCTCCTATAGGTTTTCATGCGTCTCTACCATGAAACTGTCATCTTTGTCTGATGTTGTTTCTCTCATTGAACTGTAAGTTCCCTGAAGGCAGGAACTGCATCTGCCTTACTCACCTCTGTATGAGCAAAAGTCACATAGACCCTATTTAAGTGAAACGTCTTCCTTTAAAATCACGTAAGAGCCAACAAGATAAAATTTCCAAAATAATTTTACTAATCACTTGCCTTTGAGAATGACAATATCTTTTTAAAAATATCTTCTCAGGGGGCGCCTGGGTGGCTCAGTGGGTTGGGCGGCTGCCTTCGGCTCAGGTCATGATCTCAGGGTCCTGTGATCGAGTCCCGCATCGGGTTCTCTGCTCGGCAGAGATCCTGCTTCCCTCTCTCTCTCTCTGCCTGCCTCTCCATCTACTTGTGATCTCTCTCTGTCAAATAAATAAATAAAATCTTTAAAAAAAAAAATATCTTCTCGGGGGGCACCTGGGTGGCTCAGTGGGTTGGGGCCTCTGCCTTCGGCTCAGGTCATGATCCCAGGGTCCTGGGATCCAGCCCCGTGTCGGGCTCTCTGCTCAGCGGGGAGCCTGCTTCCTTCTCTCTCTCTCTCTCTGCCTGCCTCTCTGCCTGCTTGTGATCTCTGTCAAATAAATAAATCTTTCAAAAAAAAATAAATAAAAATAAAAATATCTTCTCGGGGCTCCTGGGTGGCTCAGTCGATTGGGCCTCTGCCTTCAGCTCAGGTCATGATCTCAGAGTCCTAGGATCAAGCCCCACATCGGGCTCTTTGCTCAGCGGGGAGCCTGCTTCCCCCTCCCCCACCACCTGCCTCTCTGCCTACTTGTGCTTTCTCTCTCTGTGTCAAATAAATAAATAAAATCTTAAAAAAATATATCTTCTCCACCTCTGAAAGGCAAGGAAACTAACAGCAAAAACAAGTTATCTTTTCAACACCTGGGGAATGGTTGGGGGGAATCAGCAGATTTGCTTTTCCCGATGACATCCTGGCTCTCAGTGGATTCTACTTCCCTTAGGTTTTAGGATTCCAGCTTGTTTCCAGCATGATCTCCACCAGAGGAAAGTTAAAAATTATATTTTTCATCACCTAATATTGAATCATCAAGCTGAGTCATGCAACAAACCAGCTGAATCACCTCTTCTGATGGCAGATGCAGAGTAACGCAGTAGGAACGTAGCATCATCTCCACGCACGAAACCAAAGTTGGAACCAGCAGTTTCAACCCTGGCTATGAATCGTCTAGTTTGGCTGCTCACAGTGATGCGTCAGCCTCCTCCCTGATCATAAACTTGGGAGGCTGGCTAGCCAAGCACTACTCCAAACATTTCCAGGCACAGATAGAAAGAAAATTACATTTTGTATTCAGTTTTTTTTTTTCCAATCTATGTTGTAATTATGGCAAGGCCTGCCACCTACTTAGAGATAAACATGAAGGTATGAGGTGCACACGCGTCATTATCATAACTATGTTCAGTGCAACAGTTAAACCATTGCAGTACACAGACTTGCCTGGATGAATCATCATGTAGAATCAATCCTCCAGGAGGAGAGATGGGGGAGGATATTAGCATGAGCATAGAGGGATGTGCTGGGAAAATCAGCCCTGGGCTGCTGGGATGCTGAGGGCAAACACAGAACCTTATCTTATTTTAAGCCTGGTGGGGAAGCCTAAGAGACCACAGCAGGTCAGGGAACAGAGGAAAGTGTTGAAATATTTTATTTTTTCACATACTAGAAATAAAGGAGGGGAGCAATACAGCAGGAGGGTCAATTAAGAGGTAAAGAAAACTGAAAATACCCACTGAGCACATGCACTTTAAGGAAGGTTTTATAATCAAATAATGTAAAGGGAGGCTTAGGCAGGTAAAGCCAGCTATAAATGATAGGAGAGCCGTGTGAGCATCTACCTTCCATGTGAGAGAAATTGCTCAGATGCTTGAAGAACATTCCTTCGCCAGACTTCAAGTTCTTATGTGGCCCTTCAGCATCATTAACTTGTGAAGTAGGCTCCTCAGACTGGGCTGTATTCAAGTGGTATGAAAACTTTTTCTAGGATACTATATAGAATGCCCACTAGCACCTCTGTGCCAAGCTAGCCCACAAAAATTTAAATTGAACTTGACAACTAAGGATCTTTGGGGAAAGCCAATCAGTCCCTATTAAGCGCACGTGCGCACACACGCACACACACACAAATGCCCTTGAAAGTTTTCTTTGCCTCACTCAGCTGGCCGTTGCCCTGTGACCTACAGAAATTAAAAACTGTATCAAGAAAGTCACCATGCTTTTCCTCTTTCTCTTCCCTTTCTTTTCTTCATGAACAATTTAGTCCAAAAGCCACTGGGGAGGGCTCAACAAGATGGTGTCTGCAGTGGGGGTGGGAGGAGTCACAGTGACTCAGAATGGTGTGCTGGAGTTTACAGCAGGGTAGGTGGGTATTGGTATTGGGCATATGGTATTGGAGCCTAAGGTGGGTAAGGAAAATAGGAGATTGGTTACATAAGGTGAGGAAGGGACTGATGAAATAATAAATATACTGAGGGTAGCAAGAACCAGGTATTTTGTTGTCAAAAGGAGGTTACAAATATGGAGAATATGAATGCCGTGGTATTAAATTAGAATTAAAGGTATCAAGGTGAGCTCATGGTTTTCAAAACAGGTAGGTAGGCAGGTAGGTGGACAGATAGACAGACAGACAGATGGAATCTGTGTATATTCTCTAATTCTGCTTGTTGGGAGTGCCTGGGAGCAGTGACGATCCAATCACAATGAGCACACCAAGCTCCCAGATTTTGGTTTCTAAATTCCATTCTCCACTAAAAAGGAATTAGTGCTGTTTGAAGAAATGGCTGATTTCAGGGTTAGGAAAGTATAAGATGAGACTGGAACATCTGTGGCATCAGAAAGCAAGGACACGCCCAGAGAATAATGAGGACATGTCAAAAGGATGCTGAAGTTAGCTTGAAAGAGCTCCCATAAGTTATATCTAAACAAATTAAGAATAAAAATCATAGAAATGGATTCTAACCCACAGAATATAATAGGAATCCATATGACCACGTTGACATAAATAGATAAATGAATAAAGTCTGATAAGGAGTGGGATAAAAGATTACACAGTACCAAAGTAACTCCCCACAGAATATTTATTAATTACAAAGGACATAGTAATTTTACTGCAGAAGCCTGTCAGACACTCCCACAAACAAGTGATCAAAATTAATATCACGTGAAAAAAGTCAGTATCTGTCCCTGTAAGGGACACCTGATTGGATATAGTGAGAAGAATATAGCATCATTCTTGTGGTATTCCTACCAAATATGCATTACCTGAAGGTACCCATGTGAAAGCATAGACAAACCCACATTGAGGGACATTCTACAAAATTGGGCGTGATGGAGCATCAGTGTTGGCAATTTACTCTCTCGAATGGTTCAGAATAAAACATATTTGTACTATACTTGGAAACTTTCCTTTAGGTTGAGATTATTTCAAAGCTAAAAATTAATAACCGAAAGAGTTACCTTGAGTCACTGTAGATTTGATGGAAGCCACGTGTCAAGACTAGGGACTAGGATCTGGATAAACCAAGTCAAATGCCAGCAAGTATATATTACGGTAATGCTTTTCAGATGGTCTCTAATGAAAGAAGTTTCCCCTTCAGTCTGTCATGAACCAATATTTTTACAAAACAGAATTCCGTGCTTGGATTTGAGGACAATATCAAATTGCAACAAGAATGGTCAAACGCTCGCTCTCTCTGTCTGGACTGATTCTCAGTGTGGACTGGTAAGTTTATGGACTAGCCCAGACCACACTTCGAGCAGCATTTTCCCGCACTAGGATGTGTGGTGCTCTGACTGCCATCATATCCAAATGGGAAATAAAAACAACTGGTCACACTGTTAATTCACAATGGCGGCAACATGAATTACCACCATAATTAAATAACATCAACCATTTATACAAAGCATTCAAGAAAGGGACAGCCCAGGCAATGGGAAGGGACAAAAGACCTTCAGGGTAACTCCATCTCTCCAAATGTGGTGAAGACAGGCCAAGAATGAATGAGACCACCCCTGATTCCAAAGCAACTGCATTGTGGTGACTAAAAGGAAGACAAATCCAATCATACAGAAGAAAGACAAAAACATCTGCTATGGGTCAGTCTGTGACACAGGGTCATGACTGTCATTGCTAGGAAGGGACCTGGTTTGGAAGGGGTTAGCAGAGCACATCCCCCAAATCACATGGGTTTGATTTAACCACAGAGACCAAGGGTCAGGCTACTGACTCCAAGCCGGCCCCCACACAGGCTTGCTCCGCCCGGGGTCTGTGCCACACACGGCCCCTCCCTCAGCCAGAGGCAGCCCTCTCCAATAAAAGAGAACAATTCTCTACTAAAGCAAACTCAGAGCAGAACAACGAGAAAGAAGCAATTGCACCCTCAGGGAAATGGCACGCCATCCAGGTTCAGAGTTCTTCTTGGGGACATTCTCACTTCAGTTGCCTGTCCCTGGATGCTAAAACCCTTGCGTCGCACACCCACCCCCGCCCCACCCCAAACATGAATTCTAGCCACACACAGAGGAGGCTCCACAAGAAACACATAAGCTGAAATCAACCTTTGTGCACAGCATCTGTGTCTGGCGCGCGCTTTGCTTACCTGGCGCGGTTTTGTAGCACGATGTCCGGGCGGGCAGGGACGGGGCGTTCTTTGCCCGGGGGCTCTGGGTGTTCTGCAAGACTTGCCTCTGCCTCTTCAGCTCCTCTTCCCTCTCCTGGGCTGCTCTGATCTCTTCTTCGATCATGGACAAAGTCCGCTGCTTCCTGGACCTCAGCTTGAAGGGCCCAACCATCACATCGGACTCCTGAGTGGCCAGGAGCGAGGCTGTGCTTCTCAGCTCAGCTGCCTCCGAGTACTTGCTGAAGTAGCTCCCCTCCGGTCTGGTCTCCTCCATGTTCACCGGGCCACTGGGCTGCACTGCCGGCGGCGACTGGGAAGGCCCCCTTTCCCTGAGCGCCCGGTCTTCGGCAGACAGAATCTTTGGTAACACCTCCCTTTTCTCTTGAACGGGAGAGGACACCTGGGGTGGTTCGAACATGCTCTGAGGCTTCTCTGAGCCGGGAGCCCCAGTTTCGGCTTCTTCTAGAGTTGCCCCAGGTCCCTGCTGCTCTGTCCCACCCTTGCTGGTTTCGGACACGGCTCTATCCACTTGCTCAGCTATGGCTTGTTGAATGGCATTCTGCACCAGGAGACCAGCCTGATATTCCAAGGGATCATCCACTGATGGCGAGTCTCCCAGTGTAGACGAAGGGGAATAGAAACCATGATCACTAAATGACTTGGAGACGCCTTCTCCCCGGCCCTCTGAAGGGTTGTCAGTTTGTGGAGTCTGGGGCAGAGAAAAATCGGCCAGTGAGTTCTCCTGGAGGGCGTTGGTGGTCTCGTTGGACGCCCCGCTGTCACTGATGTTGTCCATGCTAAAATCATTGGACAGGGTCTCCAGGACAGTGGTATCCTGGGACCTCACCGACAATTCATCCAAACCAGAGTCAAGCTCCTCTTGGGTGAGAGAAACATTGACTGACCTGGAAAACTGATCCAAGATCCCGGGGTCCTCATCCTTGACCACAGTGAGGACAGCCCGGGCACTGGTAAACTCCCCATCCTCTGCCCACAGTTTGGATAAGGGCCCGCGTTTGGAAGGCTCACTGTAGGGCCCTTCTTTCCCCTGAGGAGCTGTGCTGCCCTGGCTTCCCCCCAAAGACTGGCTGTCCAGGGCACAGCTGGCTTTCTGCCCCTTGGCTGCTGGTGCACCACCGTCTTCCAGCGGTCCCCCGATGGAAGCTGGTCTCGAGATGGTCAGGGGCTTGTCTGAGTTGACTGATCCCAAAGGCCTGTAAAAGGGCTTGATAGAGAAGAGCCTGGGAGTACTCTGGCCCTTGGCCACCGTTTGCCTGGAGCTCTCCATGAGCTGGAACTGCTTGCGAGCAGCAGAGAAGTCTATCTGCTCGGTGACGATGTCCTCCTTGGCATGGTCGGGGGCGCTGGCGTGCTCGCGGGAGGGGGCGGGGGCCACGCAGGGCTGCGGTGGTGGGGGCTGCTGCTGCGTGAGCAGCAGCTCCTGCTGTGCCCTTCTCTCCTTGCGCTCCTTGTACTTCTTGTGTGACTCCAGATGCTCCTCATCCAGCTGCTCCTCGATGGTCTTCTCCTGGGGAGGATTCCACCATTTGGCCGCGATGCCGGGATTCTTCTTCACCGCCTGGCTCCGGATGAGCTCTCTCCTTTCCTTTTCCAGCTCCAGCATCTCTTCCGAAGGTCTCACCTTCCTGACACAGTACTGCTCCTTCTCATTCTCATCGTCCTCAAAGAGCCTGGAGGGCTTCTTGTCCTCGTGGAAGGCACGCAGCTCAAACTTGGCCTCCTTCTTCAGCGTGGTGAGCGTGAGCTCCCCATCACGGCCCGAGCACCGCGAGCTGCTGGAGGAGCCGGGGCTCACGGGGGCCTGGGGGCTGTCCCCCTGCAGGTCTCGGGGCTGGGCAGGGGAGTGGCCGTTGGCTTTTCCACCCTCTGCCATGGCGTCAGAGTAGCTGGTGCTGAGCTCAGTGTGGGGAGGGGCCTGTCTGCCAGCTGCCCTCTCGGTGGGTTCCGGCTGGATGGCCGCGTGGGCAGGTGGGCTTGCGCTACCCTCCACGATGGCTGCTCCGGGCTCCGGGGACGAGGTACCGTTGTAAGTTCCGTCCACAGCAGAGTCACAGCAGCTGGCTTCCAGCACCTCATCTAGATAGCGGATCTCTCTGGCCACATCATTATCCAGAGCTTCATGGTGATCACTGAGGAGGCCGTTGTGGGGGGGTGAGTAGAAAGGAGAGGCGTGGTCCATGGAATGTGGGGTAGACGCGGTACCGGGAACACTTTTACATTCTGCGACGGAGACCTCAATTTCCATGTTTTTGTGATCTGGGGGAAGGGAGCTGGTTGCAGGCTCCAAGGGGTTGGCCCTGCTGCAGTTGTCTCTCTGGTTTTTTAGCCGGATATCATCCTCAGAGAGCTGGGGAGGCTTCTGGAATAAAGAGAGGAGGAAAGGCAGAGTTAGATACTAAATCTCTTATGGAGGTGAAGCCTTGAGAAATTAGTTGGTAACTGACAGGAAGGAAAACTGAAACATGACAAGGTCTCCGGAACAGACATTTTCCTTCTAGTAATTCTTCACATACTTACTTTGTTGTGGTGATTGGTACCTAAACTTCTCCAGGTTACAGATTCTGTTTTGCTCACTGGGTCTCCGGAGAACGTTCCATAGATGTTAACCCCATTTTTAAATTTCAATGTAAATGAAGATTCAGATCATTTGAAGACACTGTTCAGATATCTTCTGAAGTAGAAGAGATTATATACCATAGCCATAGCAATGGGGCAGAAATGAAATAGGACTATTTGTGTGTCCCCAACTATAATAAGATGGTCCCCTTGCATGAGCAATTCTTCTTGAAAACATGAGTCTCTGCCAGGTGTAATACAGTTAATTCTGGAGACAAGAAGCTTCTTGAGAATTTTTACAAAATAAAATACTGGAAAAGGGTAAATCCCTTCCAAAGCCTCTTAACAACTTCAGTGCCCCATTGCTATGGCTCGTAATTCAGCATGTGCGCTATAAATGCCATAACCAAAGCCACTGCTTGCACAGTTCTATTCTCTGGGACTACATCAAAACAGTTCCTTAGTTAAGGACTGAGTAATTTTGCTTTGAAAAGTTAGTGGCCCGAGGCTCCTCCCTGGTTCCTAAAATGCTTTGTCTGTGATAGCTCCACTCTTATCCTTCAATAAGAAAAACCACATCTTCTTAATGTTTTGAAATAAATCCCACTTGGTCACTAATTGCTAATCCCATGCAATTTTGTCATTTGGCATTAGTAAAATTAATTTCCAAATTCTAGGATGATTTTTTTTCACACCTAAGGACTCTGGTATATCTTAGATAATTCAGTGGTAAATTGTGACGTTAATTAGGGAGTGTTCCTCAAGGATCTCATGGACACCTGGTCAAGTTTGTCTTCCTCTCTCAAGTTCATGCTGCATTAGTGGCATACTTCCATGCAAAACTGCAAGGTGGCATCGTTTTCATTTGTGTACACTGTAAACGATTTTAAAATCTTAGAACATAATGCTAAAACATCACTTTTGGAGGACTCCCAGGGGATTCATTTCAGAGTCCTTCTAAGGAAAGTGCATAATTATGGATTTCTTCATGAGACCTAGAACAATATGGGGACTCACCCTATGTGCTCTGCACTGCTGTCAGAATGCTGAAAAAGTCTCATGGTTCTCCATGAACTGGGGTTTCCCTCATTCTGCATTTTTTACATTCTCTGCCAGATTTAATCCAACCAGGTAATTTATGTGCCTTCTTCAGTCACAGGCAACAACAACTATTCCTTTGTCAACACCTTCTGGTCTTAGATGATCTTCCAGTCTAGCTCTGGTCTTTGTCCAACTCTAGTATTTAATACCATTAATATTTATAATGCTAATACCTTTATTTTATTTTTTTACCATCATTAACTAGGGGTTCTTTTATCTTTGGAATGAACTCAAGAGCCGTGTCAAAGATGTTTTTATTGCCTTTTAAAAACATTAACTAGACTCTCTTTTGGTAAGGCAATTGCCAGTGACTTCTAGGTCATTAAGAATTACAGAAAATATGAATAACTGAAACTTACTGGCTGCCATTCAATTTCAAATAAACCTAGGTCAAAATCAGCCCACTCCATGGAAAGCTATTACTGGAATAAACAGACCAACAAAAAGAGATACAAGGCACTGCTACAGTGAGAATCCGATGATCTGTGACCCTCCCACCCCGGTGTCATTTGCCCAGTGACTTACTGCTAACATTCTTTATGGGACTAAGTAGAGCTTTTCTTATATGCTTTTTGGTTTTGGGGGGGAAAAAAAGGTAGGAAAATGGTAGGAAGCTATTAGAACTGTATTATGGTTGAAAACCACCACCCTCCTAAAACATAAAATACTTTAGTTGACATAAGAGGAAAAGAGGGCAGTGTAACAGTAAAGGAAGCTAAAAGGCAAATAATTCATTCTACACTTCATTTAGTCATTCATCTATTGATTAAACATTCATTAAACAAGCAGGAGGCTTATTCTGCAAGGTCATAATGAGATCAGCAGCAACCATAAGCTCCAGGAGACAACACTTCTTTCTTAAAAAAAATTGGATTTCCTAGGAAGCCGTAAGTCTATTTTGGAGTTTATTTACTCTGGTCAGGAGGAGGGAAGGGTGATCTGTTACTAATCACAGAAACAAGAGGTCCTTAGCCCAGTTCCACAGCACGGCCCAAGAGCACCTCATGTCTTTCTCCTGTTGCTTCAGGTCAAATGTTGGACCATGCCAAGCCGATGCCCTGTCAGCTTTTTTTTCTCTTTTAAACTTGAAAATTATACCAAGTCTTTCCAAGGCCTATTTTCTGAAGTAGCAAGTGTTCCAATTCAAAATTTTAACTCTGAGAATAGCATCTGACAATACCTTTTCGCTGTGTCCAACACCACTACCATTAGCTTTGAGTCAGATACAAGGAGTCTCGTTCCTTGAATGCCTTCTATGATGTAGCTTTAAAAATGCTAATTACTGGCTAAAAGCCAGAGTTTGGAGTCCCAGTGTAATCTGAGACAATTCTGTTCCAATACATTTGTTTAAAACATGGAGACACTGGAGGGTGTAAACAGGAAACGGCCTTCTCTGCTTCCTATTAGTTACAAGGGGGGTCCTCCCACTTCTTTCCACAAATTCAGTAAATTTTTCTTGATACTCAGTTCCATCTACGTCAGGTAGTAGCAGCTCTACACCCAAATCAGGGTAGAAGTAATGAAAGAGACAACGCTCGTTCCTGGTTCACCACCATGCATCAGAGGTCCTGAGTTTTTATGAAGTCGGGCAACAGTCGTAACAAAGAGCAAATTCCTGAGTTCTGTTCTCAACGGGACGCATCTACCTTCCTGCAAGATGGCCTGATGCGATCAAAGCCACCAATAAGTAGCCCAGATAAATGGAAGTGGGCTAGAAAGTCCACAGCACAAATTTGGCAGGAATCTGGGCTTGCTGTTATTAAATGATGTTTTGCTGAAACCAACAAATGCTCATTGCTCCCTTTGAAGATTAGAAAGACTAGAATTTTCTCCATGCCTCAGATAAGATGAACCTGATTCCAGATTCAGATAAAATGCATTCATTAAATGAACTGGAAAGTCCTCAAAATAAACTGTGCCCCAATGCACCTGGGTGGCTCAGTTGGTTAGGCGTCTGCCTTTGGCTCGGGTTGTGATCCCAGGGTCCTGGAATTGAACCCCGCCTTGGGCTCCCGGCTCAGCCAAGAGCCTGCTTCTCCCTCTCCCTCTATCTGCTGCTCCCTCTCTCCCTCTGCTTGTCTGCTCTCCCTCTATCAAATAAATAAATAAAATCTTAAAAATACACACACACACACACACACACACACACACACACCATCAGGGGCACCTGGCTGGCTCAATAATAGAGCATATGACTATTGATCTATTGATCGTGGGACCTGGGGGACGTGAGTTCTGCCCCACATTGGACATAGAGCTTACTTAAAAAAATAAAATAAAATAAAATAAAGGAGCACCAAACCGGATTTTGAAAGGGTGCTAAGAGACCCAAGGGAAATCCTTGGATTCCCCCTGCTAACCCTCCAGGTGGAGCCCTAACAGCACAACACATGTTACCTGCCAGCCTCCAAGGTTCCTGCAATAGCTAACAGCCAGTCAGGATGTCTACTATTTACTTTAAAATATGTGCACAGAGACCATATGATACAGCCGTGTGTGTCTGAATCAGTTTAAATCCTATTCCGGGGCAGACAGCTGTCCTAACTGGGAATATAACCCTCTAAGAGTGGTCAACCAGGATCTAATCAGAAATTCCAGGGTCCGCAGGTGGCTTCCTTCCTGGGTAGTTCAGCTACCAGGGCCCCCTGAGGCTTTGCTAATTGGCACAGTTAAGGTGAGAAATAAGTTTTCATCAGTGAAATTACCGGATTGTCAATTAGCATAATAAACGTTAGAAATTGGTGAGATTGGTGGTGGTCAGATTTGCGGATTCGAGATGTTCTCTGGCCTTTCCTGAATAGGATTTAGGGACAGAGTGAGCATCGGGGCTTTATACCTTTGGGAAGGTGCTTGGAGCCTGAAAAGGAACAGCCATCCCCCACCCCCACCCCCACCTTCGGCTCAGAGGACTCTGGTTGTTGAACTACTACATAGTAAGGGAATCCTGCCTTTGTGAAACTGCTCCATCTATCTCCATGCCAAGTGGAGTTGGGAGCGTCTAGAATCTTCCAGAGCGGAGGTTTCTTTGAGGTTGATGACAGGAGGTTTTATGCCTACTTTTACAAATGTTTATTTTTAATTTCTTTCTTTTTTTTTTTTTTTAATTTTTTTGACACACAGAGATCACAAGTAGGCAGGAAGGCAGGCAGAGAGAGAGGGGGAAGCAGGCTCCCTGCCAAGAAGAGAGCCTGATGCTGGGCTCGATCCCAGGACGCTGGGATCATGACCTGAGCCAAAGGCAGAGGCTTTAACCCACTGAGCCACCCAGGCACCCCACAAATGTTTACTTAATAAATGTCTGTATGAGTGCCAGGACTTGGTCCAAGACCGGCTTTTATTATAACCTGGTGCCAGGTAGCGTCTCAAGCTGCCACTATTTACAAAAATGTGTTTAATAGTTACGCAAAGCAAATTATATGGTTAGTTTACAACACGGGGGCCCCGCGACTCCTGTGAAAGTTCTGCCAGACCCTACGTAAGACAATCATGGGACTCTTCTTGGAAGAACAGAACTCCTTTGTAAGCAGGACTCATAACAAGATCTCTCAAATCTGTTTTGGGAATTTGATTAGATAATGTTGTTTAAAAGCACTATGTAAGGGGGAACTGGGTGGCTCAGTCGGTTAAGCTTCCCACTTGATTCCATCTCAGCTCATGGTCTCAGGGCTATGAGATCAAGCCTGTGTCGGGCAGGGAGTCTGCTTGAGATTCTCTCTCTCCCTCTCCCTCTGTCCCCCAACCTCGTGCGCACATACTCTCTTCTCTCTCTCTCAAATAAAATAAATAAATCTTTTTAAAAATATTATGTAAACTGCAGAGTGTTTAGTGTAAATGTTCCTTATTATTAAGCAATTTTAGACTAAAGTGTAAATGACCAATACTAAATTCTCTCTGGGAGCTGGTTGACTTTCTTAGAGGAGGACGGGGGTTGGGGAGGGGAGGTGATGAAGCTTTGATTTTAAGAAGAATCAGCATGAGGCATTTCAAGGAGAAAGGCCCAGGCAAGGCTAAAAGTCAGACCTAAGGCACCTCTAACCTCTCAATCTTTTCCTACCTCAGGTCCTCAAATGTTCATTTTAACTAAAGCTGAGCACAATTAGAAGATGCACTTGCTGCTGCCATAATCAGAGTAGCTGCATAAGATAATCATAAAATAGTCGTCTCCTGTCTCTGAAAGTCCAAGTCTGAGGACGCGGTTGAACGGACAGTCGAGAACCACACCCCCTTCCACTGTGGACACGCCATGTTCACAGGGCATGTGTACACACGCTCTCAGCTGGTCCTGGTAACAGGGCCCTTTGGCATGCAGGAAAAGCAGAGTTTTCTACTTTCATTTTAGAACTTCAGAATAAGAGGTTTAGAGAAACTGAAAGATTTTTCCTGAGATCACCTGACTAGAAAGTGGCACAGCCAGGATCTGAAGGCTGGATCTTCACATTCTCTCTGGATACCTCAGAAAGTGTCCTCTGTGACAGCAGGCTTCCAAACTGACTAGGGATATTATGTTCAGAAGGGTGGGTAGTTTTTACTAAAGAATATTTCCTTGGCTTTCTGGTCGACATTTTGCACCCTTGTACCTCTAGAAGTGATGAGAGACTCACGATTTGGCTCCAGAAGTCAGAGACCCCACTCTCCTCTTTATCCAGAACCAAACAGAGATGGACTTCCTGGAGTCTGCTCTCTTCTGCTCTCCCCATAGGGCCCTCCAGTTAGAAATGAGGGTGCTGACTTCCTGCTCAGTCTGGGGATTTTACCTTTCCAGCTGGCTGGCCTCTGAAGGAGCATCCTCTGCTTCCTCCAGCAACAACCCAGGGGCAAAAGATTCAGATCCCACGTCCCAGGCATTGCCACGGTCACCATGCATTAGAGCTGTGACTCGTCAACAGCACAGGTAAGATTCTAGAAGACTGTTTTTAATCTGCACACAAAACACAGCAGGGTCCTGACACCTGGCGTGCTGGGTGATGGAAGGCAGTGTGCTCTTTCTTCCCAGGGTGCCTGGGCCTGCAGCTGGGCACGTCGTGAGCAGAAAGAACTTGCAGGAAGTACGTTTTCCTTAGCGGATCTGGCTGGGCCCAGGGGGACAGCAGGAAGGTATCCTCTGCTACAGGGGCAAGGAAGAAGCTGAAGCTTCCACTGTGCTTTCAATGCTGGTTGGTTCACAGCTTCCGAACCGACCTCCCCACCACCCTGAGGCTGTTACCCCTTGAAACCGCCTGTTACCAGCTGTGACCTCAGGGCTCCCAAATGCACGGTGTGACCCAAATCACTCACACATCAGGAGCCCGCTGCCCCACCAGCTTTCTCCTCTGAATAACCCAGCTTACTTCCTACTAAGGCCATGATAGTCAAATTAGAAACACTCTTCCCCAGATAATAGGTGACCTGATCCTTTAATCCAGTTATTTTTAAGTTTCACCAAAAATACAAACTCATTCTTGGCCTAGGAACAGAGGCGTGGCGATAAAATATAACTTCCGCATAGCTGTGCAACCAGAGAACATCTCCGTTTTTTCCCTTCTTACCCTCTCTCTCTTGCCTAAGTCGAGTTCTGATTACACAGGACATGACTGCTGTTCGTGGCAGAGAATTGGTTCTGTGGTCTGTGTGGTGGAACCCTCTAGAATGCTTCTTATGGGACCACACTTCCTGGCTGTGGTTTCTGTCACAAAGGTAAATGGAAGGAGGGGATGCATCCTGGCTAATAGATCCTGCCCAGACACCTGCAAGATGCCCCCATGAGTCTCCTAAACTTGATTCAACTTGGAGGGACTGGAATGGAGCTACGGGTTGGAGATCTGGGACAGAGAGAGGTCACAGGGCAAGGATAAGCATGCCTTGAGTACCTATATGCAGAGTGGCAAGGCCTGGGCCAGGGCCACGGTGAGGGGTCCCTGAGCTCTGAGGCAGTCCCTACTCAGTAGCAAGGAGCCTATGACCTTAGAGGGAGTGAGTTCCACCTCCCATAAAGACAGCAAAAAGCACAAGGTGGAGGATGTGCTAACTGGAAAGAAAGTCCCAGCTCTGTTCCATGGCACAAACTGGGCTGGCTAGAAAGAGTTGATTGAAAAAGTTGAGAGCACCTGAGTTCCTCAGCAGCTGGCCTGCAGCTCTTGGGCCCGAGATGGCAGGCTCCGGGCAGGCGGGAGAAGGTGCGGCAACTCTGAGGAGGCCCCTTCCACCCACTGCTGTGAGGGAACAGAGAATGGAAATATCTGAGAGCGCCCTGCTTCCTTCCGTGGTTCGGCCTCAGGCCTCTGGGCCAGGAAGCGGAGGGGAGAGGCTATCACCCTGGGCCACATTCCAGTCCCAGTCCCAGGCAGCCTTTCCTCTTCCGTCCCTCGCAGAGCTTCTTCCCGCCTGGAGGACCAGGGGCCTGTGCGGACTGTGGGAAGCCAGAAGCCTCCTCACTCCCTAAGAACGACCCCTTCCTGGTTGATGGAGATAGACCAGACTTAAAGCCCCTAAGCGCTCCTGGGCAGGTGCAGGCTAAATTTAGAGCAGGCGGGCTCAGGGTTAATGCTATGACCCCTGATAAAGGGAGTGAACACTAACAACAGCTCCTGGACCTCCTGCCATGACACATTACAGCCAAGTAGGACCGGGACAGCTCTGAAAAGACGGTTCTGGTCCCATAGGGCCCAGCCTTTCTTTCTGAGACCTTCCAAGGCCTCACCATCCTGCTGTTCTCTCTGGCTTCTGGTACAGATACAGGCTTGACGATGGGATGCAAATACTTCTGGAAATTCCCTTCGTTGGTAACAAACTGTGTCTTGGCTCAAGCTTCTGTTGAAGGAAAGGGGTCCATTTATAACATAACAGAGTCTCCCCAGGACCACAGCCTGCCCTGTTAACAGCACTCCCCTCAACCCAGCTGCAAAGTCACCGGCCAGCTCAGATGTCGGGCTACACATCTGGAAAATGTCAAGGTGTTGTTTGATTAACACATTTAGAACTCCGGCTTTCCATGAAAGCAACTGAAGATGGGGGCGGAGGTGGGGTGGGAGGTGGGACGCGGCAGGCAGGAGGGCTGGAGGGAGGAACGAAGCTGTTTCCTTTTCTACAGCAACTGGTGAAAGGCTTGTTTCTTCCAGCTGCTTGGAGATCCATTCCCTACAGGAGTGACCGAGAATGGCAGCGGAGGCTTCAGGATTGCCCTCACTGAGGAGAGAAGCTTCCTTTCTGCTCCCAAGAAGGTCAGGCTTCACTTCCTCCTCAATGCAGCAGACTCCGTGCCCTGTCAAGGGCTCCGATGCTCTTCTCCCCAGCGGCCCTTTTCACCAGGAGGTGATTTTTACAGGGCAGTTTCCCACCTCCAGAATAAACCACCATTAAGGCCACAGAGGGAACTCTGGCTGTTTGTGCAGCCGGAATTTTCTAGGGTAACTAATTCTGCTGAAAGCAAAGGCAAGGCTCACTTTAGTTCTTTGTAACTCAGCTATGTCCCTCTCGGTTTTAAAATAGTTCAGGATCTTGGGTTCTTGCCTGGTCAACCACTAATAGCAGAGACCCAAAGCTGAGCACCACTGAGGACCCAGCACAAATCCACTATGTTGAGAAAGAGAGCCAGGAGCAAAGAGGAAACAGCGCCAGACGCTTCCGAGATTAACCCCTTGTCCACAGATGATATTCCACATCTGAACAATTCTGATGAGCTTCTCTTCTCGCTCCCCCCGCCCCGGCTCCTACTTGGGACAGGCACACACACTCCCATAACGCCCCAAGTCACTCCATGAGTGTGGCGGGTCCCCCAACATGGCCTTGTTAGAGACAAAATAAAGTCCCTAGAAAACCAGTTACCAGAATCACTGGGTCACTTACTCCTGTTCTGAACCAGGACAGACACACACACTCTTGCAGACACACGCACGCACCGTCCTCCGTGGCCCAGAGGACCTGTGAATCTTTGCACGCGCTTCCTCTTTGCCCTCTAACTTGAAAGCAGGGAGTCTGAAGAAGTTTCAAAGAGAAGCAAGTCACCAGTCAGAGCTCAGCTGCCCCCTCTCCCTCCAGCAGAAAAGAACTCCCCAGCTCGGCCCTGCCGTCCCCACTCCGAGGCCCCCTCCACCAAGACTGGCCTCTGAAAGGAACCCACTCCTTTCAGACCAGAAGGAAAAGAACAGTCAGAGAGGTCAGCAGACTCGGCTTACCCTGCCCACAGTGTGTGTCTCAAACGTCCCCAGTCAGAACTGCCTCTTTTCCCAGACAGATTCCTGCGCACTGGCTCAAGTTGGACAAATTCCTTCTGAGCCTCCTGACTGAAGACTATGATGTCACAGCTGCCCCTCCCTCTGCTCCCTAAAAGGCCATTCACACAAAGAAGGACTTTAACCTCCTTCAAAGAGGCCTGGCCCCTCCCTAGCGGCCCAGCCTGAAGGGCAGGAGCCGTCGTCCACAGGCCTCCGGGCCCCGACAGGCCCTCCGAGGACCCGGGCTCTGGCTGACAGGAACTAGTTACCGGTGCCTCCTTGAAAAGTCACAGGTAGGCCTTGGGCAAGCAGGGAATTAATATCCTGGTGGTGCTGAGGTGGTACAAAATCTGAAAGATCCCAAAGATCCAGGAAAATGGCTGAGCTAGATATAACAGATCTATGGGCATGTGTGTCTATGAAGTAATAAATGCCCACATGGAAACTAAAAATTATTCATCTTCCTTCCACACAGAGGAAAACAGTTAATATTTTATGGCATTCCACTGCAGTCTCCTTTGTAGAAATATGTATTTAATAGTGTCGAGACCAGACAGTACATACGGTTTCGTAGCCAACATTTTTTTAACTTTGTATTATCTCACACGCACTTTTTATGTCCTCTAACGGTCTTTGGGGGATCTCATTTAAAGGGTTATGGGATGTCTCAGGGTGAAGTGGACCCACTTTCTCAGAGCTCACCAGTATCTTTTGCCACCCAACAACAGCAACAACCCACCAAAAAAGATCTCTACGTGCCTCAGGCAGACACGAGTGTCACACACATCCCCCACTCTCTGCCACAGAATCAGACCCCCCAGCACCACACGCTAAGGCTAACGAGGGAATTGATGTAGGTTCCCCTGCCCAGGTAGATTCAGAGGAGTCCCCAACTCTGCCCCCACGTCCCACCCACCTGGCCCCCCACTTTGGGTTGACCTAGGAAAAAGCTGGGCATAACTCTGGCTGACTAGAAAGTCAGAATTCAGGTCCCTGCAGGGCCACGAAGAACTCAATCTGGAGAAGAGAGAGAGAGCAGATATTTATAGAGCAGAGGGAGAGGAGGGCAAATGCCAGGCATGATCCTGCATAGCCAGAAGTTCACGGTCTATATGGGAGCAGTTCCTCCTGGTAGAGCAGCCGAGGAACCCAACGTTGGTGGCAGGATGGCCCTGCGGTCTGCGGCTCGGCCAGCAAAGCGGACTTCCTGGGACCCTCCCGGGAATACAAGTCAAGGAAAGAAGAATCAAAGTAGATGGAGCCCAGGCAGGCCCCCTTTGAAAAGGAAGCTAAAGGTATACCATACTTGACAACTATTTCCAACATCTAAATGACATTTTGAATCTGCTGACATTTATTTAGAAATCTCCAGGGGTTTCTCAAGGGCTAACTTGGTGATACCAAGTCAGTAGGGAGTGCTATGGAAACTCTGAATTTATGTACCCTTTGGAATAACTGGAATGTTCTGTAGTATAGCCAGAGGCATTTCAAGATGCTACTTAACTGTCTAAAGGAAAGTGAGGTGGGGAAATCACGCACCAGGGGTGGCACGCTCTGCTGGAGAGTGACAGAGCAGGAGACAGCCTTCCATGAAGAGATGGTTTCAAGCCAAGAGGCAAGAGTGGTACCTAGGACTTTCTACATAGTCATGCCTGCCCTTCTGCTTATGGGAAGAGATTGATATATATATTTAAAAAATTATTTTAAATTTTCCCTGTTCACAAAAGAGAAAACAATACACGCTCTTAAAGTACTATTATCTGAGGGGCACCTGGCTGGCTCTGTTGGTGGAGTCTGTGACTTTCGATCTTGGGGCTGGGAGTTGGGAGCTCCACGTTGGATTATCAAAAGAGATTATCAAAAGTACATAAATAATAAATAAATAAATAAACTAAAAATAAATAAACTAAAAAAGAAAAAAAAGTACTATTATTTAAGTAGTAGCTGAGTTCTTTTTTTTTTTTTTCCTAAAGATTTTATTTTTAAGTAATCTCTGCACCCAGCGTGGGGCTCGAACTGACAACCCCAAGATCAAGAGTCTCACACTCTACCAACTGAGCCAGCCAGGCGCCTCATCATTAGTGGGCATGCTTCTGACTGGAGTCTGAGATGCTATGGTTCATGACCTACTTGCACATACACACACACGCATGCTCCCTGTTATGGGTTGAAACCCAACTTCATATGCCTAAATCCAAACATACAGTTCCTCAAAATGTGACCTTATCTGGAGACGGGGTCTTACAGAAGTAATCAAGTTACATGGTCATTAATCCAATACTAGCGCCCTTATAAAAAGACACTTAGACACAGAGAAACACCTAGAAGAAAGACAATGTGAACATACAGGAGAGCAGGCAGCATCTATAAACCAAGGAGAGGGGCTTGGAAAAACCCTTCCCTACAGCCCTCAGCAGGAAGCATGGCCGGTAGCTGGTTTTTGCACTTCTGGTCTCCAGGACTGTGAGACAGTGCACTTCTGTGGTTCAAGCCGCCCAGTTTCTGGTACTTCGTTATGGCAGCCCTAGGAAGGAACACGCATATTCACTCACACACATGTGCACAATTATGTACACTCAGGCATGCACATTTGTGCACACGCATTTGTACACGTATACACACACACACACCCCTCCCTCCAGTTGCAAAAATAGGATGGAGTTTAGGAAAACTGGTTTATACTCGGAGGCACAGAGCAAAATTCAACCAGCAAGGTCCATACAGGCAGCAAAAGCATACACCGAGCCTCCCTGCCCTCGACGGCCTTGGCTCTCCTGTCAGGACTGAGCAGAGCTACATGCAGTGCGCGCACCTCACCGCTGCTCACCCCTCCACCTCCCCTCCGCACGGCCTCGGAGCTTGGGGTGGTTTTCCTGAATTGACGAAAATAAATTGGACTGCCAGCTGAATGCTCCTGTGCTGTAACCCGATCTCCTGTTCAGTCTCTGAGGGTATGTGGCGCTGGGGGAAGTGAAGCCATTTTGAAATCGGGTCCTGGTTGTCTGGGAAGCAGAGGGCAATTTGCGAGCCCCCAGCAGCCGGGGCCTGAAGGCAGTGGACGCTCTTAAGTCCACCATTCAGCAGGTATCTGCTGCACGCTTACTGGGTGCCAATCTGCGTCACACACCCTTCCTTACACAGCTTCTCTGCTCCTCCACCAACAGCAAGGTGGAGTTTCTCACCCATCCACAGCCTGCGACGACCCAGAGTCCTCCCTAGGGTGACACGGCTGGTCAAGAACAGAGCTCTGGCTAGAATCCACGACTCCCACCCACAGAGCAGGCTTTGCTCTGGAAGCCAGAGGGCAGCTCAGGAGGCAACCCAGGAAGTACGCGCAGGCTCAAAAGGGGTGGCAAATGCAAGGGACAAACAGGCGGTCTCTGAAACCATGCACCTGCTGCTACGTGACTTTGGAAAGGCCATCTTTCTTTCCTGGGTCTCAGTTTTCTGGTCTGAGAAATGGGACACCTAAACCAGGTGAAGTCTCAAAGTTCACTTCCTTTCTGCTTCTAATCTCTGTGGTTGTGTGAGGCCAGGGTGAGCCTTGGGCAAAAAAGAAATGTTAGGTAGTTCTGAGCCGGTAACAACAAGGGCAGAGCTGAGAGGAAGCAAGCCAGCAAATGGGAGCAGGAGCAGCCACTTCAGCCTTTGAAGTTGCTTGATACTTGGGCCAAGAGAGACTGCAAGGATTCCCGGATGGAACTTGGCCGTCTTAGACATTCCCCTTGTCAGAACTTCACCCCTTGGGTTGAAATTTATTCGGCTAAATGTAGCCATCCCATGTGTACACCTTAGTGTGACAGAATGTTCCAAAGTAGCTTTGTTGAGATCAGGAGGAACCAGATGGAAGCAGGCAATGGGGAGAGAGGCTGGCTTTAGAAACACTAAGGCCAGGCTGCTGCAAGCATTGCAAAGCAGGGAGGAAGGGAGAGGCTGGCACCCGGAAGTCTCTACAGGCTTCCAGGATGGAAGGGAGCTGGAGGTCTGTGGCTTTTCAAACTGCTCCAAGGTCCAATGCAAGGCACACACCGAGAAGCCTGGGTCTCGGCCCCTCCAGATGTCCTTTCTAAATGGCCATGGCTGCACTTTCCCCAGCTACCATTCAGATAGGTCCTCCTCTGAGTCTCAGCCCCATGTGACTCCACGCCTCAGCACGGAGCCAGTCTTTCAAGCTATTTACACTTAGATGGGTATTTGATGGGAATATCAACAACTTAAAAATTGCCCAAAGGAATCTCTAATTTGCTTAGAAAGACTTTAGGAGGGGCACCTGGGGGGCTCAGTGGGTTAAGTACCCAACTCTTGGTTTCAGCCCAGGTCATGATCTCAGGGTTCTGGGATTGAACCCCACACTGGGCTCCCCACTCAGCATGGAATCTGCTTGAAATTCTCTCTCTCTCCTGCCTCTCCCCCATCATGGCAGGGACATGTGTTCTCTCTAACAACAACAAAATAGACAAAGGCTTATCTACTTGTTAGGTATTGTAATGCCTCTTACGCTTCATCTTCTATCTATACAATGAACACTAAAGCCTTTACTGAGCCATGATGAGTAAATGTGTGTCAAAATGCAGCCTGTCCCTGAGGAAGTTATGCTTTCTTGCTGTGATCCAGTATACTTTAAGGCGCAGTCTCTCTCTGTCCATCTTACCATCATATAATCTTCCTTTTTCATCAAAGAGAAGAAATTGGCTTGCTGTTATAGATGGACATTTTCCTTCCATGAGCTTCCTCTTCCCAGAAAAGTTGTGTAACACTTTGTGAGTAACCAAATTCTTCTTGGGAAGTCAAATGTCACAGAATTCCATGAACTGTCACAGACAAGATATGTCATAGGAAAACCCCACTGAAAAATTTCTGAAGGTCTGCTCAGTCGGTAGAGAACAAAAATTGGAGGCTGACTTTATCTATTATTCTAAACAATAGTTGGGTTTTTCTTTTTTTTCTCCAACTTAAATGTGCAGGTGAATCCAACTAGTAACCTCCCCTGTAAGACAGACAGACCAGTGGACACACGCACACACACACAGTGAATTTAAATCTTTTTTCTGTTTTGTTTTGTTTTGTTCTAGTCAAGTTTTAAAAACAGTATTTAGGGGAAAAAACATTTGGGATTTGGCAAATCTGGTAATCTGGAAGCAAAACCATCTCATCTCTTATTAATGTCAAAAATGAATGCTGAGCAATTTAGAGATTGGGCAGTAATTGCACTGGGGTAATCTTGAACCATGGGGCCCGGACCCAAGTGCCAATTCTGCTTCAGGATCCCTTCCCATCTGTCCTCCAGATCCCAGCCCTTGGGCAGTAAGGAGACTTAGCCAGGAACTGAGTCCTAGAGTAGACTCACCCACCAAGTTCTTCCCTGCTCAGAGATGGGAGGTAGCACACCATCTGTCTTCACTTCCCCATGCCTAGGCTCACAAGTTTGGAGAAGGAAGGAAACCACAACAATCAAGAGGTACTTTTAAAATGAAATACCTGGGGAGCTCCAAGAAAACTCAACAAAAGCATCTACCACCTACCAAGAGGAGAAAGGTTTGGTTCTATTGAATCTGCTACATATGAATTAGAAGGGAACTGCTGGAAGGCTCTAGAAGGTTTGGACCCCCACTCACAGAACAGGTTTCATCATTACGGTTATTCAAGTCACTATGAACTGCTACTCAGTTTTCTTAAGTTTCTTCAAAAGCACAAAGCCACAAGAGAAGGTGGACTGGGAAGCAGACAGACCCCTTCCCGGTGCTGACAGCAAGAGAGAACTCCAGGAAAAGTCCAGATGGTCAGTCTGACAGTCCTGCTCTGCCAGGACTGAGTGGCAGTTCTGGATCAGGACAGGTGCTGGGGACATTGGTCTACGGAAGAAGAGCACCCTTGGAGGGCAGTCAAAGGGCAAGAAAGGCTGAAGCCAGGCCCACCCGAATTTTGGACTCCCACTTCACGCCGCAAACCGATGACCCTAACAACTCAGGACTCTGAGGCTGGTACCAGAGGGGCATTTGTGATTTAAGCCAAGGTGAGCTTGCCCCGACATTGAGGACCTGACCCTGGTTCTGTCCTCTGCTTTAGCCAGAATGAGGGTGAGCTCGTGGATCACTCCCCTTGTGTTACAGCACTGTGCTATACCAAGCTACCCTGGGCCAGCTCTGTAGGACCACATTCTGGGAAAAGTTTGGGCAGCCGCGCTGTAGAGGCAGCCGAGGGCCAGTCACCTGCTTCCGTCCACTGCCTTTGTGGCTCTGAATGCCAGGAAGAAACCTCTGCGGGAGAAGGAAAGCATGAAATTTCTCCATCCCCCTAGGGGATGCAAGATAAGCAGAAGCCAGCAGTAAGATGGGGTGCAAGAGAGCTGTACAAGAGTATTTGGCACCACACTGAGAAATGTGTTCTTTCCTTTCTCTCGATGCCAACAGAATCCGACAACTACCTCGTGTCTCATTTATGAGGAATCTCTCTGCCCGGCCACGGAGTCCCAGGAGAAGCGCACTGTGGTTGAGAGCCAACAAGGTATGCTGATTATGCAAACAGGATGAAGTCTGAGAACCAGCAACAAGAAAGGGGGTTACCATTCACTCGCACAGACTCTACTTCATCCTGCTCACTCCCCAGAGGCCCTCTTTGATCTAGTAGATGATCACTACTAACCATTTTGCCGCCATGATTTTAGAGCCTTATTTTACTCTCCACTTATTTATGTGCAGTAAGGGGAACCAGTGGGAAGAACAGGAGTCTTCAAGAACAGGACATCAGGGCTTGAATTGTCTGGTGTCACACGTGGACCACATGATGCTTACACAAAGGATTTGCTCCTCTCTTGAAGCTCAGGTCCTCATCTGTTAAATGGCTAAAATTACTGTGGTGGGTGGAACCGTGTTCCCTCCAAAACTCAAGTCTACTTGGAACCTCAGAATGTGACCTTTTTTGGAAACAGGGTCTTTGCAGATGTAGTTAGTGAAAATGCTATCCTTGTGGATTATGGTGGGCCCTCACTCCGATGGCTGGTGTCCTTATAAGAGGAAAAAACACACAGAGATACACAGAAAGAAGGAAACTCCATATGAAGACAGGGTGGAAACTGGAGTGATTTTAACCACCAGCCAAGGATTGCCGAGGCTTCCTGGCAACCAACCGGAAGCTAGGAGAAAGACATGAACCATTCTCCCTTACAGCCTCCAGAGAGAACCAACCCAGCCAACCTGGATTTCAGACTCCTGGCCTCCTGAACTGTGAGAAAATACATTTCTATTGTTTTAATCCACTAATTTTGTGGTAATTTGTTACAGCAGCAATAAGAAACCAACATACCCACCTTCTAAAGCTGTTGTAAAGACTCCCTAAGAGACAGCACGTGAAGGTACCTGGCCCCGAGACGGGGACAGGGTAAGCTGGCCACACGAGGCAGGTCACCCTGGCTTTCTGTGTTGGCAGCAAGCCAACAACAGAATTTTTCCAGCTTTGTCAGAGGGGAGTGGCCCCATGGCATTTGCACTTTTAAAAATTTGCGGACCAAACACGAAGAGCAAAGGGAGAGGTGTGGAGTAAGGGCACACTCAGGCAGGAACAGGTACAAGGTTACCAAGTGCCTACCCGGAACGGAAGCATGGGTGGGCACCGATGTCCACCGAGGCCAGTTTACAAAGACTGATGCTTCAGAGTCTCAGAGTTGGCGATGGATGTGCACCCCGTGAGACTGGAGATGGAAGACAGAGGCCACCAATCTTGAAGGTATTGGGTGGGGTTGATGACCAAGTGGTCATAGCATTATAATGAGCATTGATTACCTGCTAGCCATTGCCATTAAATGATTTCAATGCACAGTCACATTTATTCCTCAAAACCAGCCTCTGAGGCCAGGACCCTTGACATCTCTAACCATACAGCTAAGGAAACTGAGATCCAGAGTTTTAAGTGATTTGCCTCAAGACACCAAGCAGTAAATAGTGAGGCTCAGATTGACCCCAGGCCACCTAAGGGCAATGAACTATGACCCTGCCTCCAGTAGATTTGGAATTAGAAGTTGGGACAATCTAGACTAGAGGCTTATCAAACAAGAAAGATTAGCTCTGTGACTCCTTGTCTACTTTACCTCCTCCTCTAACTGGATCCTAGAACTCTTCTTTCACATGCTTTCTGGCTTAGTCGTGTGCTAGTTTCCTTTATGGGAAATAAACATGACAGGAATGGCAAGGGTCATAATTACGAACCGGATATTACAATGTGTGGGCCATTTACGAGGCCCTTTCCATGCATTATCTCAATAAGCAATACCCTGGAATAGATTATCATTTCTCTTTTGCAGGTGAAGACAATGAGCTCAGAGTAGAAGTGTTTTGCCCAAGGACACAAAGCAAGTAAGTGATAAGAGTTGAGATCCAAGCCCTGGCTTGCCCAGCTCTTCGAAGTCCACAACAGAGAAGCAGATGCTGACATCCTTTTTGTTTTCCTAAGACATATGACGTGCCATGGCCCACCAAAAGGAAAATTCACTTAGCGCTCTTAGCTGTATCTTGGGTGGTAGTCTTTTTTTTTTTTTTTTAAGATTTATTTATTTAAGAGAGAGCACACGAGCAACCAAGCAGGGGGAGGGGCAGAAAACGAGAGAGAGAGAGAATCTCAGGCAGACTCCCCATCGCGCATGGAGCCCGATACGGGGCTCAATCTCATGATCCCGAGATCATGACCTGAGCCCAAATCGGATGGTCGTCTTAAAAGGTTGTGTTTGCCATCTGCCCCTACTTGAGATGCCTGGAGTTCTCCTCTAAATGTTCTGGGTGAGGGACTTTCTCTTCAGCTGAATGGTTGGAATTCTCTAGATAATGTCTGGCCACTCCCAAGAATGTCTATTTGTCGTGTACACAGTTTGGACCACAATAGCAGGGAGCCCAGAGAAGCCAGTCCATTCCTGACGTGGACGCCTCCCCAGACAAGAGGACAAAGGTAGGAATCCAAGAACAGGAAATGACAGGGGCTGGGCATACAGGTGGGGACTTGAATGGCTCAGGAACCCATCAACAAACATCTCAAGCTGTGAGATGCTGGTACCCGAAGGCTGGCTTACACCACGATGTTGATGTTGCTTTGTTGTGTTCTAAAATGCCGAATCTCCCATTTTTTCCCCTTCGTTTTTCTGAGCACCTCCTATGCAAAATGAAGAAATAAGCCCAACCCACGTTCCCCGCATTGGTGAGGACATGCTGAACCTCAAAACCGGCATAGACAGTTAGAATGCCAGCATCTCAGCCTGGCAAAGAGTTTGGCCATCAGGGGAATGGAAAAAGGAGGGGGCAAGACTTCACCTGCAAAGAGTGGGGTGCTAATGAGCGGTTTGTCAGCTCCCGACTAAGTCAGCCTCCCTCAATGTCACCGTGCAGCACCGAAACGCCTAAGATAGTGCATTCTCTCTTCCGTACCATGGTTGAACTTGTTGTGGAAAACATTCTTTAAGATCATGTTTTGATTTCACAAGTTCACGTTTAACAAGGTATGGGGCCAGTGAATTTCAAGTGGGATATATGAACACAAAAAAATATCCTAAGAGAGTAGGAGATGTTGAAAACCTTGATCCCAAATGGACTCACATATCCAGCTTGCCCTTGTTTTTGCAAGCCTGGATGCATCTTTGCACTGTTTAAGAATTCCGGAATTGAATGCACCACGTCCGCCATGTCTGGGACCACATGTCCCATGGGGCAAAGGAAGTCAGGTGTGCGGTCTGAAAAGACACACCAGCCTGTGATCTGAACCCTGGGCACCGCGATGGAGGCTTGAGATCGGCGGTGCCGCTGTGGTTTCCCTCCGGGTCTTCCTTCCCGCCACCAAAGTGTAGCACAGACATTTTCTGAGGGTCCGCAACTCCCTAAGTCCTGACTCGGGGTCTCTAAGAACTGAAAGAAACAAGAGATGGTCCCTGATGAGGCCTTTAATAAATGGCACTAAGACCTTTTTTTTTTTTTTTTTTTTTTAAAAGACACTCCTGAATCTGGAAATAAGGGCCTGCCACCCTTTCCAAATCTCATCTGTTTTCCTCACTGGTGCCCTCTCTCTCTCACTCAGCGTTTCTGCAGAGCCCTGGTCAAACCTGCTTCCCCGTGAAGCCTCCTGGTGCGGAAAAACCCTGGCAGAATGTTGCTGTCACACCTGGATGTCCTTCTCAAGGACTTAGTTATTGTAGGAACTCCCTATGGGCAGGGTTCGGCCTCACTGGTGTTGGGAAGCTGGCAATTTAGTTGGAAGAGTTATTCATCTGTCATTATCTGTCAAGGGCCACCATCCATCATGGGGGCCCTCCTTCCCACAACAGCCGCTGTGTTCCTGGAGGGGTTTTAATGACCTCAAACCTGAAACATGACGTCTCTGAGGTTTTTGAATTTTACTTTTTTTATAAAAATTTTATTTATTTATGTGAGAGAGAGAGAGAACAAGAGAGAGCATGAGAGGGGAGAGGGGGGAGGGTCAGAGGGAGAGGCAGACTCCCTGCTGAGCCGGGAGCCCAATGTGGGATTTGATCCCCTGACTCCAGGATCATGACCCGAGCTGGAGGCCAATGCTTAATGGACCTAGCCACCCAGGCGCCCCATTTCTTAAGTTTTAATAACATGCCACTACATTGCTGAAAACTCTCCTCTTAAATTTCAGGCTTATTTCAAAGCCTAAATAGTATTAAAAAGTTCTGGTTTTTTAATCTTGTGGAAAATAAAACCCACACTAACAGTTTCTCCCAGCGTTACAACTCTGAAATCCATCAATACTTTACTTCCCAAAAAAGGGGGAAAAAAGCAAACAATGTGGGACCACAGCTTTTATGTACTTTTTTTCAATGTGGTGTTAAAAAGAAATCCAGAGGCCCCAAATGGCGTCACTTGGGCAGGCCAAGTCACCAAACCAGGGCTTAATACCTAACCTAATTGCAGTTTCAATCTCCCAGAAATCTTAACCTGTCAATCTGGAATTTTCTGATAAGCACCAATGAGATCATCTGTCACATGGGCTCTCTCTATGGCCCCCAAAGGAAGATGAGGTCATCTACCTAACATGACCCCCGCCCCCCCAGGTCCTCTCCCTGAGGGGACGTGAGCTTGCCTGGAATAATCCTGTCTTCTCTTTTGCTTAAAAAACTTTCTTGCCCCATCCTCGTCCTTCCCATAAAAGCCTTCCATTTTATACACCCCCTTGGCGTTTTCCTCTGCTTGTTAGATGGGATGCTGCCTATTCCAGGAACTGTTAAATAAAGCCAATGAGATCCTTAAATTTACTCAGCCGAACTTCATTTCTTAACAGTGGGGGGGGGATATATATATATATGACGTAAAAGTTGCCTTTTTTCTTTTGTCATTTTAAAAGTACATTGTGGGAGCGCCTGGGTGGCTCAGTGGGTTAAAGCCTCTGCCTTCTGCTCAGGTTATGATCTCAGGGTCCTGGGATCCAGCCCCGCATCAGGCTCTCTGCTCAGCAGGGAGCCTGCTTCCCCCTCTCTCTCTGCCTGCCTCTCTGCCTGCTTGTGATCTCTCTGTCAAATAAATAAATAAAATCTTTAAAAAATAAAATAAAATAAAAGCACATTGTGGTGGCACTAATTACATTCACAATGTAGTAAATCATTCCCACTATTTCTAAAATTTTTCATTTCCCCCCAAAAGAAACTCTGGACACACTAAGGGCATTAAGGATCACGGACATAATTTTGGAAACTTTCTATGAGGCTGAGGAAATAGGAAATAGAATCTAGGTAGATGGATTACACTTTGTAGCAAACACAGGGGAAAAAAGACAAGAAGAAAATAAATTATTGACTGTAGCAGGGTGGTGGAATAACTACCCTATTCTATTTTCTGTGTTTTTGACAATATATATTTTCATAGCCCCCCTTTGGTTTCCTAAACATACTAGCAAACGCAAGGCATACTAAAAAAAATAAAAAGTAACAGTGAAATATCTCAATTTATGAATTACTTTCCTGGAAAGCTCTATGAAAATTAACAGTGTTTGTCAATATTTTAAGGTATTTGAAAGTCAAAATAAAGAAAACTTATTCTGAAATCAGAATCTCAAATCTCAAGCACACAATTACCGGTCTGCTTCATCTGCACTGTGCTTAAACTCACAATATTGTTAATACTCTCATAAAAAAAAAATACTCTTATAAAATAGATGCTTCTGCTCACTTTTTGTAAAGAAAATAAAATAAAGCCCCTAGCAATTTAATAGTATTAAGACCAATTCTTGAAGGAATTCAAATGGTAACTTATTTGGAAAGGAAACTATGGTCATCTCCATCCCAGGCTCAGGTGACCAAAGATCCAATTTCTACAGGGACTTTCAAAACAAACCAAATAACTACAATACTTCTGCACCCTCCTTGCCCTCGGACTAGGTGGATATTAAGCCTTTTCATAAGAACATATCCCAGATAGATAAAGTCAATCAGTGGTTAACTTGGAGATAATCCCTTCCTTGAAAAGTCCCTTTCAGCTTAACCTTCCAGTTGGGTTAATTGATGGCTTATCTTCCATTAGGAGAGCCTTGCACATCAAAGCATTGTTTGGGAACCTTACAAAGCAGACTGTGGAGAGTGAGGCTCTTTAACCCTTGGGGCTAACTGCTGGAATTGAATATTTCCTAAAGGAGATAGAAGCTTTCAGTTTCATAAACAAGCCATTTGAGGATTGAACGGCAATCCAATTTCTGGACTGTTGATGGACGTAGAGGCTTGTGCACACACACAAAGCGACACCAGCCTTTGTCTGCCAACTCTCTCCCATCTACTCCTGGCTGCTGTTCTCTCTCTCCCCTAGTCTCCTACCTTGCTGTGCACTGGGGAAAGCACACTAGTCCTCAATGCACCTGGAATCAGGGAGCCGGGTGCACAGGGATGGAAAAGCACTGGGAGCTCATAACCTGTCCTCTCAGTGACAGGGCCCCAGCACACACCCACCAACTCCTGCTCCTCTCCCCACCTTGGGAAGGCTGCAGCCTTACACGTGCCCTCAGCAATAATGCCCAGGGGGATCCTGAGGTGGTTCGATGCATAGGCTTTCCCCCTTTTGGTTCAGTTCCCCACGTCACACCCTAGAAGCTGCTCTGGGGGGTAAGAATCTTCTTATTTCTTTTTTTAGTATTTATTTATTTATTTGAGAGAGAGAAAGAGCACACAAGTGGGAGGGGCAGAAGGACAGAGAGAGAGAGAGAGAGAGAATCTCGAGCAGACTCTGTGCTGAGCACAGAGCCCGGGGCGGGGCTGGATCTCACAACCAGAGCAGAAATCAAGAGTGCGGCACTTAACCGACTGTGACACCCAGGCGCCCCAGGGTTCAAATCTTCTTCCTGCTACACACCTGTGCGCCCAGCTCTCTGGACTTCTTCTGGTCTCCTTTGTGGTCAACCCAGACTCTAGTCACAAAATCTCACCAGGGGGTCAGAGTTGTGACCCTGCTAAGACCTCATGTGGTTCCACCTGGGTTTCCACGTCAGAAAAACTAACCTGATGAACCCCAGATTCTCCTCCTCAAGAACACCAAACCATGTTTGTCGAAGAAGTGCTCTCCCCTGCAAAGCTACGCAGATGTAGCCCCCTGATATTTTCCAAAATGCCCAAGGCTGTTGGCGACAAGTAATAATTTGTGTAATGCTATTGGGAAAAACAAAAGTAGGGAGTTTGGTTCTCACAGAAAGACTCTGAAGGGGAAAGTGAGAGCATCACATGTGAGAGGGTATAGTCCGTTTATAACAATCCGGGCTGCTTACCGAGTCACACAAAAAGCTTTGGAATGAAAACCCCCATAGACTATCTTACAATATGAACTAGCTGGCTGAGGCAGCTTGCAGGTCTAATAGGATACTTGTAACAGAGTTAGTTCCTCCAGGATTTGCCTGCTGATAAATTTTATCCCCGCCCACATGCTCCCCCCCCCCCCAAAAAAAAAAAAGTGTGACCAACTCCAGGAAGGAGCAACGGAACCCAGCAGGACTTAGGCACCTCATTAGCTCTGCTGATCAGCACTGAAGACTGGTGGGGTATGAAAAGGATCAAACGAGTATCAGGGATTTGAAAACATGAATTCGTAGTCACCAGATAGACATTATTAAAAATTAACTGATTGGGACGCCTGGGTGGCTCAGTAGAGTAAGCCGCTGCCTTCAGCTCAGGTCATGATCCCTGGGTCCTGGGATCGAGTCCAGCATCGGGCTCCTTGTCCAGCGGGGAGCCTGCTTCTCTCTGCCTCTGCCTGCCACTCTGTCTGCTTGTGCTCTGTCTCTGACAAATAAATAAATAAAATTTAAAAAAAAATTAACTTATTATTTCTTTAATGACATATATATTGGATGTGTGTACATGTGGGTAAGTAACTAGAGTCCCTTAAAACAACTACTCCCGAGGCTGCCTGGCTGGCTAAGCTGGTAGAGGCTACAACTCTTAGTCTTGGAGTGGTGAGTTCAAGACCCAAGTTGAGGACAGACTTTACTTTAAAAAAAAAAGGAAAGAAAGGAAAAGAAAAAAAATTACTAATGTCAATGATAAAACATCCCCCAAACCGTAGGGAAAAAAGAGGCTTCCATCAAGTGTGATGAAGTTAATTCAGTTCCCAAGTGGGACCCACAAAGCAACCAAATGTCAAGCAACAATGATAGAAACATTTAGATGCTATCCTGGGAGCCCTGGCATGGACTACTGCTATTCCCTTTGAACTACAGCGCAATCATTTCCATCACAAATTCCCTCTGTGCCCCCTCTTCTGGCATAATGAACCCACAGGCTTTATTACAAGCCAATCTCAAAATAAGACATAGGAGATACGCATTATCGAAGCTTCTGAAGCAGAAACTCTTCTGAAGACTCATCATTAAAAGGTCTACAGAGCCCTGCCTCGATTGATAGTCCAGAAGGGCTTCTAGCCTCGATCCTCTGCCATCTTTCCTTCTCCTCCTATAAACTAGGGGGGCTGTGTAGGATGACACAGTTTATAACCTACGAGATAGTATTACTAACCTGAGTAAGTTTATCAGTCTGTCAACTAATACCTCAATTTGGGGATTGAGTTCTAGAGAGAAAAGGGCCAAGACAGTCTGAAGACACATATAACATATACAACCATACAACTCAAGACACACATCAACAGTTACCATTTTGCATTTCTCCGGCACAAAGATGACGGAATCCACTCTGAAGATTTCAACAGGGCCTTACCAGGCCCTGGAATCACCATCATTATGTTTCCCAAATAAATACACAAAGAAGCGTAATTCTGGGTTTGACATATTTTAACCAGCTACAAAAATCTCAAGTGAGTTCAGGTTTTAAGCACATTACCAACTGAGCAGAAGAATCGGGTTTAGAAATGGGTTTCATTCCACATCTGTGAGCTTTGGCTGCTCTCTATCTTGATTCTGCCTTCTTGGAATTCCTAAGCGGGGTCCATTCTGCTCATCCCAAATATTCAGGGTCTAAGGAGTTTCCAGGCCAGTGGAGCTGATAAACCAAGGCCTCGCATTAGCTATAAAAACCACCCCTCAGAGCCTGATAAGATGAGGCCGCAGAAGTGTGGATGCTCATTTTCTCAGTCACTGGAACACAAGCAGATTAATCGTTAACTGTTTTTACCATGAGTGTTTACAAGGAATGCAGAGATTCAAGATTCAAGAACTGTACTTAGGGTAGCTTCAAGTGAGGGACGATTTGTGCTCCGGGAGGAATTTTAAGCATTACCAAATCTGGAACTGTTTCAACTTACATCTTAATTTGTTTGGGGCTTAATATCTGAAATCCAAACAAAAGTCTGGACAGTTTCCAGTTTGAAACTCACATGAACTCAAAATATGACACCTTGCCCTTCAAAAAAAAGAAAAAAAAAAGAGAACTCCTCAAATGTGCCAGGCTGCATTTAGAGTACAGACAAGAGGAAGAATGGAGCCAAGGGGCCAACTGACAAGCAAACAGTAATATGGGAGCTTCCCAGGGGAAGGTCTCACTGTTGTGGCATGGAGACCCCTGAGTGGTTCCTACAAGATGGTGGGACTGGCATTCCTTTAGATGTTCAAGGGATCAAACAGAGCCCGAAAGGAGAGGGAAGCAGAAGGATCCGTATTCAAGAAGCCAAGAGAAATCTGAGCAAGAAAGAATGTGATAAAAATTTTAAAAATTGGTCTCTTGCCAATAAGGCAAATGATGTCTCTACCCAAGGGAGCTCTGGGAACGAGGGCCCAGCTCTGCCTAAACCCAGAGGTCTTGGTTCTCTGTATGCCACCTGGATTCACAAGGGACATTTCCCCTTCCGATAAAAATTCAAGGACAAGTAGAAAAATCAACCAGAGGAAAAACTGCCAAGAAATGCTCAGACAGCAGCCACACTCCAGTTTCTGATTCCCGAGCAGAATCACCTAAGGGGAAAGATAGAGGCTTTATCAAAAGTCGAACCTGGGAAATTCCCTTGTTCTTCCCTCAAAGAGCCCTCTGTAGGCTACTTAAACCAAGAATGGTCTAAAAGTCCATAAATTGCAGTAAGAAGCAACAAGTTCTCCTTTTATTTATTTTATTGTATTAAAGATTTCATTTATTTATTTGACACAGAGAGAGAGAGAGTGCGCACAAGCAGGGGGAACAGCAGGCAGAGGGAGAGGGAGAAGCAGGGCCCCCGGAGAAGGGAGAATGATGCAGGGGCTCGATCCCAGGACCCTGGGATCATGACCTGAGCCACAGGCAGACACTTACCTGACTGAGCCACCCAGGCGCCCCAAGTTCTCCTTTTAAATTTAACACCATGGTTAAGAAATGTGAGCTGTTTACCTGCTCAGTATTTCCCTTGGTGCAACTTAGCACGGACGCCGCCGTCAGTCGCAGTGAGATCTGAATACCACACTGGGCTTCCCTTCCTTCTTGCAGTCATTCACTCTTGCAAATGAGTGCCGTGGACCAGGCACAATGGGGAGAACCAGGCATGGAGCTGCCTTCCAGAAATTATTGTAGTGGGAGAACAAGACACTTTCCAATCTCAAATACATGTAAAGTTGCATTTGTGAGAAGTGCTTGGGAAGAAAGTACTTTGACAGCCTCTAACAGGGGAACGTGAGCTAGTCAGGGAGGTCACGGAAGCCTTCTGGGAGGAAGTAACAATTTGTCATCTGGAAGATAAGACGTTAACTAAGCCATGAAGGGGGACAGAAGCTTGTTCCAGGCTGGTGGCAGGTTCCACAAAGGCCCTGAGTTAGGAGTGAGAGGAGCAAGGACAAAAATGGCAGGTAGCTTTGGTGGCTGGTGAAGGGAAGCAGAACATGCCACCCTGGCACAGAATTATTTTGAGATGAATGCCATCCAGATGCAGCAGATAATACAAGAAAAGCTCTCTGTGGGGTGCCGACCTGGCTCAGTGCATGAAACTTGTGCCTCTTGATCTCAGGTTTGAGAGTTCAAGCTCCCTGGTAGGTGTACAGAGTACTCAAAAGTAAAATTAAAAAAAAAAAAAAGAAAGAAAGAAAGAAAGAAAAGAAAAAGAAAGAAGGAAATAAAATAAAAGGAAAAAGACAAGAAAAGCTCTCTGTTCTCCCCCTATTTGCCTAAAAACAGGGCATGATTTTGTAAGGTGTCCCCCTTCCTCTCTCTACTGGCAGCACAGAAGTTAATCACTGGAGACAACTCTAGACCCTCATCAGTCCAAAATTGGCACCAGAAGAACATCCCTAACACACCTTACTTCTCCACCATTTGCTTCCCTATGTCCGCCTTCTCACAATGCACCACCCTAGAAACTCACAGTCCTTTTCCTTGGTTTTGTTACTTTTCTATAAAATTATCACTTTGCTAAGATGCTATGGAAGTTCAAGTTCTAACCACCCCTTTGAGTTACTCATCACCAAGTATTCCCACGCGGAGGCACACACATGCGCACACGTACACACACACACGCACACACACACACAAACCCCATACACACAGGACATGGGGATCAGTCAACTGTTTGTTTTCCTCTTGTAACTCTCTTTTGTCAGTCTAATTTGATAGACCCCCAGACAAGAAACCTAAGACTGCTCTGGGATGGGGCAAGACACTCCTGGAGAAAAAGATATCTGGAAAGGTGTATGGGACCAGACCATGTAGGATTAGGGTCTTAATTTTGAGAGCATTTAAGACCAAAGGGCCATTGAGGGGATTAAAGTGTGGAGGGCATGGGTGGGGAGGGACATGCCATTTGCTTAGCCAGTCTTGGTTTTCTGTCCTGACCCTGGCCTGCTGCTCCCGCTACCCCTGGACAAGGCCAGGAGTCTGATCAGGGAATGAAATTCTGGCAGTGTTCATGTGGTCCAAGGACTTCAGGCTTTCAGTTCTGTAAGCAGTGAATCTGAGACCAGGCCTGAAATAATTTATTTACTTTTGCACATCTGATTTTTTTTTTCCTCCTTACGTTAATCTTTCTATATCCAGCCCTGGAGATAACGCAAACAAAAAATGTGTGATGCCAGTAACAGTGGATGGAAAATTTGTTCTCTGCTTGATAAGGCTTATACCCTAATAACATAGCAATAAATCCCTGTATATCTTCCAAACATGTTGTGTCTAACAGCTCAGCGAATACTGTCTAGGAAACAGAGGTAAGCCTGATTCCTTGAGGCACTCCCCTGTGATGAGGATAGTCCTGCTTTTGGAGGGTGTCTGATTCGCAGTTAGCATACTTTCAACACTGACAGAAAGCGCTGAAAGCATGCACTGCCATGGTAGGAAGAGTGTCGAACAAAACTGGTTTCGGATCCTGGTTCTGCCACCTGCTCCCTGTGGGCGAGCTGCTAGATCTCTCTGAGCCTCGGTTGCCCTTGTTTGAAAATGGGATGGGTCAACAGTCCTTGGAGTATCACCAAGCCAAAGGAGACCATGCATGTGATGTGCCCAGAGGGGAGCCCGGCACGCAGGAACCATCACCGTGGCACAAGGCCCATCGTAGTAGGAATCATCTGGAATAGACCCCCCTCCCCAGATCCCTGGGGGCCAGCGATCTGCCAGGCTGCCTAGCAAGAGGGTCGTACATCACACCCAAAAGGAAAGGGAACCATGAAAAGGAAACTTTTTCTTCCAGATTACCCTCTGCCAACACGGTTTGCTTTGTCCTCCTACTGAAAACACACGAGCAGCTGTGGATGACTTCAGGCAGGCCCAGAAGTCAGCTGCATTCTCTCTCTGGGGAGGCCGGAGGGAAGGGCAGTGACAGCTGCCCCCGGATTTCAGGCAGGGAAAGGGAGCCGTGGTTCTCCCAGCCAAAGTGGGAGCCATGGGAGCCACCTCTGTCTGCTTCGTCCTGGCCTGGCCCCTGCCGGCACCGCCCCATTCTCCTACCCTCTGTTTGTCTTCCAAGCACAGCCAGAGAGCTCCTTAGCTCCCAGCAGATGTTCTCCACACAGTGAGAGGAGCTGGGGACCCAACTGCCGGGCACACAGCCTTGGCCCTCGGAGCCATCAGGAAATAGAAAATGCAGGACCCTGAACACGCCGGCAAAACTCCCCAGGCCGGCCCTAGACCCCACATGCCTCATTTTTTTAAGATTCCTGTTCTAGCCAGGTTTGATCCCTAATTTGATTGAAAAGGGGCCAATATCCGCAAGAAAGATCCAGGGTCACCTTATGGACCTTAGCAACACTCGAAAGGTTCAACTCTGAGAAGAATGTTCTTCGTAACCCCTATTCACACGGCTTCTCTTCTAAACTTCTGGGAAAAGACTGACAGAACCCTTCATGGACGTCAGGAGGCATCATGACTTGGCTTCAGGGGACCCCCTCCTCCAGGGACTCACCTCCCAGAAGCCACCCCGGCTCGCTTAGCAGAGCCACCAGCCACCCAGTAAGTCCCCAGACCAGCGTCTTCAAGGTAGCTGGGAGAACCCACTTCTCCTGAGGCTGAGGAGGGCTTGGATCCACCTCTCATGTTCTTGTCACAGGCCCGGCATGAAAGCATCGCAGGATCCTTGTAGTTACTCATGATTTCTAAAAACGTTCCTTGACATAAATTCTAAAAACAACTCTCCTTTTTGCAAGAGTGCCTTCAAGGAGCCAGGGAGCCAACTTGGGGTGTCTGCCTAACAGAGCCAAATGACAACGGTCTTCGGCCTTTCTTTAGCACAAGGAGCTTCCTATCTGGGACACAGGAGAGGAGTGAAAAACTAAGCCACCCATTTCTAATGGCCTTTTTCCAGGACCCCCACCCCAGCCCATGTAAACAGGGGTCTTTGGGGGGAATCACCTCAGTAGCCAAATCAAAACCTGAACCCATTTTTTATTAAATGACTCCACAGAGTCTTATGATAAGCTGCCTCCATTTCCTCCAGGTGACTGAGGGGACACTAGGTCCATGGGCAAACACTTCGATAAGCAGAGAGGGACCAGCTTCCTCCCAGATGGACAGCGGGGGTGGGGGGCGCTGTATGGTCTTCTCCACCACCGTCTCCCCATTCTAGAAGAGCAGGGCTGTGTTCTCCATCTCTCTGTGGGCCCAGGGCTACCCAGCCTGCCCTTTCAAACCTCAGCTTAGGTTGAGGTCAAATGTCCAACCCTTGATAAATGAGATTTATAAACAGCCTAAAGTTGTTTGATGAAAGGAGTCTATTACCCGGTGCTTAGCACCTTTCTTGATAAAACTCCAGTGTGTTGTGTGTGTGAACTGAAAGCGTCTCTTCTTACCATCCCCTCCCCCTCCCCACAGCCCTACAGCTATCTGCTTTCAGAGCTAAATTATGTGCCCCAGATGCTACAGTCCTAGAAAAAATAAAAGAGAGAGAAGGGAGGGGAGCCACAAAGGTGTTTACAATTGGTTTTGGTCCTACTCACAAGAAACAAATTCAATTAAAAAATGCTCTTTGTCACAAAAGTGCAAAATTACTATGAGAATGACCTGCCAAGTCAGAGCAGTTTGGGGGCAAATCTGATTTACACAAGGAGCTTATTTAAGTTACAGTCCTGTTTTATCATTTTTCAGATGGTGCTTTCTCAGGACTCCTGAACTGATTCCTGCAAAGCAAATGAGATTTCATAATAGCCTTCCCCACCATTCCAACCCGCCGGGGGCAAACCTATTCATTAAATGGCAGTGAGGTAATGCTGCCCATCTGCTTGGGAAAAGCCAGTGATGTCTGGGGCCACTGAAGCAAGAAGTACTTCATGTTCATCCTAGGTAACTGGATGAGCTGAAAACTTGTACCTTCTTCTGTTTCTTTCCACCAGATAGTTGCTGAGGACGCTCAGAGAAGCATCTCATTCACAGATGCCTGGAAACATGACCCATTTTTTCCTGATAGTAATTTCACTGGTTCAGGGGAAGTCGTTTTCCCTTATCCTGAATACCAAATGTCAGGAGAAGGAAGAAACCCCAGAACAAAGCATATGGCAGAGAAAAAGCAGCAGCTGATGGGAGCCCAAGGCTACAGGCAACTCTGGCTCTAAAACAGTTTCTGTGACTATATAAACTGGATCCAGCAGGAGAGACAATGCCATTTTATTTGGAAAACACTTCTCTCTTCTTCTTTTTTTTTTTTTTTTTAAAATTTTTTTTTTTTTTTTGACAGAAAAAGATCACAAGCAGGCAGAGAGAGGGGGAGGCAGGCTCCCTGCTGAGCAAAGAGCCTGATGGGAGGCTCGATCCTGGGGCTCCATCCCAGGACGCTGGGATCATGACCTGAGCTGAAGACAGAGGCTTTAACCCACTGAGCCACCCAGGCGCCCCCACTTCTCTCTTATTCTGTCTTCTAGATTCTCTAGACTTAGCTAGGAAATCTCAACAATCACTGAGATCTTCTTCACCATGAGGACAAAATTTGTATTATTCATTTTTGGTAGTGGTGGTAAGTAGGGGTGATTTGTTGTTGTTGTTGTTGACTTATTTATTTATTTTGAAGATTTTATTTGACAGAACACAGGCAGGGGGAGCGGCAGGCAGGGGGAGAGGGAGAAGGAGGCCCCTCGCTGAGCAGGGAGCCGGATGTGGGGCTCGATCCCAGCACCCTGGGATGATGACCTGAGCCAAAGGCAGATGCTTAACCGACTAAACCACCCAGGCCAGTAGGGGTGATTTTTAAATACTATCCCTGTCTTGCAATAGGAAGCTATTCTTTTCTTTCTCCTTCCTTCCTTCCTTCTTTCCTTCCTTCCTTTCTTTCTCTTTCCTTTTCCTTTTCCTTTCCTTTTCTTTCTCTCTCTCTCTCTCTCCTATCTCTCTCTCTCTCTCTTCCTTCCTTCCTTCCTTCCTTCCAGAAAGCTCTAATTCCTAAATATCAAAGTTGGGGAATTGAAAGCAATAACTCAACTGGAAAAATCTAACCAAAAAATATCCATCTGTATTTAGAGCTGGATGGGGAGAATGTTGTCATATTTTCCAGTGTATTTATGTAACTATTTACAATCTATTTGTCTGAAGCCTTGAAAACACAGAGGTGTGTGGCAGGTAAGTGAAGTGCTAGAAACAGCTCGTAAAGGTAGAAAGCTAAGGTTCTTAGGTCATACCATTTTCTTTCTTAAGGTCTGGTTAAGAAACTGACCTCAGCTTCCAATCTGAATTGCAATCTTCATTTTATTTTGATGGTTTGCAAAGACCCTCGCTTGTGCCCCAGGAGACTAGAGCTCTAGAACCATCTCTGCACCCATTCACCTTGAGCAGGTCACTTACTTACCTGTCAGTTTTAAAAAGGCAGTGCCTAGCACGTAATAGATACTCAGTTAATTTTCTTTTTTTTTTTTTTAAAGATTAATTTTATTTGAGAGAGAGAGAGAGCAAGTACATACAGTAGGGAGGGTGGGCAGAGGCAGAGGGAGAGAGAAAATCTCAAAGCAGATTCCCCGCTGAGCGTGGAGCCTGCCACAGGGCTCGATCTCTTGACCCTGAGATCATGATCTGAGCCAAAATCAAGAGTCAGACCCTTAACTGAGCCACCCAGGTTTCCCATTCATTTTCTTTTATAACAGCTACACTGACATATAATTCACATACCAGAAAATTCACTCTTTTAAAGCATACAATTCAGTAGTTTGTAGAATATTCACAGACTTAGGCAACTATATCCACTACTCATTTTTTGAAGAATGAAGGAATCGGTAATTTAAAGGTAACATGGCTCTAAGTGCCAGGCTTTACTCTGAATACTTTTTTTATGAATTAATTCACATAATCCTCCTTACAAATGTATGAAACGAGTACTAGTATTATCCCTGTTTTACAGAAAAGTCGACTGACATTTGGACTTAGGCAGTCCAAATGGAGAACCAACATTCTCACTTGGTTTGAAAATTCTGTGATCCTATTAAGAGTCTGACATAATAAAATTCCTTATTGAATACATCATTCATGCTATGAATAAAAGATAAAATATCAACAGACTTGATAATGACAAATTTGCTGTCCTGGACCAAAATGTCTCTTTCCCAGGAAGTAGCAGGAAGATCACTAGCTGAATACCCCTTCATGTAGGGATGCATGTGACTCATTTTGGGGTCCCCAGCACCTGACACATAATGGAATTTCCAAAAACGACTGGCTAATCAGTCAGGAAAGAACATTGCCTGCTATGCATTATACATGAACCACCTGTAAATCTCTATTTAGGCTAGCGGAAAGGAAGAGCCATGTGCCTATGCGGGGGGTGGGGGGTGGGGGAGTGGGGGGAGGTTATTAATGAGATCCAATCAGCTGTCTCCAACCAATGCCAGGGGCCCTTGGACCTGGAACGGGCACGGTGGCACGGGTTTTTTTGGGGGGGGGGGGCAATAAGAACGAGTCTGTCCAGAAAAACCAAGAAGAAACACATCCCCCTCCATACTCAGAAAAAGTAGCATGAAACTGCCCAGCCTACTCTACTCTTATTAGAAATCAGATTTGAACTTGTGCCTTCAGATGTCACAGGCTCACTGATTCCGGGGGTTTGACTGCACAGTGTTGTGCATTTAAGCTAGCGGTGGGGGGAGGGGTTGGGGGAGATTTAGAGACGCCCCAGTATAACCCCACAACCAGCCCTGACAGAGGATAAGTGGCCTGCCCAGGCCATCCTACTCCAGGAGCCCAAGAGTGAACAGCCACCACTTTTTCATTGTTATGGCCAAATGTTGTGATTCAGCCCCGGGCGAAAAAGCAAAGCAGGGAGGGGGTAATGGAAGAATTATAGCAATGTATTTTCATGCTAAAAAAAAAAAGAGTTTCTTCCCCCTCCCCCACTTGCTTGGTGCAGCTCCCCAAGAACAAAAAGGCTATTCTCGTGCTTGACAGCAGGCCATATGTGATCTGCTACATAGCTCAGGGTCCATATGACATCCCAGGGTAAAAAGGAAATTCTGGGGGAAGCCGGGGATGGCTGAAGGGAAGGCTGGCTCCCTTCCATTTCTAAGGCATGCCACTAACCCAAACACAAGCAACTCAAGTGAAAAGCAGGCCTCCCCCTGCACTCTCCCCGATGGAACTCACAGCTAGCAAGACCCTGCAGAGCAGGACCACCAGTGTCCTCTTGGCCTACAGTGTTTAATAACTAAACAGGCAGCCACTCTGCTGTGTTCAGGATAACCCATTTAGATAGTATCCTCCACCTACATGGTTTTCAGAGAGAGATCCATGAGGAGAGGATTTTCTAGAATTCCTGGCAGCCCCTTGACCTAGGAGAAGAGGGAGTCATTCATGCTTGGCATAGGACAAAAAAGGATTCATTATTTCCGCTCTCAGAATTGCTACTTTCTGATTTTTCTTTTCTTTCTCATCGAATTTTACTGATCCAGGTCCCCATGTACCTATGATAGGAAAAAGCATGATAGAAACGAAGGGAAACGAGCATAGATCTTTGCCAGAAGCAACTGATGGATGTGCCAGACCAGCCCATTCACCAGACAAGATGTAAAATCTGACAGGAACCTAGGTACATGTTGAAAATAATTGAAAGCAAGGACCCCAACAAGTACCTGTACAATAGCGTTCACAGTAGCACTCTTCACAGTAGCCAACAAGTAGGAAAAACCTAAGAGTCCATCATTGGATGAATGGATAAGCAGAATGTGGTATACACACACATACACACACACACACACACACACACACACATACACACACACAAGAATATTATTCTGCTATGAAAAGAAATGGGATTCTGTTACATGCTACAGTAAAGAGGAATTTTGAAAACACTGTGCTACTCAAAAGAAGCCAGAGAGAAAAGGAGAGATCTTATATGACTCTATTTGGGATGACAAACAAGTTCTGGAAGTAGATCGTGGTGATGGGTGGGTAACACTGTGAATATACTTGATACTACTGAATTTTGCATTTAAAAATCGTTAAAATGACACAATGTTATGCTATGTCTATTTTATCATGATTATAAAATCAAACCAAACCAAACAGACAGTAAGCCTCTCAGAGGCTGAGATCCTGTCTTAGCCACCTTTGTGTCCCCAGCACCCAGTACAAACCAGCTCAGAGGGGTGATTCCACAATGTCTGCTAAATTGGCCACTTAGGCAGTGGAATGGTATAAAGCTAATGCTTGCATTAGTCTGCAAGGCAGACCTCTACCTGGCCTATCTGATGCCCCAGGATCCGAACCATATTACAGTTACCATTCCAAGAACTCATAAAATGATCTCATCTGTGGAAGTAAAAATTTATCAGCTATATTTCTCCAAAAGCTTCATGTCTCTTAATCCTAAAAAAGTGCTGTATAGATTTTATTTCTCTTGCTACAGGGGCTGAATGTTGGCCTTACAACCTAGGTCATTAACATTAATGATTAAAATGGCCCCAGATACACATCAATTTGACAAGAAGAAAGGCATAACCCTTGATGAGTCTTCCCAGTCACTGTTGTTTTACAGAAAATGCACAGATCTGTAATGGGTCTTTGGAGTAATTCTCTCCAAGACCCTCAACTAAAGTATGAGGATGAACTGTCTTCAACAAAGATTTATCAAGCATCTGATCTATGTGCACACCCACCATTCAGCAATGAGGTGTTAACAGACAGGGTGCAAGGCAGCAATGGGAGAGGGGAGGCTGGAGAGTTAGGCTGGGCTAGGTTGCAAAGGCCATGTTTTAGAATCTGGACTTTATTCAGGAAGCAGTCACACTTCATAGGATGAGACCAACCCCGCCTATCTTCAACCTTCATGAATTCTCCTCAAATGTTCCTGACAGCATTTCTATCTGAGACACCATTCCTTTTCTTTCAGCATTGTTACCCTGGGCTCAGTTTTCGGTCAGTTGCCAACTTTTTTTCCCTCAGCTTTTGCCTCAGATACTAGGTTCCTTACTCATTGATAGCCACAGGACCGATTTTCCTCATGTCCCATCAACCTAACTCAGCACAGTTCCATGGTCACTCAATTTCCAGTACTCTTTCCCAAAATGATCACATCTCCCATCCAGTAAAATGTTTCAAGTCCTCACTCAAAAATAAACAAATAAAAAAACAAATAAAAATCAATCATTCAATCAATCCTGAACACTTTTTTGTTTGTTTTCTTTTTACTGGTTTGGAAGGTCAGCCTAGAGTATATGTTTATAAGATGATTAAAAAAAAATACAGCTGACTACATGGCCTGAATGTCTCTATGGAGGACATGTATTGTCTTGGTCTATCTGACATACCTGTCCCTCAATTTCCTTTAAAGAACTACCCCTTCTATCACTACCTCCTTCTGCCCAATGCAGTCACTGGGAGCAGCTCCAGGGTCGAGCATGTGACCCAAGTCCAGCCAATCAGAGCACTACAGCTCTCCCACTCCCTATCCTTCAGGGCCGCAAGGGGCAAGAGAGCCAAGCAGAGCCCATGAGATTCCATTCCAAGGAATGGAAAGATTGAGAAAATGGGATAAAAGCCTGGAGATGCTGTCCATCAGTCATATTGATCCCACAACGAAAAGAGCCAAACAAGAATGGAGCCAACAGAGGAAAACACAGCTGAATGGGGGTGGGGGGAGGGACACTGACGCTGTCTTTTGAACCCCTGGCTTTTGCTGTACTTGAAGCCGACCTTTCAGTGATTTGAGCCACTAAAGTCCCCTTTGTAAGCTAGTTTGAGTCATGCAGTCCTTGCTTCTAGCAGCATTTCAATTTCCTTAAAACCCTAGTACTAAATTTATGTAAAAATATATATATAAACTCCCCCTAAAATTAGCATTTTTTCATTTTTAGTACATTACTTTTACTAACTGTAGTATTTATTACAAATTTCTTTAGCTATTTTTTTAATATATTGTACCAACCATTATGCCGTTCTAACCAACTATTATAATACGAAGAAACAACTCATCAAATAGTGCAACTTTATCATTTATGATTCTTTGAGAAAAGAATTAGCAAATCAGACCTTGCTTCTAATACCTCACTCAACTTTTAGGTGGAAGGTGTCAGAAGCTGTTGTATTAATTGTGACAAAATTGTACGGCTCTACCTTCAGAAGTAAGAGTAAACTAGACACCCAAACATGCCAACAGAAATTTGAAACAAAATATATTTGTGGGGTAACTGAACTGTTCTGTATCTTGACTGTGGAAACAAATCTGCAACCGTCTCCATTGGTCCAAACCCCTGTGGGGTACTGTAAGCCAAAAGGGTTTTACTGCATGTATATAAAAAGTGAATAAATCTTAAACAATGATTAAAATATACATATACATCTCAACCACACAAAACCGTCTGGGATCAGGAAAGAAGCAAAGATCCCACACATTACTTTATAAATCAGCACATGCAAATTTGAAAGAGTCTGAAAATGAAGTCATCTCTCTCGAGTTATGAGGATGTTTTCTAACAGCTTTATTGACCTTGGACGGACAATACCTGATTGTTGTGAACTTGAAGAAGTTCAAGTGTTCAAGTTCACGTTTCCTTTCTCTACTTTACCATCACTATATTGATGTAGGCGGCATTGTACATATATCCCTATACTCTTTGCCTTGGGCTAGGGAAGCACAGAAGTACAAAAACTGCCCCCAACCCCCTGTGGGGTACAGAATGTCTGGCCAGAAGTGGGTCTGAAAAGTTCACATTATAGTTTCAAACACTAAGAAGGATAGGTTTTAGCTTTACCCCCAGGCCTACCAACCTTGCCAACACATTCAAGGTCAGTGGCAAATAATTTGACCAAATTTTAAAGCATAGCATGTATACCTTTCCTGTATTCCACAGCTTATGAGCTGTATGCCTGGTTTCCTAGCAACACATCTAATATCATCACTAACTGGTTTAGAAATAATTGCAGCATTAAATTATCAGGTAAAAATCCCAGAGAACATTTCTACTTCAGCTTTGCCTCCCTAAGAAGAAAAATGCTATATAAGTCGAAGGTCCTAAGATATTACAGTCATTACTAGGGAGAGAGAAATAATTCACAACAAAATTGGAACTTGAAGAATAGCACTTTTAACAGCCTTAGCGCTATCCTGCTCTTTCTTAAAAAAAACTTGGCCATGGGAGCACACCGTTAGCTCCTTCCAGTGCCTGAAACATCAAGGGATGTGCTTTTTCTTTCTGGGTAACTCTAAGGCCCTTAGTTCAAAAAGGTAATTCCCCTAAAGAATAACAGGAAATGTGCCTTCCCGAGTTTGAGGCCCTATAGGTGTAAGCTCCCTCCGCGACACGCCATAGAACTCCACGAGAAAAGTAAGTAACCAGGAGACCTACCGTGAAGAGGGAGAACAGCATCCACGTGGCAATCATGACCCAACCAGCCCTCGGGTACAACCTGATCTCGAGAACCAGCTGTTCCTAAAGCTGCAACCAGGTTTCCCTTTCCTCGGATGAAAATCCGATGCAAGGACGCAGCCTTCTGCCAGGTCACAGCCTTTCAGGTGAAGTGGGACTGGGCAGGCACCCCGTGTGCGCACGTACCTGGTGGACACTGCCCCAGGAAGCACACAGACTGCAACGTGAACTGCCCTAACTTCTCCGATTCAAAGGTACGGTTTGGAACTGCGTGAGAGCCGTCAAGGGCAAAGGAAACAGGAGTCGAGTGTATTTATTCTTACACAGCTCCTAATTATCAGATTACATTTTATCGGATCAATTATGATTCAACAAACGCTAGCTGTCACTTGGACTCAAATGTAATGGGCTAATAAGCCCCGAGGAGCTCATTTTTTTTTTTTTTTAAATCATGATGACTTATTTTATAATACAAACATCAGAAAGTGACCTTGAAGACTTTTTTTCCTCCTGTGAAGCTTTGGATCTCCACAATAAGGAGAGTCACTGGACACTGTGTTTACAGTAAAAGCAAGTAACTTGGTTGGTTTAAACAAAGGCACCTTTACAAAGAAAGGAAGAAAACCTGTTTAGCAAAGGGGCAGGCGCAAAAAAGGGACGAGCGCCTTGTGAAATGGGAAAGGAAATGAAGTCAAGGCACAGATACTCCTGTTTATAAAACAAGAATCTAATTCTAGCCTCTCAACACACAAGAGTCAAAATCCTACTTTTGCTAAGAACCACATTACGAAGGGTTTTAAAAGACATTGTCCTGTTTTTAAGAGATCTGGGGGAAAGACCGGGTAAATTATGTTCTTGTTTGGCTCCCTCCTTTTAAAGTCAGAGGGGCAGTGAATGACCTCAGCCCCTGGCCACTGGAGTCAACCAGGATTTCTCTCCGAGTCAGGACATGCTATATGCATGCTGTATTCGTCAACAGAGATCTTTTCTCCATGATTTTTACATACTTAATATTCTCTCTAGAGATCATTTTCATTCTCCTTTTAAAAGTCCTATCAGACCCATCTCATCTTGACTTCATGCCCAGTTTCAACAAGTGAAAGGGAAGGAGGCAGTTCTTTGAAAAAAAACATCCATGTGCTCTCCTGTAAGTAATCCAATGTCCCTTCCTCCCCTGCTTCTTACATCAGTTTCACCAATGACTTCCTTCTGCTCACTCTACCCTACCCATGACTGCCTTCCGGTCCCTCCCACACCAGTCCCATCGTGCCTCAAGGCCTTTGCACATGCAGGTCCCTCTCCCCCGAATGTTCTTTCTCAAGCTCAGCTCCGTCAAATAGAACACTTCTGTGATGATGAAAATGTTCTCTATTTGTGCAGTTCAATATGGTAGCCATCAGCCATTTGTTGGCTATCGACTACTTGAAATGTGGCTAGTATGACTGAAGAACTAATTTAAATTTAATTAATTTAAGTACCTTCGTGTGGCCAGTGACCACCACATGAGACAGTGCAGCTTCACTCTTTATTTGAGCAGCTTTTTTTCATCATTCAGCACAAATGTTGCCTCCACAGAGAGGCTGTCCCCTGGTCACCATACCTAAGTAGCCTCCTCACCCCCTACTACCTTGTCTCCCTTTCTCAGTACCTGGAATGACTGTGTCTGTGTTTGCTTTGGATTGTTTGCTTCTCTGCTCTAGAATGGAATGTCTTCAAGGATAGAAAAGTCAACTCATCTTATTCACTGCTGCCTCCCAAGTACCCAGAACAGGGCTTGGCACAGAACTATAAATATTTGCTGAGTCAATCAGTGAATGAATCCATTCACCCGGGCAAGGTGCTTCCCTGATGGAACAGAAAAAGAGGGAAATCCATGCATCTTGGTGAATGAATTGCTTTCTCGGAACTCTGACCCACAGAACCATGTCCTACAGATCATCCCCAGCATCTAGTTCTGCATTCAAATGGTAAGGAGGAGGGGGAGCTTCCAAACCAGGATCACAAGGTTGGAGACTTGGAGGCCATGGCCTTGGGATCCTCGAGGAACGGACATGAAGCTCCTCTCACAGAAGGGAAGAGTCACCTCTGAGCAAGTGGCTGCAACCCTAAAGACCCACAAGATTAGTGTCAGCCCTGGGGGGAGTGAACTGTGTCACCTGCAGGGCGTAGGACACTGATGGAAACAGCTGGGACCCCCGACCTGTTGGGTAGTCACCTCCTTCTGGAAGAGACAGATACGGCCATAGTATTATGATGATGCACTAGTTCTGGGACCCTGTGAGGGGGACCTGTACCTGTGCTATGAGAGCACAAAAGGAGATACCGCGCTCAGCCTGGGGTACTCAGGGAAGGCTTCCTGGAGGAAGGGCTAAGTAAGTTGGATCTTGAAGGGGAAGAGAATCGTTAAAACTGTCATGACAGTGGGAGTAGGACTGATGAGGAGCTGGGGAATAACAAGAGCAAAGACATGGGCAGGAAATGGTCAACTGTTTACAAAGAACTGTAATTTCTTTGGTTTTATTGGTGTGTAAAGAGTGAGGCCGGAGGGGCAAGAAACAAAGGTAGAGAAATGGGTGGAGGGCGAAATCATAGTTCAGACAGACCCAGAATACCCCAAATTTGAGGTGTTACTCCTAAGGCAGTGGGCGAGAGGCTTTGAAAAGGATGACATCACTATCTGCTTTTTAATGATTTTCATGATCCTTGAGATGTATGGGTGGTGAAGAGACTGGAAACAGCCTAATACACGATGTACAGCAGGGTCAGAATATACAGCCCAGCCCAATGGCCTCAACGGGGCCAAAAGTGATATGGCTGCCAGTGGTATGACCCGGTCATGTCATCTGGATTGATTTTACCACCTAATGCACGTGCACACACACACACACACATCTACACACACGCCTGCCACGGGCAACTACACACATCTGTGGGGTACTGAGCCCAATGCCCATAGTACAGCAGCAAAAATCAGCCACGGCAAGATATACCGCCTTGGAAGGTCAGGAAAGACAGCCAAGTCATTCCTGCAGCTTTCCAAGGAACTATCTCCTAGTCCAGTCAAACATGCTTGCTTTAGATTCAAACCCAGCAAACACTGATTTAGCACCTACTATGTACAAGGTGCTCTCACAAACATGACCTCCTTCAAGAATCACAGCAAACACATCTCGTAACTAGATTCAAGATACTTTAGATTGTCCACACAGCTGCAAAGAGATTGTTTTCCTATTTGAATTATTTTATATCTTCATTAGGTTTAAAGGTACAAAGCACGCAAATAGCTTTTTTAAAAATCAAATGGTCGGGGCACCTGGGTGGCTCAGTAGGTTAAAGCCTCTGTCTTTGGCTTAGGTCATGATCCCAGGGTCCTGGGATCGAGCCCCGCATCAGGCTCTCTGCTCAGTGGGAAGCCTGCTTCCTTCTCTCTCTCTCTCTCTCTCTCTGCCTACTTGTGATCTCTGTCAAATAAATAAATAAATCTTAAAAAAAAAAAAATCAAATGGTCGTGTCAGGGTTCAGGGCTCAGCTCTCAAACAGTGGTCCTACTCCTTTCTGTTCCATAGTTTAAACCACTTTCAAATTTTTTTAGTTATTTCTTATGGTATTTGCCAAAATTTTCCAGAGAAGGTATTTATGTTACATGACTCCCATCAGTTTTAGACAATCCCAACTGACTTCCCCTCTGCTGGCCCTCCCAGCACTTGTTACTTACTTCACAAATGGTGGTTAATTACTCTTCACTGTTTATATTACTAGGATCATGAAAGTTTCATACATGGCTGACCTCAGAAGTACATTATATTTTCTTGTCTAATTTAATGCCTTTTCTCTAGAGTTAGTAATTACTTCATTTTCCCTAATGAGGTGTTTCCCTAAAAAACACCAAGAACTATGGTGTTTTATGTACAAATCACTTAACTTTTCCTACAAATTCAGAAGGTCTACAAAACCTCCCAATACCACTTTCTGAAGAGTTGAGTTCACCGAAAAGATGATCAGCTCCATTATGTCCCTTTGTCCTGTTCCAGTCCTGCCTCGGTGATCACTAGACTCCAAGTGGGTACTCTCTGAACTGGGAGCCTCGGTTTTCAGCTTTTGTTACTTACTCCCTCATTACTCTGGAGCATATCCTTCAGTACCTGTCTCCCTCCCTTCCCCACATTCTCTTTAATTTTAATTATTCTTTCTATTAAAGTTATATAGGCATATAATTTAAATTGCCTACTAGTCTTATGGATTTTACAGAACACAAGGATCCCTTAATCCCATCTCCTCACACCACTTCCCTCCAATTCTTTCCTTGTTTACTCTTATTTCAGTGGGCTACCTCCTCCAGTTGCTTCCTGAAAACTTGTATGTCTATTGTCATTAGTCTACCCTTACATTCGACTAAGAGTTTGTCTGGATATAAAGTGCTAGTTTTAATATCATTTTCCTCCAGACTACCCAAAGCATGGCCCCATTGCCTTCCAGCTGTCAGTGTTACTGTGGACAAGTCAAAATCCATTCTGATTCTTGATCTTTGCATATGATCTGTTTTTCCCCCTGGAAGCTTATAGGATCTTCTCTTTGCCACCAAGAACATTTTTAGTAAAACTTTGGAAGATAGAAAGCAGACGCATAACTACCCACAACATTTTGCAGACCTGGAAAAAACAGGACCCTAAGCTGTCACTGGGGAAGGCTGAGAGCCAACTGACTCATTTAAAAGACAATAAAAGACTCAGGAATGTTTTGACATTCTGAAAACAAGCCAGTCCTCCTTATTTTAGCCACAGATCTCCCCTTCAGTGCGGTGCCAAAAATTGTTCCTATTCTCTCCTCTCCCACTATCCTGGTACTTGTAGATTTGTGCCTTTAAAAAAAAGCGCTTTTAAGGGGCACCTGGGTGGCTCAGTTGGTTAAGCAGCTGCCTTCAGCTCAGGTTATGATCCCAGGGTCCTGGGATCGAGTCCCATATCTGGCTCCCTGCTCAGCAGCGAGTCTGCTTCTCCCTCTACCCCTCTCCCTGCACCTGCACACACATGTGCTCTCTCTCTCAAATAAATAATAAATGTCTTAAAAAAAAAAAAAGCTCCTTTAAGTGAAATAAGCCAGGGACAAGAGGACAAATACCGTAAGATTCCACTTACATGAGGTACCTGGAGTAGTTAAATCCATAAAGACAGAAAGTAGAAGGGTGCTTGTGGGGGCTGGTGGGAGGAAGGAATGAGGCGTTGGTGTGCACTGGGTACAGAGTTTTGGTTTGGCAAGATGAAAAAGTTCTGGAGAAGGATGGTGATGATGGCCATACAACTTAATACTACCGACCTGTATACTTTAAAATGGTAAATGTTGCATTATGTACATTTTACCACAATGAAACAAAAACACACCTCCTTCGTCTTGCTTCCATGAAGTTTTGTTTGGTAGGCAGCAAAAGCAGGCATGTGTCTTCAATCACTACATTTATGTAGAAATCTTTTGCAGATAAGATTTTTTTTTCTTTAATTCTGTTGGTCAGATCAGTAGTTCTAAACTTTCGGGTATATAAGAAATTTTATAAAGGGCTGTAGACACAAAACCACATGTTGTTTGCATTTACTATACTTCATATGCGATTTCAAGGATGATTCTTACTATACCAGCTTTCACGCTCGAGAGCCTGACCCTCCCATGGTAAGAGGCCACCCGGGGCTATATTAACAGAAGTCTAAGAGCCAGAGAAGTGATACACTGAACTAGACACACGTTCCTTTCTTGAGTCCACAGTGGTGAAGGGCTTTAATTATCAACAGAAATACAGATGGAAGAATTACAACCTGGTGAAGGCGGCGGGGTGGGGAGGGGGGGTAAGGTGTGAGCCTGACGACCGTCCTTCAAATCTCTGCTGTCTGAAGGGCTATCACAGGAAAGAATTGCCCAGATTCTGTGAAACCCCCAACGGGAACAAAGCTCAAGAAGCGAAGTCAGTGTGAAAGATTCTAGTTCAGGAGAAGGGAGACATTTCTGTCACTTGGACACTGCCCAAATAGACAGGCCTGCCACTGAACGATGAGGCCCAGGTTGCTGGCAGAAAGACCACCTGGGAAAAGGATGCTGGAGCCTGCACTAGCTGACCTTTCTTTACGAGCTGTTTCAGTCCTGGGATTATCTATGAAAAGTTTCTTGTCCACAAAACATTAGCCCAAGCCGTAAACAAAATGCAGGTCCTTGCCAAGCCCAAGAATAAATGTGCTGTGCTCTATTTTAAGACCACAATCCGCCAAGAAACACAGGCTTTTAAAAAAAGAAATACATGATTATAGGCAACATGCAAACCACGAGTCTCATCCCTCCCCTCCCTGCCTTTCCAAAATTTCTCTTTTTAACAATGTGAATTCCAAAACACAAGCAACAATAATTCTCAATGAAATGCTCTGGTGTGAGTCATTTTTTTTTAAAGGTTTTATTTATTTATTTGACAGAGAGAGAGATCACAAGTAGGCAGAGTAGCAGGCAGAGAGAGAGGGGGAAGCAGGCTCCCTGCTGAGCAGAGAGATTGATAGGGGCTCGATCTCAGGACCCGAGAACATGACCTGAGCTGAAGGCAGAGGCTTAACCCACTGAGCCACCCAGGTGCCCCATGAGTCATGATTTTTCTTCTCTCCCCAAGAAAGTGATCTTCGGGTTCATTGCTTTGCATCAAGAGGAAAACATTCAACTTGAACTAACTTGATTGATTTTCCTCAATACACATTTTTCTAGAAGGCTTTAGAAAACTAAGCAAATAGAGTATCAGAAAAATTGCCTTCTTTTATTAAAATGTGCGTATTCTTCCTGTAAGAGTCCCAGAGCAATAACTGCCTATTACCAGGTTCAAGCATTTCTGCCATTTACTGCCTTAAATACACATTCTTCATTCAGTCTCTGGAAAGATACAAAATATTTTCACCCCAACCACAGATTCTTAAACTTCTGTTCATTGGTTTCCTGAGAAGCTCAAAACACTTTAAATATCTGTCTTATCCAGCTCATTCTGTATGACCAGTGGGTGCTGCTCTTATAGACAAGGAATTAAAAAAAAAAAAAAAATCACTGGGAATGACAACACTCTAGGGACGGCTCCCCGGATCTAATCGTAACCCCTGAGTGTACCATGCAGACTTTCTACACTGTGCTTCCCACTGCCCGGCCTGTCTGCCATCACTCCTCTATGGTTTTGATCATCTCAAATTACCAACTTTATCGGTAACTTCTTTTGAATCTTCTTCGTGGCATAAAACACAGAGATGAAAATGGATAGAATATATAGTTTTCTCCTCCCCAGTTTTCTTCCCCTTAGAAAAACAGAAGACACTGCAGACCTTATCTGTCAATTTCTGTGACTACCACTGGTTTCCAGTCTAGGACGCAGCCCTCAAGTTACCAGCACGTTAAGAATGGTGATGGGTTACATGTTTATATCCCCAGGGCTAGCACAGTGCCTTGCCCATAGTAGATGTCAAATGCATGGTCACAAAACTTGATGCGGAGAGAAAAAACCAAAGATACTTTTTGAGATAGGGAAAGCCACACTTCAACGTCTAAACCGTCTCTCAGAAAGCAGCAAGTACACAGAAAGATACGTGGCAGTGCTGTGCCCCCCTCTAGAAACGACTGAGCTGCTCTGGTCATTGGCTGAATTGCACTGATTTTTCCCCAAGTCTTTTCCATACTATTCCTTGTAGAAAAGCCCTGGGAGACTAATGGTCCACCCAACAGGTCCACTCGAAGATGAAGGTGAGCTACGTGACCTCACTCCTCACTACACACCAGAGAAGTATACTTGTTTCCTTTCAGATGAAACATTGACCATTGCTGGGAGATTCTGAGGCACCTCACCAAGTTCTGTAAATGGAGAATAATAGTTCTTGGCAGGCTAGTGTAGAACAACCATTGAGGGCAACAGAGTACTGATTTCAAAAGAAAACACCTTTTGTTTTTTTAAGAGTTTATTTATTTGACAGAGAGAGACACAGCGAGAGAGGGAACACAAGCTGGGGAGTGGGAGAGGGAGAAGCAGGCTTCCTGCTGAGCTGAGAGCCTGATGCAGGGCTTGAACCCAAGACCCTGGGATCATGATCTGAGCCAAAGGCAGACGCCCAATGACTGAGCCACCCAGATGCCTCCAAAAGAAAACATCTTTATTCAGCCAAGGTTGAACTACCCAAGGCAGCATTTCTAATTAACAACACAAGTTTCCTATATTTAGTTGTCACATGGGGTTGCTATTATCAGAACACCCTCACGGACAAAGCACAGCTAGTCACGGACATAATACACTATGTATCTTGGCCCGAGGGTCAGGAGGCCACCACCGCCATTTCCCACACCACGAGAAATATTCTTGGAGCAAACACCCCATGCATATCCACAGGCTGGTTCTTTTCTGGATTATTAAGGGTAGTTGTTTATTTTGAAAGAACAAATGTATCCTCAGCCATTATTTTTTTAATAGTTTGAGTCAACAGTAGTACAAGAGTGCAAGGGAGATGGCTTTCTAATTAAAACAAAAGCTGTGTAAATCCCCAAGGAGAGTTTTTATTGTAAATTATCCTCTGTGCGAGAGAATAAAAATAAAATAACAAATGGATGCACGATAAACACTAAAAATATCTGAAAATATTTTTTGATCTATATTTGGGAATAGAAGCTCTTTTCCCAATCTTTTTTTTTTTTTTTAAGATTTTATTTATTTATTTGACAGACAGAGATCACAAGTAGGCAGAGAGTTAGGCAGAGAGAGAGGAAGCAGGTTCCCCGCTGAGCAGAGAGCCTGATGCAGGGCTCGATCCCAGGTCCCTGAGATCATGACCTGACCTGAAGGCTGAGGTTTTAACCCACTGAGCCACCCAGGCGCCTCCCAATCTTCTTTAAATATCACTTCAGAACGACATGAAACAAAAACAAAATAAAATATTTATAGGGGCAAAATAAACTGTGATCCTTTTTGTAAACTATAGGACTATATAACCTGGAGGAAAACGCAGACTGAGAGAAGCAGCTCTCATGTGTCCAGTAGGCAGTGACCACGGACCTACTATGTGCCAGACCTAAGCTACTAAAGTATTCTTCGCTATGTCTAAAAACTCAAAAGAAGGTCCCTGTGTGGCCAATGGAATGAAATGCACAAGCCCCCTCCCAAGAAATGCACAGATTGTCTAAATCACTAGTTGATAAGGACAGCCCCGACAGGAGCCAAATCTGGTGGCCACTGGTTCTCGTGAATACGGTCCTGCTGGAACCCGGCCACGTCTGTTGGTTTAACATATTGTCTAAGGCTATTTTCACGTTCCAACAGCAGAACCAAGTAATTGCAACAGATGTCCTATGCCTGCAGAGCCTAAAATATTAACTGTTTGCTCTTTATAAGAAACATTTGCTGATGCCTGGCTTATCTCAAGACATGTTTGTAAGAGAACCTTGGGGTTTATCAAACATTTGTCTGAGTGGCTTTGATTTCCAGGTACAGAGTTATGAAAGAGGCAGCAGACCACAGGGAAGGAGCTCTGACCTGGGAGGCAAGGAACAGAGATGAACATCCCACCTCGTCATGTAATGAATGCACGTACTACGCAGCTCACAGCCCCTCTCTGAGTGTGGGCTTTCTCATCTGTCAGACAGAGGCACTGACCCCTGGCTTGCCCGCCTCCCCAGATGCGACAGTGATTTCGGCCACTGCAAAGCACAGCCTCAAAGCGAACAGACCGTTAACAATCATTATGAAAGCTAACGCCAAATTCGTGCTCCGAATGTGCAGAGCGTCATGCTAAGTGTGTTCTGTGTACTACCTTATCTAGTCCTTACAACCACCCTATTGCATGGGTACCATGATGATTCTCCTTTCACAGGTAAAAGAACCAAGGCTCAGAAAGGTTAAGGGATGTGCCCATTGTCATACAGCAAGTAAGTGGTGAAGCGGAGACTGGAGAACTTAATGCTATTAACCACTAAGGGCACTGGGTCTCTGATATAATCCACTGAGTGGTATATACCAAATCTATCCACTTCATTGAACAAAGGCCTCCTGGAATCGTATCTGAGACAAGTGCCATGCCCAAGCACCAGCGGGGTACAGTCTGTGTGCGAGCTTTCCTCATGGGTTAGAGGTTCAGTATTGTCCCGTAAAATAAACATTAAAGCTTTATCTATTCAGGCAGTGACAGAAAGCCCCCAAGCCATGCTAACGGTCAGTAATTTTACCTTGAAGCGTGCCAGGGTCAATTTCAAATTAGGAGGTAACCCACAAAAATTGCTTTTCTGCACGACTCAGAGGGGTGATCTCATTTCCCGTACACTTGTTTCTCCTGCCTACGTGTAAGTGGAGGCCCTGCCTTTCTGCTTAACAAAGCACATCTGACAAAACTACTAGGGGAAACCTAAAACTAGTAACAATGTAGAATATATCCCACCGCTCTCTATTTTATATTCCTGGATTTCAAACACGGAGCTTCATTTGGCAACTTGTTTCATACCCTTCTGCAAAGCAATCTGGAAGCCCTGTCTCAGGAGTCTTCATACCCATGCCAATTTATCCATTATTTCCATTTCCAGGATTCTATTAGATCGAAATAATCAGAAGTGCTTACAGAAATGTAAGTGTAAGGATGTTTGCTGCAATATTACTATTTATAAAGGCAAACATCACAAGATGGGATTGGGAGGGAGACAAACCATAAGAGACTCTTAATCTCACAAAACAAACTGAGGGTTGCTGGGGGGAGGGCAGTAGGGAGAGGGTGGTTGGGTTATGGACATTGGGGAAGGTGTGTGCTATGGTGAGTGCTGTGATGTGTGTAAATCTGGTGATTCACAGACCTGTACCCCAGGAGCTAATAATACATCATATGTTAATAAAAAAAATAAAAAATTAGAAAAAAAAAGGCAAACATCTGGAAGCCACCAACCTGCCCAGCATAAAACATCATCTAAGTACAATCTCTTACAGCTATTAATAGCTATGTAGGAAACAGACTAATCTACACAGAGGGCCATTGCCTGTACTCCTCACAAATGTCAACGTCGAGGAAAGGGCTAAGAATCTTTTCCATATTAAAGGAGGCTGAAGAGACATGACTTCCAAATGATCCTGGATTGGATCCTAGTTTGGGGATTAAAAAAAAATTGCTATAAAGGGCATTTTGAAGAAACCTGGCAAAATTTGAAAATGTAGTTTATAGTAAATATTAGTACCCTATGTCAAATCTCCTGAATTTAAAAACTTTATCATGACTATACAAATTAATGTGAAGGGGTATGATGACTACAACTTGTTTTTAAATGGTTCAGAAAAAAATTGTATTAAAAATTATATGTAATATGTAATGTGTATAATATACATGTATTTATAAATTCTTATGTATACATATATTTAAAAATTCATATATAGATATATATATGAATTTGAAGAGAGCGAGAAAGCTACTATGGAAAATGCTAACAATTGGTGAAGGGAAGACAAAAATTCTTTGTACTATTCTTGCAATTTTTTTTAAGTTTAAAAGTATGTTAGGGGCGCCTGGGTGGCTCAGTGGGTTAAAGCCTCTGCCTTCAGCTCAGGTCATGATCCCAGGGTCCTGGGATTGAGCCCCGCATTGGGCTCTCTGCTCAGCGGGGAGCCTGCTTCCCTGCTCTCTGTCTCTGCCTGCCTCTCTGCCTACTTGTGACCTCTGTCTGTCAAATGA